>NC_134989.1:14328314-14936643 GCF_050947335.1 Megachile rotundata | reverse complement strand
GTATGACTAGTGAATAAATTAGTGTTGCGATAAATGGAATTAGGTAGGAAACATGAAATAGAAAATTGTGTTAAAAGCGAGTGTTGGCCGTGCAAATGTTGAACCCTTACCGCATTCTATCTCTAGCGTTTCGCAAAGTTTCAGTTCTCGCAGTGTTTTTTTTTCTTTCTCGCAGAACTAGTTTTGCCGTAACTGACGAAATTTCGTGAAACTCGCCCGGTTTCGATTAAACCGGTCCTCCCCGTGGAATCCACGTACACCCGTGGCCTCTCTCCGTTGTGATACGCGTTGTGCTGTATAAATAATGCAATTTGGCGTCGTCGCTAACGGCGTCGCTTTCTCGAAGCGAGCCTAATTCGAACACCCAACGCTTCGAGGCAACCGGTTACGTATTCATAGCCTCAAAGCGTTCGCGCGTCTAGTTCGAAGTTCGCGGGGGTGTACGATTTTCTGCGCTACGGCATTGTTTGTTGAATTCAGCGGAACGACCTCGGGGACGATTAACCGCGCGAGTAAATCGAGAGAGCGAGAGAGAGTGAATACGGGCTGTCGTAATTCATTTCGGAAATCCATTAACGGACGGATAAATTATGCTAAATTACTTGCCAACCGGTTACTTCTTTCTTTCGTTTACGTTTTTAATTTCTTTTTCTCTCACGCTCGACGGGCAATGCTTCATTTATAAAGCTCTCAGATCTTTTCCCGCTCGCGTCTCGCTTCCTTCCGACCCGCAAAAGCGTCCCTGTTAATTATGTTTCCCGTTGCGCGAGTTAACCGGGAACCGAGCACCGACGTTGGTCAGGATTAAAAGTATATTTTTTCGTCGGAAACGAGCGAGCGGAATACGTGCAGTCATCGCGCTGCAAACTTCGCCCCGAGATTGGATGGAACGACGTAAGACGCCTTTGGCGATTACGAGAATTTATTTCGAAAATCCATTAGTGCGAGCACTCGGGTCCCGGATAAATTTATGTAATTACCTTGCGTCGCCTCGGGCTCAATCGACGACGGGCCTAAGGCTCTTCGGGGTTCAGGTGCAACCGCTTCATCCGATTCGTAATAAGCAAACGGTAATTGCACCAACGCGTTCGATCCTCTCATCCTCCAACTTTATCAAGATACTTCTTTCCAACCGACCATTTTTATATCCACTTTCTTCACTGATTGACGGTTCGTTAAACGATCAACACGCTTTTCAAGATCCACCCAAGAAATTCTACACAGAATTAATTTCTGTGGATCATTTTGTGGTAGCTCTTTGAACGATGTTAAACCCCTTACACTATTTTGACGAGTCTGACTCGTGACGCACTCATACTTCGGCTATGACCAATTTCACTCGAATTTTGAATACATTTCAATTTGGAGTTCAAGTCCAACTATAATTTGCATAGTCAACGACTACGTGATAACAAATTCACATTACATTTCAAGTTTCTGTGACTGTTTTCGTGTTATGGCTGAAATTAGTCAGTTCTGACTGACGCACTTGACGAAAACATCATAGTGCAAGGGGTTAAGCGTGTACATCTTCAGTAAGTAAATATTGTAATATCGTATTGAAGTCATTTTGTATGACCAAGTGACTAGATATGTTCAATTACAGTCATGTACTTTATCTTCTTTGCACTGTTTAGTCAATCACATGTTCTGTTTAGATGAATTGAAATGATGCCTGCATACTGGGAATTTGTACTTATATTTTCAATTAGAACCATGTACTTTATCTTCTTCATACTATTTAGTCAATCATATGTTCTTTTTATATAAATTGAAATGATGCCTGCATACTGGGAATTTGTACTTATATTTTCAATTAGAACCATGTACTTTATCTTCTTCATACTGTTTAGTCAATCATATGTTCTTCTTATATAAATTGAAATGATGTCTGCATACTGGGAATTTGTACTTATATTTTCAATTAGAACCATGTACTTTATCTTCTTCATACTGTTTAGTTAACCATATGTTCCTTTTATATAAATTGAAATGATGCCTGCATACTGGGAATTTGTACTTATATTTTCAATTAGATCCATGTACTTTATCTTCTTCATATTATTTAGTCAACCATATGTTCCTTTTATATAAATTGAAATGATGCCTGCATACTGAGAATTTGTACTTATATTTTCAATTAGAACCATGTACTTTATCTTCTTCATACTATTTAGTCAATCATATGTTCTTTTTATATAAATTGAAATGATGTCTGTATACTGGGAATTTATACTTATACGTTCAATTAGAATCATGTCTTTTTACATAAAATCCTATTACTAATTTTTGTTACGTAAGAAGAAATGATAACATGAAAATAACAAGAGAGCCGTATCATTTGTACCTCTTACCGCGACGTCACGTTCGGGGCCATAATCGAGCGAGGTATATTAAAAAGTCTTTTCGCAGCATACTAGAGGTACAGTTAGGAAGCTATTCGTAGACACATTAAGATTCCTTCGGTAACCAGAAGAAATTTCGATTAGCTCGGCTTACGGTCGGTGAAAGCAGCCCATCCCATCGAAGGAAGCAACGGGTGGTAAATGCAGGGATTACCGGTCCGCGATGTCCCGGAGGATCGACCTTTAACTGACCTCGAAAGAAGGGTACGACAGGAGGTATGCAACGAGAAGCAGCATGTCCTCCTGCTCTGTATGTATCCGGCGTCCCGATGTTAACACCGCCGGAACCGCCGCATGATTCCGGAATTCGCCTGGCTCTAATCCCACCGGAACAAAGTTCCCTCTTAGCGTAGCAACGGGACCGAAGCGTAATTAACGTTCGTAGTACGTGACCGGCCAATCGGTGACTCTCACGAGTCACAGCCGTTGCCCGACGTCAGAATAGTCCCTGCCAGCGTACGAGATATACGTAGATCGATCCACGTTCTGGCTCTCGAATCTGGCGAAATTTGCATCCTGGATCGTTACTACCGTACCCTAACTTGTCTCTCTCTCCGTCTCTCTCCTCGCCCGCGAATTACCGCGATAGAATAATTATCGAGGAATTCGACTGGGACCGTTGATGGTGCGTTTAGCGAGCGCGTTTCGAAGGAAACGTTCCGAGATCGATGTTGCGACCAACGTTGATTGAATTGCTCGGACTCGACTGTCTAACGAGGGAACTTCGATCTTTTGGATAATTTGTACGCTTTTAAGAAACGGTGTCTGCGATGTTTACTTGGACACAGAAATTAAGGAGAGCTGCTGTATGAGCAAAGATATGGGTGTCGAGGGTTGTGTATTTATGGATATAGGGATGTGGGTTTCCACGAATACGGAATTGTATGAATATACAGATCTACAGCTATACAAGTATAAGAGTATAAGAATGTATTCCAGAATATAGAGATCGTCGAATTGAATCTAATTGAAGCCGAATTAACTTATAGGATCGAATCACAGATCCCAACAGAATAGTTCAAGTAATATCAAATTGAATCACATCAGAGATAGCATCCCTCGCATCATATTTTCTAAAGGAATCCATCGTCCATGATACAAAACAGCAATAACGTGAAAAAAAAGTGGAGGAACTTTGACGGCGTTGCAAGTTTCCATTTTGTAAAGTAAAAGTAAACGGTAGGCGAAAAAGGTTTCTCTTACGAAAGATCCATCACGTAGAAGCTCGGCGAGGTATAAGACTCGAATACTGTGTTCGCGTCGAAATTTCCGAATGGAAGCAACGAGAAAGCATATTCGGCACGCTATGATGTACGAGTTGAAAAAGGAATGCAACGGGCCGAGTCTGGCAGCGTAGAGAACGTACGTATGTCAGGTGTACAGAAGGAATTCTATAAGTCAGTGCCAAAGAGAACGAGAAATGATGTCAGGAGCTATAATGGAGAAATTTTTCATCGCAAAAGGGACGAGGCGCGTATGAAAGCCGTTCCGTATCGAAGACGGAACTTTTATTAAGAAACTAGACAAATTTTCAAACGGCTGCTAATACGTTTGGGTATCTATCAATGTCTTGCTCTGGGAGCAAATGTACTGTACTTGGTTGTTAGGTCAGGTGTCGGTGCGGAATTTGGGGATTGGGGAATTTAGGGATTTGAGAATTTGGGAGCTGGGGAATTTGGGGATTTGGAAATTTGGGAGCTTGGGAATTTGGGAGCTTGGGAATTTGGAAGCTTGCAAATTTGGGCGCTTGGGAATTCGGGGATTTGGGAATTTGGGGATTTGGGAATTTGGGAGCTTGGGAATTCGGGGATTTGGGAATTTGGGAGCTTGCAAATTTGCGGATTTGGGAATTTGGGAGCTTGGGAATTTGGAAGCTTGGGAATTCGGGGATTTGGGAATTTGGGAGCTTGGGAATTGGGGAGCTTGGGAATTTGGGAGCTTGGGAATTGGGGATTTGGGAATTTGGGAGCTTGGGAATTTGGAAGCTTGGGAATTCGGGGATTTGGGAATTTGGAAGCTTGGGAATTCGGGGATTTGGGAATTTGGGAGCTTGGGAATTTGGGAGCTTGGGAATTGGGGAGCTTGGGAATTTGGGAGCTTGGGAATTGGGGATTTGGGAATTTGGGAGCTTGGGAATTTGGAAGCTTGGGAATTCGGGGATTTGAGAATTTGGAAGCTTGGGAATTCGGGGATTTGGGAATTTGGGAGCTTGGGAATTTGGGAGCTTGGGAATTTGGGAGCTTGGGAATTGGGGAGCTTGGGAATTTGGGAGCTTGGGAATTTGGGAGCTTGGGAATTGGGGAGCTTGGGAATTTGGAAGCTTGGGAATTCGGGGATTTGGGAATTTGGGAGCTTGGGAATTTGGGAGCTTGGGAATTCGGGGATTTGGGAATTTGGGAGCTTGGGAATTTGGGAGCTTGGGAATTGGGGAGCTTGGGAATTTGGGGGCTTGGGAATTCGGGGATTTGGAAATTTGGGAGCTTGGGAATCTAGGAGCTTGGGAATTTGAGAGCTTGGGAATTTAGGAGCTTGCAAATTTGGGGGCTTGGAAATTCGGGGATTTAGAAATTTGATCAATTGCACATTTGGTCACTTGGAAGTTTCATCCCTTGGAACCTTGATAATTCCCCAATTTGGTCACCAAAAAACAAAATCTGCTAATCTGAATTAGCAAATTTAGAGAGATTGGCAACAACCTCCTCTAAAGAATAATACCATAACTCCATCCAAGAAGACCAAAGATATTCACGTGAAATCGCGATACGTTTAGGGGATAGAAAGCTGCATCGTTCCGGAAAGTTACGTCGCGTGGTCCTGGGAAGAATGATAGTCCCAACAGATTCGAGGCTGAAAGGTTCATTCGGTGAACGCACCAGCATAAATCTCGGTCCGTTTGTTCGTTATCGACGGTCGTTTCGCCGATTCGGGCGTCAAATTACGCTGGAACAATCGGCCAACGATCGTTGCTGGACGTTTTCCGACGGGGTTTCTATTTTTCTCTGCGGATACGTGTTCGCTGTACGTGGCAGTCGTCATGCGTGACTCGTTCATGCGTAATACAAAAGAACCTCTGAGTAAGAACTAAACGTGGAGTCCTTTACAAGTACTATCGCTTCGACAATCGGTTTCATTCGTACAATAAAGCACGTCTTTCTTCAATAATGCAGAAATTTTAATAGAACTATAAATATTAATCCCTTTAGTCATGTCTTTGTTTATTGATCAAGTCTACGTTTTTTAAAAAGTACAATTTTGAAGCGAAAACGTGTGCTTTGTTAATATCAATACCTTGAATAAAGTTTGAATTTCAATTTAAATATGATTTTCAATGAAAGAGCAGAACTCTTTTGTTTCTTGCTGCTCGGCTTAATCTTTCGAACACGCGTAATTCATCGGATTTATTGTATTTGCCTTCATTGCGAGTTGCATGCTTTGAATCTGCAGATGACCATATAAACGTTGTACCATCACAGTTGATGGATGGCTGAAACATTGAAATTAAATTGCAGTGTAAATAAAATGGATGAATTTATAAACTGCTACCGCCGGCATGAGTGGAACAACGCAAGTGATTGTAATTTATTGCTAAAAGTAATATTTCCAACGATTCGGTGCAATATTTTGTAATTCAGCGCAACAGTTGTAATTTGATAAAAACACCGATGGAAGAGATAACAGAAAGAAGCGAATGAATGGATTTTGATCGGTTAACACGTAAAACGGCAAGCAGTGTCACACGCTGTCGTTCTCCGTAATTTACAAACTACCGCAAAAAGTATTTTACTCTACAAAATTGTTGCGTGATAATTAAGTTTTAAGGGGGTAGTTTATTCGCAACTTCTACCTGTTAGCTCGGTAATTTATTTTAAATATCACGTTACTGAACGTTGCTGAAGAAAAAAGATAAAATATGTTCTTCCATAATACGTTCTGCACACATGAAACGTTCGGAAGCAGGTTAAAAACACGAAGACCTGGTTTCTTTTAATTGAACCGAGGCCTAAACCCTTTACGCACATATCGTAAAAACGCAATTGTCGAACCGGTGGTCTACGCCGTAGAAAAAGTACGAGCGTTCAAAAGTACTCGCGTCGAGTAGAAACACAGAAAGGGTTGTAGGGTGAGAAAATGAGAAGCACGTCTTGCAGCTCGGCGCGACCCGGTTCAGCCAGCCTGCAGCTAAATCCAACCTTCATTGCGGCCATCCGGCTCCTCCTTCGTTCCTTCTCTTCAGGAATATCATTGAACGCCTTTAGAAATCTGGAACGCACGCTCCTCTCTACGAACAGTCTTCTGCAGTTCTTTCTCGCGTCAGCCTTCCGTCCGGATGTCGCTGAATGAAATATTTTTCCTCGTCTCTTTTGGCCGCCGCGAGGATTACGAAGCCGCGGAAGCACAACGCACGGTGTTAACCGCGTTTAAGGACACGCTACACTCGACCACCCTCTGCCGAGGGGTTGTCTTCATACAACGCTTTCGGAACTTTCGACATCCACGCGATTTCGTTTTCACGAGGGATGCTTAGGGCGAGCCGTTTAAAACGGAGTCGCATAAAAATCCGCCTGTCCCAGATTCTTCTCGCATTCATCGACGGGGGGAGGCGCAGCGTTGACAACAACGGCCACCAAAGCAAATACGAGATTACGTTCGCGTCGCTCGTTACCGTGCCTCAAATTCTTTCGTACGTCGTTTTTTCCGACTCGAAAAACCTGGCCAGATTTGTCGCGGTAGCCCGCGTGTCGTCCTCGAAAATGCTCAGCGGAGCGTGTGCCCGGGGAAAAATCGGAATAACGTCGTTGAGATGCTCGGAACGATTTTGTTCGAATCTAAATCTCTTGTTTCTCGTCAAAGGAACGGTTTCTCCCGGAGTTTTGCGTCTCGTTAGTTTCGAATGCGCTGTTATGCGTTCAAAGGATCTTTGACGTTCGCAGTTATCGATGACTGTTGTTCTACGCGGTGATCAAAGGACTTTTACCTGTTTAACGAGCCGTAGTCACTCTTGCTCTATAGTTCCTGACGTCCTCTGGATCTGTTTGTTGTTCGTTTCACTTCCCCCGAGATGCGGTGCAAAGACATGAATCTCGGAGATCAACCGTCTCGAAACACAAAGGTTTTTATTTATATAACAAGTCGATACAAATGATCATGAATAAGAAAATTAAATCTTTACTTGATCTCTTGTCGATACGCTTTTATTTTAAAATCGGTTGTGCAACAATGAACAATGCGATGCGTACACGTGTAGCGATACAATACGTTTGGAACACATGGCGCATGTAGCAACACACGATACATGTGGCGATACAACATGTAACCATGCGATATGACAATACAACGTGTCGATGTACAACGCATAGAACAAGCGGAATACACATGATAATGTTTGAAAATAGAAGGAAAGTGAATTTCGACATGGATACATAAGTCTTTTCAACACATAAAAGTGTAGCATATGTCTATGCAACAATAATATCGTGTTTGACTACATAATTCGTGACGATTTAACCGTCATTCAGAAGAAAGAATTTCCCTACCCTGTCATACGGTGTGCATAAAAGTGTCGATACAAAGTGTGCTGTATCTTCTATCGGAATCAAGGAATTATTAGAATCTCAAGCAGAGATTTCCAGCATTTGTAAAGTTCTCTCGAAGCGAGGTCTTAAGATCTCTCCATAAAAGGAATCTCCCGCTTCTGAAATCGCTAATCCAATGTTTGCGCAGCACGTAGCAAGATTAAAGGATCCTGTTGGTGTGTTTCACTTTCACCCTGTCTCGCTGGCTATCCAAAGGTCCGACGAAGTCTTGGAGATCGCTAATCGTGTTTAAGAATAAACTTTGCCGTGCCGTGCTACCAACGACGCGATGCGATGCAGCGTTCGAGTCGGGAATACATTAGCATGATTACTTTCTCGCACAATGCAACGCCCAGCTGCGACGTGTACATAGGACTCGTCCCTCCGCCGTCTCTTTCTTGCCTTTGCGCGATATATTGCCTCGCTTCCTAAGATCGTTTGTTCTCCGGCTGAATTATTCAGCGGGGCCTGACGCACGAAATCTTAACAACCGAATTCTCGCGCTCCACCGCCGCTACTTGTTTCCGTGCTGTAATAAAGCCGGCCACCGTTGATTTATGCGTCGCGCTTCGAGACTTCTTTTCATTAGACGCGATTCCATTTACACCTGCTTCAATTATTCACCCTTCAGAGCATCCATCTTATTTTTATACCGAGTATTCAATCGACTCTAATTGTAGATTCTCCTGATAATTATACTTGGGGCCTTGACAATTTTTATGGGGTGACCTCTAGGTGAGATGTGACCAATCACATTTGTTCTCAAATGAGTAGTTTCTTTTTGCAAATAAATTAAGGGAAAGTTAGTTGATCTTCCTCTTTTGTAACACATCCTACATAAGGGTAAATATACTTAGCTCTTTGCCCTACAATATTGTGATGCACTCATGACGCACTCTCACATGTGCTAAGCATATGTCCTTAAGTGAGGAGCTTTTTTGCAAATAAATTAAGGGAAAGTTGGTTGACCTTCTTCGTTTGTAACACATCCTACATGGGGTAAATATATTTAGCTCTTTGCCCTACAATATTGTGATGCACTCATGACGCACTCTCATATGTACTAAGCATATATCCTCAACTGAGGAGCTTTTCTTTGCAAATAAATTAAGGGAAAGTCAGTTGATCTTCTTCGTTTGTAACACATGCTGCGTGGGGTAAATATATATAGCTCTTTACTCTACAATATTGTGATACACTCATGACGCACTCTCATATGTACTAAGCACGTATGTCCCAAGCGTATGAGTCCATACGTGCTGAACCAGAATCGCATTCAATCTTGAGTTTCAATACGACTGTCTTGTCTTTGAGTTCCATTTTAATTATAATATTCATCATCAAGGAAATCTAACCTAACTTTTTATTTTTCATTAATTGTCCTCACAGCAATAACTGTGAGTTACAATTGCCTAATAAATTGTAGGTTAAAGGGTTAATCTGAATGAATTGGATCTAATTACCGTTGAGTCGACTTGCATCGAATTGAATACAGTGGAATTGAATCCCGCCGGATCGGAATGCGACGAATTGAATCGCGACAAATTGAGACGCGTTCAATTGGCTCGTGTCGAATTTAATCGCGTCAAATTGGATCGTGTAGAATCGAAACATGTCGAATTGATTCGCATCGAAGTGGAACGCGTTGAATTAGAACTCGTCGAATTGGATCTTGTCTAATTTAGTCGCGTTGAATCGAATTATGTTGAATTGGATCCTATTGAATTGAAACATGTCGAATTGGATCCTCGTCGAATTGAGTCGCGTTGAATTTCATCGTGTCGGATCCGATTGTGTCGAATTGGGTTATACCGAATTAAAACATGTCGAATTGCATCAAATTGGAACACGAGAATCCACCGAATTGCATCGCGTCGAATTTGATGCTGTCGAATTGAAACGCGTCGAGTTGAAATTTGATGTGTTTGATCACGTCAGATTCGATGGAGTCGAATTAAAACACTGTATCGAGTCGCAGGAAATTCGTCTCGAATTAAACTGCGCTGGGTCAAACCTCAAAGTACCTTGTATTTCATAATTGCACCCAGCTCAAATCTCTACTGAGTTGAATCTCAAATTACCTTGTACTTCATAATCGTATCCAGCTCAAATCTCAATTAAACCTAACCTCAAACTATCTTACACCTCATAATGATCCAGCTCAAATCTCTACTGAGTTGAATCTCAAATTACCTTGTACTTCATAATTGTATCCAGCTCAAATCTCAATTGAACCTAACCTCAAACTATCTTACACCTCATAATGATATCCAGCTCAAATTTCTACTGAGTCCAACCTCAAACTGTTTTAAACTTCATAACTACGTCAAGCACAAATTTGTCCAAATAAAATATTAAGACTTCCTACTAAAATTGCATCGTGCCCGTTTGGAAATGTTTTCGGTAACCATAAAGGGTCATCGTGCACGGAGTGAGTTAACAGAAGCAAAAGTTGGTAATTGTGGGTCCCTATTTCGTCGAAGTAATAGCGTGAATCCACTTAAAGCGGACATACCGTAAATTCGATCGAAGGGTGAAATTCAACGTAACAATTTGGCTGACTGGAGTTGGAATCTCGAAGTGGAATAAGGTTGCGTGACCAAGCTGTCTGCGATAGCTGTAGGTCAGCTCATCGTTTGGCCCATAACTTTGCTCTAACAGTTCTCTTCCGAAGTACCATTCATCATCGCGCTCGTTTCAAATGCTCTTGTTCGCATTCCGACGGTATCTATTAAAACTTGCTGCGATTTCGTGTTCCATGAAGTACGTTTTTATTAACGTGCTTCGATCATGAAGCCTTTTGTCGCATCAAATATCCTCGACTAATGAAGTGGGTATAATTGCGAATATTTTCCCTTGATGCTCTTTCCGAGATTTTGTTGAGTAAAAATATTTGGATGCTTTACCTTTTCTGTCGACAAAGTGTAAACAGTGTAAGATGACTCTCCAGAGTAAAGGTTGTCATGTTGGTCGAAAGTTTTATAAACAGCATCGAAAATCACTTGAAGCACAAGTTTTATTCGTGCAAGTAGATTATTATTAATGAACGTCTAGACGCGTTGACATACTTCTGTCAATAGAACTTTTTGAAGTGCGGCGCGACTATCTCTGCGGATAAAAAATTTAAGCATAGCTCTCGAGAGTAAACATCGGTACACGTTTCAACATCTTCGGACGTTTCTATATTTAACGATAACTGTCTACAAAGTTTCCTGTATTTCGATAAACAGCCTTTGGACGTAGTTCCCGTTAATATCAGGATTAAGAAAATTGTCCGTTCCAGCGAGTCGCAATATCGACCCGTCAGTTTATTATTTTCCCGATTATTTCGCCGTCTCGCGATATTCTCGTTCCTCGTCGCTCCCATTCAACCGTATCCACAGTGTCTCTGAATTCGTCTGTTTCTCTAACCGAGGCCATCCTTTTCTCCTCCTTTCCATCGGTAAGGACTTTCGCCGCTTTGACTCGGGGTTTATTAGCGAGAGCTTTATCCGCCAACTTTCCAATGGTCCGAAGAGTCCCGGAATAAAAGCCTGGTGGAAACTTTTGCCGCGCACGTACACAGAGATACAGAGTCGGGCACAGATGGTCAAAGCTAGGAAGGAAGGGAGTCAAGGAAGAAAGAGGAGGAGAGGTGTTGGCCATCGAACGGAGAGGAACGGATGAAACGAAGCGGTATCCTAGAAGAAGCAAGGAGGATGAAATGGTAACTTCAAAGAACCATTCACCGCGAGTCGAGTCTTTGAAATTTTTCCGTTAAAGAAGCTACAGGCGTCGGTCGATTCTTCCGTCGATCCAACGGAGGACAACAACGACGAAAAGCGAGGAAAACTACCGGAGCTCGGTCGATGCTCGAGCTTATCAAAATAGGCTACGAACCTGAACCGTTTTCTTCTCGTAGGCTCACTGTGCGCCTCTCTAACCTTTCAAAACCTTTGTTCCGCGTTGCGATACATTGACCACGCGGAAAATAAAGCTGGAGTCGCTGAAGTGGCGGGACGCCATTCTACGATGAAATTGCTTTGGTTGTCTCCTACAGAAATGCGTGCAGTTTGCGACAAAACGTTTACTCTCGTTTACACTTCTTAGTCCTAAAGTTCTTTGAGTTCCGGCAATTATATTCAAGACCATAGTTTTTAACGGAGAAATAATTTATCTCGAAGTTCTCTTTTAAAGTTCGAAAAAATATTCACAATAATTTCGTATGTCGAACAATTATTTTCCTATGTATGTACACATTTTAAATTCAGAAGGATGCAATAAAATTTATTCTCGCAACAGTACACGCAACTTAGACTATCAGAAAATGACGTACCAACCTCTGCAATCAAAAATTCAGTATTATTAATCTGTTGCTCAAACATGCGTCTCTTAAATTTTGAAAAAAATCTGAGAAATCTTCAGGGTACACGTGGAAAATTTTCGTTGAAGGTAGCGAAAGGATTAAGTACGAGAAACAAGGAAACGAAGAAATCGGATAAGTTATTGATTAAAAATGGCTGATGAGAAGGAGAAAAGAAGAGTGGCGGAGGTGGGGCGAATGTCGGTCGAAGATGAAAGTAGGAAATAAGAAAGGAAGGCCGGTTCGCAGGTAGGAGAAAGATGAAAGTATGAAGGAGTCAGAAGAAACCCTTTGAGAGAGAAAGAAAGGAAGGTGGGCGTAAAGCGTGCCAGCCAACAGCTGAGAATAAATTGGAACGTCGTCGAAGACGCGCAAGGAGCGAGGAGCAGAGGGTTGAGAGCCATTGGGGGATGATGCCGCGGGGAATTGGAACGAGACGGAACGTCGCTCTCGTCGGCTTTGTCCGTGTTCCACGTCGCGCGACGCTTCCCGTCGCGTCGACTATATTTTCGCCAGCCGAGTGATTTTTTTCGGTCCCGGGGATGAGAAGAAAGATGTACCCTCGCTACTTCCCTCCTCGCGTCCCCGGACAGGACGTTTAATCGTCCCCGAAGCCATCGAATTTATAACCCGTGGAAAAAAGCGACGCTAGAGAATCGCCGAGTAAGCGTCGAACGGCGAGTATCCCGGGGATTCGAGCACGTTCTCGTTACCCACGATATCGTTTCTGCTTGTCTTTCAATCGATTAGATCCTCTTTAGTCCGCGGAAATTAGGAATCTTAGGGGTAAGTCTCCCTAATCTTTATTCTAGTATGAACCTTCTACCGATATACACTAAAACAACATTCGTGAATATCTCGTTGTACATCCACTATACCACAAAAACAGCTATTACAAGATTTGTAGCTCACAAAATTCTCTACAAAAAAGGTCCCACAAGTTTCCCCGTAGGAGCGACCGTTTTCGCACAAAGAGAGCGGGTTCGTTTAAAAACAATTCAAATTATAAATCATAGTCGGAATGAAGTTCACACAAGAGTATAGATACCGTAGAAGCTATTCAACAGAGTAAATCTCTTGCCCAGAGGATCGCTAAAGCTCGAAATGTTAATTACTCCTCTAATACAGCTTTGAATAATCTCTCGTCAAACGATAGAGTGGCGCGATCGAGTTATCAATGGCGAATGCATGAAACTTTCAGCGAATCGTTAAAAGGTTTAAATGCACGAAACCGAGGTTGGCGGCTACGCACAATCCAACATTCGGTTCGCGGCTATACAATCGAGTTCTCGGTAACAGTTAATTCCAAGCCGGGCAGAGAGTTGCGTGAAGGTTAATTCCGACGAGTGAAAGGATGACGGCGGAAGGCTGGACTTTGGCTACGGGAATAATTCAAAGTGCATACCTAAGGGGTATGCAGGTGTACCTTTGTGGTCCGAAGCAGGAGACGACAGAGCGACCGGCATACAATGCCTCTATCGTTGATTCGCTACCGAAACTCCATTCGCAACTTGATTGTCCGTATAATTTCGTGTGTCCAGCTTTGTTGAATTTTCGCGGTGTCTCCAACTACTGGTCATATTTGCTATTCCATGATTCTTCGTTAAAATTTCAAGGAACTTTGTCTAGCCGATGGATATCGTAAACTTATTAACGTCTCGAGTACGCTTATCTACTGCGAGAATTCTCAACCGGTATAATATTGCCGGATAAATATCCATCTCGAAGTCCACGGAATAATTCAGCATCGTTCACCGTAATGGTTCTCGTGATCTGTGAGTCGGACCACGTGGCAGCTGCGATTTCTCAGAGCCGCAAGCAAATTAGCCGAAACACTCCTTCTTCTGACACATACTTCTGCAAATTTCATGTTCACCGTTGGCCCACAAGCTCCCGAGAGATTTCGAGCAACCTCGATGTTCATCCATTCATCTTGTCCGCGTGGTTCGAGGGAGAAACGAAAGGCGAAACGAGACGGTCGAATTCCGGCGAAACGGAGAAAGAGGAAAAAGCACCAGCCGAGAATTTCATCGAGGACGAATCACAATTGCAAAGCAGATTTCGTAACTGGTTCGCTATTAGATAGTCCGCCGAAGATTCTCTTCTCGGTTTCGCCCGGGACTTAGCTCCTCTTCCGCCTCCCAACGACCGAATTCGCATAGAGCGTGACTCCGTGGCCATTTGCCGGCGATTCGTTGTCGGAAGTTGTCGGCGGTGTTTGCCAGATTGCCGGCGGTGACTGTCGGAATTGCTTTTTAACTACAGGATCGCGGGGACAGCCGTGTAAATTAGGTTCGCGCGGCCGAGTGTCCGGTCGAGTACTCCAAGTTCCGTGAGTTAACCGAAATTTCTCTGTTCCGTACAGCTCGACACCGTACGACTGCAACTTCCCTCGAACGAGCATTTAGACGGCCGCACGCTGCTTCGGATACTATGCTCGCTTACGTAATGGCGCCTTAACGAGCATCGTAATTATCTGGCAAAAACGAGTAAACGATCTTTGCCCCTTGTGCGACGCAAACCGGCGGACACAGCTGCGCTTACATCGACGTGACTTGACCGCGTGACGCCTCATAAAAGTTCACCATTAATACCCTAACTTGTTCAATTTAATATATTCGAAAGATAAAGCACTGAGAAACCCATTTCCAGATTTTAGCAAGTTGATAAAGTTGTGAGCCTCTGTACGGTCAGCAGATCGTAAGTTCCTTGCTGGTCTTTGATCTGTCGCATACGCTCGAGGAGCAACAATCGCAGAGATTCTCATGGTGGATTCTTTTACCGGAGCTCGATCCTTTTCCATCCAGTTGAACGCAGCGTTGGAAAGTTATTCGAACTCCCGTAGGACGTTCCCTCCTCTCGGATGAAATATCAAATTTACAGGAGTCTGAAGCACGGTGAAACGGTATGAGCGATATCGAGAAGTTGGCGTCGGTGCATGGCGCCGGGAAAGCGATACGAGCCGCGAAACAGGTCAAAAGTTTATGACCGGATAAATAATTTATATTAAATGGAATTGAAGCGAGCGCGGCTCGATCGGTATCGTTGCCATTCCCCCGGAAAGATTTATCCGTGGTTCTACCGCTTCTTTCGCGGTCGCTCTATCGAAAGAGATTTTCGCTTTATTATATTTCTGCGGTTATTCGTCTTTTTTCACCGCGTTTGCTTTCTCTCGTTTTTCCTAAACCACTCGAAACGCTAAACCGTAGACTACGTACGCCACAGACAGCCGAACGAATGGACAACGAGGTTTCCCACTATTCTGCGCTGTACTTTCCTTTACCGCAACTTTAAATTTTCAAAACCGTGCCGCCGCCATTGCAGCCCACCGTTTGCGACTGAATTATTCTAGTTTGCCGTACAATTGCCATTGTTGCCAGCGGGTTCTCCGAGTTGGATCTTCGTCGTTCTTTATCTTGATCGCTGAATTCGTCAAAAGTCTGAATAACTTATCGTCGTTTCGAATTCACGGGTAATGGCGGCCACGCGGTGAGCAGCCGCGGGACGGAGACACTCCATCTTCTTACAATTTTAAATTTGCACATTTAGAAACTCATGGGTTTGTACATTTCGAAGACATTTAGAAATTTAAGCATTTTATATAAAATAGGAATTTTGAAAGTACAAAATTATTTACCCATTAGCGCCCCTTTGTGCGTCACAGCTCTAATTCGCATAGTTGGCCGTCGCTGTTGTAAATTGTATACAGGGTCCAATTAACTCCCCGTATTATATACAAACTTTTGCAAATACCGTTCGAAAATTGGTAGCCGAAGTTACGAACTCTTCAAGGAAAGTTACAGCAAGAAGCTGTTATCGAGCTATATTTCATCAAGATAAACCGAACGATATTACCGAAGCGAAACAATTGATTGAGAGTGGAGGTAGTCGTTCGGGGATCGATCTCCGATGCGTTTTTTTTTATTTCGCCACTCTCAGCCGGTGTAAAGAACAAATAGACAGATGGATATTGAATTTACTTAGGATCCCGTGGCGCGGCTGGCGCAGTTGGAACGTCAAATTTATAAAAGCGGCCGCAATAACTAAAATATTCCGAGGCGCGTTCTCGATGTTATTGGTACCGGGGTGGGTGGATGGGCGAAGCCGACGGAAACGCAACGTCAGGAAATCAATATAAGAACGAGCAAACTTTAAATTAGACCGCGTTACTCGCGTTTCAACGAAGAAAATCGCGAGAAGTTCGAGGCATTCCCTTGAAACCGCACAGAGACCTACTTCGTCATAATCGTCGAAACCGACACATATTCCGCGGCTTAAAAACGAGATACTGCGTTCTTTCGTGTTGCATATCTGAAATGTCACTTTAGTTGATTAAAGCTTATACGCTTTAGAAGATACAATAAATCTGCAGTCATAGGTTCGCTATATTCGCGTCACGTTTGAGCTTTCTTTTAAAGCTCTTCCATTTATTAATTAACCTTTGCATTCACCTTCATTCTAACTGGAGATCAGATTATTATTTCATGTCATAGATTCATTCATATTCACATCATTTGATCCTAAGTTCATGTCACTAATCGTTCATCGATTGCTTCTAGTGAAAGATTTGAAAGTCGTAGTGAAGTATTAGAGCGCTTCCAGAATTAAAGCTCGGTAAAAATGTCTGCGTACGTAGAAATAACTTTGCTAAACTCCCGAAAAATAAGTTAGCGGCAGAGAACGATTCCAGGGTAAATTGAGGAAAGATCGGGAGCCGAAAGTCTATCGGACAAAACGAGTTTGAGCGAACGCGAAAAGTCCGCGTCGCGTAGTTTCCATCGGCGACGAATATGGTTAGAAGTAGGAGGGTGGTGGGCGAGGGCCGACGATGAATGTGCAAGTTTCCAAAGTGAGTTTCCAAGATTTCCAAACCCCCGCTGGAGGGTGCGAAAACGTGTAGGGCGAAGTGTCGCCCGAAGTGGTCCGAAGGGTAGGTGCAGGAGATAGCGGAATCACCCTATCACGATTGGACACCTTGGAGTAAGGGGTGGACAACCCTAGGTGCTAATGTCTGGCAGTTTAAATCACCCCCTGTTGTCCCCCGATACTGGCAACCATCTTAGTGGCACGGGAAAAAGTTTTCCTAGCAGGCTGGTCCCTTCGTTCTGGATTTCCATGTTTTTCTTCCGCGAACAACTTTGCGGTATAATTCATGGGTCGGCGCATAAGAAACGAGAAAGTAGGGATCCACTTTCGCATACCGTCGATTAATTCAAACTGGATCGCGACGTTAAACGTTCGCTTATTTTCCGGGTTCTCCGGCTGCCTGCATAATTGATTAATTGCAGCGCTCGTCGCGTTATCGTAGAATTCGATTACTTGTACTCTATTCGCAGATCAACGTATTCTTACGTTTTAAGATAATTTGCGATAATCGTTCTGAGTATTGGCGAGGTTTCGTAGGGAAACATTGACAGTGCTTTTCGATCGATCACTCTTCAAATTCCGAAACTTTGAAATTTAGAAGTTTACAGAAAGAGAGAGTTGCATTTTCTCCAAAGGAAGTCTACATTGCACCCGGAGTACGCTCAACTTCACGACTAACTTTATGCGAGAGCATTTTCCCGTGTTTACATTTTCATTATTTCTGTCAACTAGGAAATTGAATTTATTCGCACTTCTTCGCGAAGCCATTATGTATCGTCCTCCATGAAGCGACGTCGCTCCATCAAATTTTTAACAATTCCGTGAAGCGTAAGTCGCGGTGGTCGATAAATATGATCCCCCGGCGGTGCAATACGGCGATGATTTTCGATTCAATCGTTCGTTGACGGAGTCGAGTGGCTCCGAACGGCTTCGTGTCCATTAATTTCACTAAATCGTGCGTTGAATTCGTCTCGACCGTATCCGTCGTCGTAAAGGCTGCCGGGTGAAAAATAACGGCGAATTCGCGTGGAAGTACGCGTGCATGTGTACGAGTCGTACGTACAATAAGGTTCAAAAGTATTGGTGGAACGACGCCGACGATATTCTCCTCTTTCGGCGTGCGCACCGATGGACTATTTATTTTCGCTTTACGAAGCTCCGCGGGAAAAATGGGGCAGATTTGTAACCGCTGGAAGGACGTTCCCGAATCGAGGCAATTTCGTGGCAGTCGGTCTAACGACAGTCACGTTCTTCGCGACGAGAGGATACTAGACAACTACAGACTCTCGTTATATCGCCAAAGACAGGAACACTTATCGATTGAAATTTTCAGAATTTCAGTACTGAAGTAAAAATTGAAAAAATTATATTACCAGCTCCGAAGGTACGGCGAGCTTTTTATAAAACTGCAGTGTATGGAATTAAGGGTGAAAACGCCCCTCGAGGTGACAGCCAGCGCGATTTCCATGGTCCCAAGTGTCTCGTGTAAATGCATGTTTTTTCTAACTAACCACGAGTCAGCGAATAAACGAGCTGGTGTCTATTCAGCGAAACCCAGGGTCGTTCTTAAAAGATGCACACCTGCATTCTCCCATCTTGGACATCGACACGGATGAAAAGAGGCACGGATAAAAAAAAGAAACGTCACAATGGGATAATTGTACAATGGATCTCGATTGGTCCCCGGCTGTAGGGTGGCGAGCCGGTGCAAGCGGAAAGGCCCGTATAAAAAGGACAATGGACGATGCTGGGCGAGGGTGAAAACAGGAAACGGAGCGAAAGAGACGGCAGAGGTGGAAATTAACGGGAATCGGCAGGTTCGTTTGCTGCGCGCATTCGCGACACTCGTCACGGATCGACTACGACCGATTAAAATAAAATCGGATCGTAGAACAGCAATTATCGATGCCGGATATTATTTTTTTGTCACTGATCGTTGTTTCTAATGAGAACGCTGCTTCGGACTCGCATTTCGCCAATTTTCGATAGTATTAATCGATTGATAGCTGAAACACGGGTCGGATAATAATCTCTTGAACTAGTTCCACGTTTATTCGATCCTGAATACCGTTGAATACATTTTAATTGGTTAGGTTAGAACAGAAGTTATATGTTTAGGAACATGTATTCTTAATGTGACAGCATGTATTCTTAATGTGACAGCATGTATTTGAAAATTCGGTATCGATTTATTTTAAACATTCCTATCGAATGCAAATTTATTCAGGTACAAAAATAAAATCATTTCACTTCGCGGATAATAGAATGTGAACAATAGAATGTTTATTTTAAACATTCCTACCGAATGCAAATTTATTCAAGTACAAAAATAAAATCATTTCACTTCGCGGATAATAGAATGTGAACAATAGAATGTTTATTTTAAACATTCCTACCGAATGCAAATTTATTCAAGTACAAAAATAAAATCATTTCCCTTCGCTGTTAATAGAATGTGAACAATAACATAGAATTATATATTGGTCCCAAGAAAGCATAAGGGTAAAATTGATCAGGTTTCAAGGAATGGCCATATTTTAACGAAACGAAGCAATCAAACTATCAAACAGTCCGTAAGAAGACTTACAACTGTCCGAAAAAAGAGGCCCGGAGCTCGCAACAGTGGAGGTTATCGATACCCGGGAAAAAGTAACGCCAGCCGCTAAAGAAGAGCAAAGTTCCCGGACTCCATCGAGTACACCGTTCTCGTGTCCCTCGACTCGACCGGAAGAACGAGTCGGTTTGTCTTTGCCCCGGGATCAAGCTCCATATCCTCTCGTTTCTTGCTCGTCCCCGTTCTCCTTCTTTATTCGATGCTCCGCCAAAACTTTTCTGTCGGTGATATATCGCGTTACGAATGGGGTGCCGCGGGAACTATATTCCCGAGTAGCTGTTACCCCGTTAGCTTGTTCGCCATGGCCCGCCCACGCGATTTATCTTTCGCGGCAGCGAACAACCCTCCTTTTCTCTTGCGTTCAAAATCGACCATCTCTCGATCCGAACCTCTCGAACCAGTCGAGCTCGTTTCCGCTGCATATTTTCGTGGCGAGCTATGCGTTTCGATCGATCCTCCGCAGGAAACGATCCTCTCGATTTACGGCGGGGTTGCCTCGAGGTATCGATGTCTTCGATGCTAGACAATTACTGTTGAATTACCATGCGCTCAAGTATTGTGCGTAGAATTGCCTCTCGTGGAATTACCACGAGTAGAATTGTGACGCGTAGAATTTCCACGAGTGGATTTGCCACGCGTAGAATTGCCAAGCGCAGAATTTCCACGAGTAGATTTGCTAAGCGTAGAATTTCCAAGCGTAGAATTTCCACGAGTGGATTTGCCACGCGTAGAATTACCAAGCGTAGAATTTCTACGCGTAGAATTTTCAAGCGTAGAATTTCCACGAATGGATTTGCCACGCGTAAAATTTCCATGAGTGGATTTGCTACGCGTGAAATTTCCACGACTGGATTTGCCACGCGTAGAATTTCCACGAGTGGATTTGCCACGCGTAGAATTACCAAGCGTAGAATTTCCACGCGTAGAATTTTCAAGCGTAGAATTTGCACGAATGGATTTGCCACGCGTAAAATTTCCATAAGTGGATTTGCTACGCGTGAAATTTCCACGAGTGGATTTGCCACGCGTAGAATTTCCACGAGTGGATTTGCCACGCGTAGAATTACCAAGCGTAGAATTTCCACGCGTAGAATTTTCAAGCGTAGAATTTGCACGAATGGATTTGCCACGCGTAAAATTTCCACGAGTGAATTTGCCACGCGTAGAGTTACCAAGCGTAGAGTTTCCACGCGTAGAATTTTCAAGCGTAGAATTTCCACGAATGGATTTGCCACGCGTAAAATTTCCACGAGTGGTTTTGCCACGCGTAGAATTGCCACGCGTGGAATTTCCACGCATAGAATTTCCACGAGTAGATTTGCTAAGCGTAGAATTTCCACGAATGTATTTCGTTGCTTTTATCTTGTATCGACAATGACGCAACTAGAATTTGGACAAATATCCAATTCCACAAATCTTCTATCTGCAAATTAAAAATTTTCAAGTCCCCAAAAGTGATTATACCCAGAAACGTCGATGTGTAGACATAAAGTTCGAAGAGAGAATTAACGAGATACGGGAGATTATCTCGAAGAAGTTTAAGATGCATTGTCCTCGGTCTACAGGATCTAATATCCTCTCCCAAGCAGCGTATCTTCTTTTGTATCTTCCTGCTCGTACGTCTTTATTTGCATGCAGCTTGTCCCTTGTTACGGCGTCGTTCAGCAGCATCTAACAACAGTTCCAGAACTGGCTGCCATTATTATTCGAGACATTCGGACCCGTTGATACACGCTTCGCTATTATGCACACCCGTGACGAAAATAGCTGCAGTGCACTATGTCCCAGCCAGTTCTTGAAAATGTAGACTTCTGGAGTTTACGATATGGCCGTTGAATAACTCGACGAAATTGTACGCTCGAGATGTTTGCCATTATTTTTATCGTGCCTGCTGATCGCTCTCGATACGGTATTGGTTGTTGATCCTTTGCTCGGATCTGCATTCAGTTTATGGAGTAATAATTTCCGCGACGATATAACACGTAATGCAATGACAAAATAACGGCAATGTGCAGCGCAATGACGTACAGCGATGTAACATGCTACGATGACGTATGGTAATGTAACACTAGCGTATCGAGCAATATAACGCGAGATTGCGACACAAAAAAATGCGCCGTCTAAACACCGCTCAGTTTTATCTGAAATCGTTCGCAAGTACGCCCAGACAAGAAAAGAAGCTTAATCAAATAATTCACACGCGAACAGAGCTGCATTTCTTGGCGAGTGCGTGCAGTTGAAGTTACTTGAAGCTTGACGTCACGCTTGGCGGAAAAGCTATCGGGTGTCTGAAGCCATTACCACGTCGACCATTAGTAATGCGATAACCCGTGGAAAGGAGACGGTCGAAGCGGTAACTGGTCCCCTGAAGGCTTCGTACCGTTGCACGTATACATTATACCTGTACACGTGTTAGAGATCCTTGGTGCACCGGTTTGAGTATCTATCGAAAGACCGGAGATGATGGGATGACGTTACTCGGAGCGCGGACCGAAACTTTCCCGCTGACTTGACACAATCGCGGGAAACTCGAACGTGTACCCTTCGTTTTCTACGTAGTCTCTTATTACCGGTACAATAATTAGATCCATGTAGGTTAATGCGCTCGGTTTCGTCGGATCGACGATCTTATCGTCGTTGAACAGATCTTTACACTCTGGGGAATTTTCTTCCTACCTGTTAATTAATTGCACACGCTTACGGCTTTCGTTATGGATTAATATTTCACTTCCCGTTCGAACGCTACCCTTGGGGTTCTTTTTATGGTGTGTGTCTCTAGAGACAGAACCCAGACGACACTACGTTGCAAATATTTGTTCTCAAATAGGTGTTAAGTATTCAGATTCTAAACATCTCTGGATCTATTCGCAGGTATGCTAAATATTACTAGAGTGTTATACCTCAAGTTCACATCTCTGCATTTTATTTCCTGGAATCCAAATGTATACCAAAATCCCTGTGTCTCTGGGTTCCTCGACCCATTGTGTTAAGGTAATTGAACTAATATAACATTACCGAAATAGCGTAATAAATTTGATTACGATAATGGATGCGAGCGAAGTTCGTAAGTAGAAATAGACTGTATCGATCAGACAGAGGCGCTAAAGGAATACGAAGCCGAAACGGTCGACAAATTCTTTCGAATCGAGCTCTATAACTAAAATGGCTGTCGCCTAGGTTTCTCGAACGGTTCGTCGAATCTGTCACGAATATCGTGAAAATTTCCTCTTCCGTTCAATGGTCGTAACATCGGCTGTCGATCACGCCTCGATTTTCCGCGCTCGAGGGTTTTCCACCCGTTCCACGGCGGCACGAACTCCCTCGACGGCTAAAAGTGGGCTCGTTACGAGTATTCAGTCGGTTGTTCACGACGAAGGTATTCCAATAGGAACGTCGTGCGTTCCTAACGACGAGAACGTTCGCAAGAACGTGGACGCATCGGGCCGTGAATCGTACAGCTACGATTACTGCTACGGCCAGTATTATTTCTTAGACGTACGGCTAGGTCGGAGTTGCTCGTTGCCGCAGAAAGCCGAACGGGTCTCTGGTCGACGATAAAAATAGTTGGCCCGTATCCAGCCGCGTTTATTGCTGGGAATTTTCTTCTTGCTGCGCGGCTGTCCGGCCACTCGTGCAGCGAATTCGTTCTTCGATTGCCAGACACCGAGCCTAGATCACCGACGAGCTGATTCTCTGCCGAGAAACAACTGCGAAGCTGTTTGTTTTTCTCTCGATGTTCCTCCACTTGCCTGCTTGCTGTTCACCCTGATGTTTTTGCCGGCTTTCACGCGAGATTTCATCGGTTAATTTACTTCTCGATGAACAATTCGCTGTCGTTCGATTTTTGCGCAATTTCCTTCAAACTCTTACCTCGCTACTAGTCCGCCCACTAATCGGTAATTAGATTTGAAATAGTAGCAGAGAAATTCTATTCTACGTATTTCACGATTTTGAATGGAGGATTCGCGTATCAAGACATTCCGTGAGCAATCGTGCAGGGAACGAGACTAAAGGGACGCGAAGCGTGAACATTTTATTTTCCATCACCAGTCTTCCCTTTTTCCTGGTGCACGGTTGTCGATACCGAACGAAACGAGGAAATCTATCGTCTGCTTTTTATTTTCTACGCGTCACAAGCAAACAAAACGGGACACTGTAGCGGATGTATAGAGAGCGTTTACGTGCGTGATCACATCTGTATCTAGTTTCCTTCTCGCCGAGTCTCCCCGAGTATCGATCCACGGATCCTATGGATCATTGATATGTATCTAAATTGAAAGGACCTGCAGTGTTTTCATTAATTTCTCGCGTTCGATGCGACTCTATCGGAATGGAATATTTTCTTTTATAGAAACGAAAGAAAATAGCGGACATCGTATCAAATTGATCTGAAGTTTCGGGATATAAAATAGCGTAGAGCTCGGGAATCTAGATACATAAATACCATCAATTGTTAATAGCCTACGGATATTTATTTTATAGCATATCGATGCATATAAATCTTGTAATTTACGAACTGCGGATACACACGCTTTATGGATTTCGATAAATTCATAAAAATCTGCGGACTAGATATTGCATCGATTATATCTACAGAGATGGTTATAACTTGCTATGTGTCAGCTGTACATAATCGTAATGTGATGGGTATTGTAAAGGAAGCCGTTGTAAAACGAAATGAAAAAGAAGAGATCCCTTATCTCACGATATCCAGCCGAAAAGTCGGGGCTTCATTATTCACATTACGTAAACGCAAGAAAAAGTATATCTGCTATATATCCAAGATTGCCTCGATTCGTTCTTATTTGTCCGGACACATTTTGTTCGACGCTACATAGCCTTCGTGATCGAAAAGCTCGCGTGGCCGATGTTATCTCGGGGCACAGTCGAGGTGCAGCGTGCGCAGGACAGACCTCCCCGTTCTCTCCTCTCCTTTTCTTCCCCGATTCAGCCAGCCATTCTCTCCACCGATTTCACCGTCGTGGAAACGAATTTCAGCTGGTTGCGGTGTAATTCGTTCGGCTGCTTATATTTGCGGAATTTATTGTCACTAGGCGGGTGCACGGTGCGGTGGGCAGCCCACGAAGGGGCTTGTTTGCGACGTCGAGTGCTCGCCGGTATAGTTGAAGAGGTCCATTGTGCTCCTGCTTCCAACGTTCACCACGATACCAGCTCGTTCGTTCGCTCGTACACCAACACACGCGTTATATCGGTGCTCCGTTGCCTTCTATCGCGAGACCCACTCGACCGAGGTCGTCTTACGGTCACCCTTCTGTCGACGATACCCACGTTCCGCTCCTCTTTCACGCGCTACCCCTTCTCCCTGATCGTCCACCTCGAGTGCACTTGGACGAATTTGGGTCATCGGTGCGAACCTCGATGGTTTCCATTCACGTTCTGCGAACACTTCGACTCCGACTGACCTAAGGTCGACAGCTATAGTCGTTATCGCGTTCAATACCGGCCCAATTTCCTCTACAATACACAGCCGGCCAAACTTACTTCGCTTCGCTTTTAATTTTCATTACCAGCAAAACCTTTTCCTCGTTAAATTTTTTTATGTACAATTATTGCATTTCTTAAACTTCTGTTTGTAAGTTATTTAGAAATCTCTTATTTACCCGAATGCTCATGCATTTGTGATGTCTCGATGTCTGCGAATATAAATAAACGAGTGTCTGTCTTAAAACGATGTATATTTGCTAGTCGACATATAAATACATCCGTAGTTCATTATCAGCAAAACCTCATTAAACTTTTTTGTGTACAATTATTGCATTTCTTAAACTTCTGCTTGTAAGTTACTTAGAAATTTTTTATTTACCCGAATGCTCATGCATTTGTGATGTCTCGATGTCTGCGAGTATTAATAAACGAGTAGTCTGTCTTAAAACGATGTATATTTGCTAGTCGACATATATGTAAATACATCCGTAGTTCATTAATTAATTACAAGCCTTTAATAATCGATTACTGCTTCATCGAATTGGATAATTTATGTTTGGATGCTCTCAACTTGATTAAACTGTCTCCCTTTAGATCGATTGACTTTAGACGACAATTTCTAAACGACAAATCTCAATGTCCGGAAAAAGAGCAATGTAATAAGAGAACAATATCGAGTGCAATATGGTTTGAAATGTGGACTGATGGAACATTTTGGACCGTCTACGTGAAAATCATCTCGTGCACGTTTCCTGAAGGAAGGTTAATGCATGTACGTGGGTAAGAAGATTGTCTGACGAGCGGATTTCGAGCGTGCTCCGTAACTGGAGCTTAAATTATCGATCTCGAACCGCAAGTAGATCGATGGAATTCGGAAAGACCCGTGAAACTCGTGACCATGGGAAATAGCGTCGACCGTAAGCCGCTGTCGTATTACCCGGCTAAAGCGGGCAATTTATGCGGATTTAAAGAGGCTACGGTTCTCCCCGACGGTAGAAGTGAAAATAATTAGCCGGTGTTCTCGGTCGATGCGCTCCCAGTTATTTAGTACCTTTAATTTCCCAGCGAAAACCACCGGATAAACGTAGCGGACCGAGCGTCCTAACATGGCCGATTCGTTGACGATGGAGGGTAGAATTCGATCAGCGGCCCAGAATTCTTAGCCCGTCGGAGATTTATGTTCCGTTCGACGAGAATGGAAAACACTTTCCAAAGACGTCGCCGCGAGTTTTCCTCGAAACGATCCGCCATGGGATATGGACGCCATTCCCCTTTTCCTGCGCTTCCTTCGAGAAAGCTGCTGCGTCGAAGGGACGACGATGGTAGGGGAATCTAAATTGAATTCTTCCGTTTCATTTGACGATAAACCGGCGCGAACGGGGCGCATCGTGTTAAACGAACGCCAACCACCGCGTCGGGGGTGGTCGACTGGAACCGGGAACGGCCCATTTCGTCATTCACCCCGTAACCCGATGTTCACCGTATACGTTGCCTCGCGTATCGCTGCTGCACATTCATGCGAAATTTTCTGTCGGACGATTCGCGATGTGCGCCCTTTTTCCCCGCCATTGTTTGTCCTTCCGTTCCGATTCAACGTTATTTTTCTCGTCCTTTATTTCCTTTTCCTGCGATTCCATTGCGACCTGCCGTTTGATCGATCGAACGTGAAGAATCCTGTAAGATTCTAAAGCTCCGCTTATTTCTCGAACCTGGTTCTATTGATAGGAACACACTGTTAAATTATACATTCGCTAATAAATTCGTGATAAGCTCGAGCAAAAATTGCCCTAGTATTTTCGTTTTCAACTTAAATTATTTCAACTTGTCTTTCTCCCATGCATTTCTAAAATAATATTAATCAGCGTTATTCTTGAGAAAATCGAACACTGACAGTTGAAACCTCGTTAGATTTTATAACAGCTTATTTCATCTCCTGTCAGCCAAATAAATCGTCCTGTTTAATGCATTATAATAACATCCCAGACAAACTTAGAAAACCAATAATATAACTCAATTATTCCACCTAATTCGAATAGCTAGTACAATTTCAGCGCGTCTCTATTATGTATATGTCGAAGCATGCCTTCGTTAAATCGATTTTCCTGAAATTCTTGGTGATTTCGAAACATGATTCTTGTATCACGTGTTCTTAAAATACTTGTATAAGTATTGGATAATCGCTGGGATTAATAATGCAAGACGAGCTATATCGAACACGATAATGTCATTAATACCACATCCGTCGAGTAATTTACTAATCTCGGAATTAGCTCCGAAGAACGAACGAAATTTGTACAACGAACAATCGTACGGTAATTATAGTTGCCAGAACGGAGGGGGATCATCGTAGATATTAACATGACCGTTACATACATCATGCGTGTGTCACGTGCCCATTGTGCCAGTCAGTCTTGGATAATTATTACGAGAGATCGATCAACATCAGCCGTGGTCGAGGCATCGATCAATGTTATCAAGGTAACTCTATTGCCAACAGTACCGTTACCGGATGATTATCGATACTGCTATTTGCCCGTCAATCGGACCGCCTATTATCAGACGACGTTGCGTGCCGCTAATTATCGTTTTGCGAACCATTACCACTAACTGTATTCTGCTCTGCGTTTTACCCGCTATCAAGTTTACATTCGTTCGAGATTCGCTCGGAAACGGAAAAATCTCGTGGCGAGAAAAATATTTGGCCAAGCCGGACCGTGATTCAATCTGCGATCTACTGTTCTAACTAAAAGTAATTCGACTTCGGAAAACTGCTGAAAAATATTCCGAACTGCCGGACCGAGCTTCTGCTTACCGATCGAACACTTTGGAACTGTTTTCTTATAGCTTGGAAAATTATACTCTAAAAATTTTCTGTCTTCCAAATTTTAGTTTTCTATTTTTTCATCGTTACGGTTTTCGTTGTCAGAGCAATCTCACTGTTTCCTCTTTTAGATACACATAATTTTAGGAATAATTCTAAAAGCAAACTTTCCGGATATGTCACCTGAACACGTCAGAATCAATTAAAGTAAATCGAATTCATGTGAATTTGAGTAAAAGGTTTTACCTCCGTTTCTAGGTCGTTTTAATATTATCCGTGATTCGAAGCACAATATTCGAAAATACGATTGCATTTAAAAGCGAACAACTGTAAGAAACAGCAGTCGGGAAAGCTATTCATGTCCGTCGGTGAATATTGTACCCCTGAAAAGTTTCGCAACGCGAATAGCCGCCGCCTACAGATATTCGAACGAGATATCACAAAATCGATCCCCCTTTTCGCATCTTGTGCACGCAGCATTTGAGAATCTTTCCTTTGCTCTGCAAACACGTGCCGTAGCCTGCATATAGCGTGATTACATTCGAGCCGTACGAAACACGCAGATCCTTTGAGCGGAATGTTTAAAGGGGACTGGGAAGATGGCGTACGGAGGGTAGAGTTATACGGCGGATCCTGGACGGAATCTAAAATCAAGGGAAACGCCGTATTCTAGTTACTATTCCAAGGATTCTGCCGGATATCCATCCAGCCGGTATCACAACCGTTTTTCCGGATTATCCGAAAGTTTCGAATTAAAGGTTGTTTGCCTTCGAATCGATTTTATTCTCGTCGACAAGCTTCCATTGCGCGAGGTGTCCCGCGGTGTGCGACGACGGTTTATGACGCTGTAGAGGATAAGTATCGCAATCCCGTTAATCACGATCGTTATCGAGGTAAATTGACCGACGGCTCCCAAAGTTGTACTACAACCAGATACCAATAATCGATCGACCACCCGCGGTCAGATATTTTCTTCTTAATTACAATGATTCCCCTGCTTCGTTAGAAATAACTGTGTACCCATCGTGCACCGTGGGGATCCCATATCGCGACAGCCTCGATCGTCCGCAAATCGTGTCGCGATAATAATCGCGCAGTCAGCGATACCTCCCTTCGTCGCGACGAAGCATCCCCTCTTCGTAGACGTTTTATCGTGCCCCGGAGAGTTGCGGCTCGCAGGAAATAATTTGCTCGGCTAGCGAAGGGGAGAGACGACCACGATTATCCGGATCCGCTCGTCGCCTATAGATTTTCATAATCCTTCATCGTGGCAGAAGCTAGCTAGGGGTTAGGTGGCCGGGATCGAGACGTGACGAGTGCGAAATGAGATCCTGAATCGTCGACGGAAGACCGCAACCACCGTTTGGGAGATACGGACAGAGAAAGGACAAAGAGAACAACTTCTCCGGTCTAATCTCTCGTTTTGACCTTTGCTGGATGGCTCGGAGTGCTGATTGGTGATTCCAAAAGAGAAACCGGGGAATCGAATTGTTTGCATCACTTTGCGCTTTGTTGCTGCCGAAATTGGAACCGTTCTTTGTTGCCTGAGTCTATACGGATTCATTAACCGAATAGTTGAAACTGTATGTCACTTTTGGAATTGCTTTTTATCCAAAATTTATGTCAGCAGACATTGTTTGCTACATTTCGATGTAAATGAATGCATGAAATATGAAGTTGGTATAATTATAATTGGATGTTTATACATTTATGATGCATCGAGAACAGAAATCATAGACCACAGATTACATATATTCTGCAAATCTCGACACATCTTAAATGCATGAACAGTATTTTCCATTTATGATACAGTCTATTTACACTGAAGTTCTAAAGTGGAAAGTAATTTAGATTACGTTTTAGATATCAGTCTAAATTACAGGCCTCGGTAAGAATTATGAGATTTTTTCTAAATTCGTTGCTCAACTCGCAAGTCATTCATTTTCAGTTTAAAGCTAACTTTGATCTGCGGGGTAACTAAATATAATGGAATAATCGCGCGTTAATTAGCGGAGAATATTGAGTGCAAAGACGTCGACTCAGAACTGGCTTAAGACTGTGATTTGAGTTTGCCATAAATTTCGCGAAAGTAAAATATTTGCGTTGGACGTCGCTTCGAACTGCTCGAAAGTCTATTAAGCTTCTTCGTCGCGTCGTGACCTTGCTGTCCCGGGCTAACAATGACGAAAGACTTCTGGTCCTGAAACTTTGATCCTCCGGGATAAAAGGACGAATAACTTTGCTCCGCCGTCCATTAACGCGATTTACGAAAAAAATATTTCAAGATAACGGATAATGGAAACACAGAGACGTCGTTTCGATATATTAGGGTACGATTAAGTATTAGTTAGAGGAATCAGATTACTCGGGACTAAACGAGAATTCAACAAAACAATTATGGAACGAGAGACAAAGAAGATAATTGCGATTCATGAACGGGACGTCGCGACTGCGAAATTACGATGATTTTCTCCGTATTATTGAAATACGTTAGGAGGTTGAATTACATTTCGAGGACGACAGGGGAAAGAAGGAGGGTAGCTAAGAAGGGTAACTCGGGGCTGCTAATAATACCAGAAGGATCTGAAATGGTGCCTCCACGTTTGACTCGAGCTGAAAGTGGAAAACGAAAAGAGAAGATAAGGCGGAGAGAGAATCGTGAGAAGGGAGAAAAAAAGATCTCTATTACCTTCGTTTCGTATAAAGTCGATGAGACGTTACTTAACAATTGATGGAGAATGCGCAATAAAAAAGGAATATCGACGTTCTTGATTTCTCAGTCCCATTACCGATGCCGATATTCTTTAACGGAGGACAAACAATGCTGAAGTATTTACGAGCTATATTAAACATGTTCGATGAGAGTTGATAGCGATGAACTCGTCGATGCGGATAGTAACAAGTTGACAAATTCCGTCTCTTAATTAGGACAGGCAGTCCGGCCTGTAAAGCCCCAACGCCATAAAAGGCAGGACGAAAATATTCGTTCCGGGAGAACTAATCCAAACTCCTGGGCAGAGAGCAGCATTCGAGTTATCGCGAGTAAACGACGAACGAAATTAAATTCCGCGTATAACTGCAGAAAAGTTTCTTCTTTATACCTTCGGAGGCCGACATTTCGCGAAATTTCGTCGTCTTTCTCAACGATTCTCTCAGCGAGGAACGAATCGACCGATAAATAGACGTTTTCCGGTCTCTCTGTGAGGTTTCATCGTTCCCTCCGCGTCCCTGTCCGTTCGTCTATCGTTGCCTCTCCATCTTTGATTTGATTACGAACCAGAGTGCCGCGGATGCTCGTGCTATCGATAACCATCCTCGGCACGGCGGTCTCTTACGACGTCGAGGATCGTGGCAACCGGTTGAGATCGGATAGCCATTCGTGAACGCGCGTTATCGACTTGCCCGGAATCCGACGTACGCTCGCTGTAATTAAGTGGAAACCGACGGTTATACAGAATCCGATCGGGACCATATACGCCACGCGTTATCAGCGAATCGAACGGAAAAATTGCACGTCGATAACGTTCGAGCTACGTGTTTTTAATGCTATTTGTTTCGTTTTCGTTCCGCTGCGCTGGATTTCGGATAAGTGGCACGAATGCTCGCTAACGAAAGACTCGAGATGATTGGGGCTTTTCTTTTATTCCTCTATCGCCACATTCGTACGCGCTGCCGTTGATCTATCGTTGCGAACGTGGAAATTTACGGAGACTAACGTGAATGCAAATCATATAATTATATTGCCTTACAGGACAATTTATAATACTGCATAATGTATTTCCACTGTATCCACATACAGTGTGTGGATACAGTATTGAATTACAACGCTGTAACATCCTTGTATCGCCATTAGTTACCACCCGTTCTATTGCTGCTATCACAACGCAAGAATCTTTGTATTCTAGCGCTATGCGTTAAATTATTGCTTGTTATGTTACAACACGTTACACCACGTGTTGCGTTATTATTGCATTAGCATTCTAGAATGTATCGAATTCCACTCAACCACGTTGTTTTACTACTCGTTGTATCACTATTCGCTGCGTTACTATGTGTGCTGCATCAGAACGTGCTATAACCTCACGCATTGTATCGTCCATTACATTACTAAGTGCACTACTCTACTATTACACCATCAGTTCCATCACAAGTTACATACCGCTTATATTGCCACGTATTAGATTGCCACGCATCGTAATAACTCTCCAGTATTTCACAGTAAAGAGTTCTCTCCGTTCGCGAAAGAGAAAGGAAGGAAAACGCGATTGAAACGCGGGCAAACAAGAAACAACGGCAATTAGCGGTTGTTAGAGTTGCAAATAACTCGAAAGCGGCGTACAGCCGCGTAACACAACGCCTCGGAGGTGCTCGCCGTTTGTTCGCGAGCAAGGCGAGACATAAGGAGAGACGAAGCTTCTCCTCGACCGGTAACTGACTGGGGCACGCGAAACATATTTCACTCTCTAATGGCCGACTTAGCATAATGTATGCCTCCGACAGAGCGTCTAGCTCGCCTCGAACCCCCGGTTTCCCACTGTTACCTATCCACCTTCTCCACCTGCGTTCGCCACCTCCCGTTATTCGCCGTCAAAATAGGCATCTGTCGCTGAGTTATCGTCCCGGCGCCTTTTATCGACGTCCCGAACCCGAACGACTACTTTCGTGACAAACTTGGCCGATCCCTCGGGAACTCGGTAATTTCATGGGATCGTTTTATCGCGCACTGCACGGTCCTGGAATCTTTCAGCTCTTGGACCTCGTTCCACGCGTGTAACTTTCTTCTAGCACTTAAGAAAGGCAGATTTTAATGGGGGCAACGGAAAAAGAACGCTCGTGCGTATCGTTGGAAAGTGCAACGCGCACGAAGAAAATTTAATATAAATGTTTTTCGACGTTGGCAAAAATTGCCTTCTCACACAAGGCGAGATTTGCTCGAGGAACGCTCGCGGCCTTCGCAAACACGAATTATCACGTATGAATAATATGGATGTATTTTTCTTGAACAAATAAATATTTTCGCGTAATTTCTGCGGCCAGGAATAAGCGGAGAATTATGCACGGACGTTGTACAAACGGAAATTAATCTCAGGTTTGAAGCTTAAGCGAGAATTCAATATTCACGGTGAGAGTTGGAATCATGAGATTTGTGTAACCTCAAAAATTTCCAAATTTCCAAACTGAAGGACCTAGGTATCAATTCGTGTACCAAATCCACCCTCAATATCTGGATCAGAAATCCGTGAAATATTTTTTCCGTTCACGATCAATAGAATCAGCCAGCGTTTGTACACAGTTAGAAGAGTTTCCGATTCAGGGTCTCGAATCGATCGCGCAGTTGGCAGCATGTTGCAGTTAATTGCACGAGATCGATTAAAAGTGAGGGGAAAATTTGGGTGGCCGGGAACAGCGTGGACCGGATATTCCGTTAAGGTCGATTCGATCGATCAGGCTCGGATGTAGGTCGGCACGAGGCGAGGCAGAGAATCGTGGATCGTCGGGCCGGAATCCTCGGAATTGCCGTACCATCGGGGCCGATTAATTTGTCGACCAGCCAAGAGGGTAGTACGGCGTTGCCGTCGGGATTTAAACGGGGGGAGGATTCTGGCCGCAAAAGGGAAATACCGGAGTGGCCGTTTCGACCGATCGACCATCCTTCAGTGGCCGTTTTCGCGAGTATCCATCACGAATGGAACGTACCTTGCTTTGCCCGCACGGTGTCCACCTGAACTTCTGAACGGTTCGACACTCGTCAACGTTCACTGCCCGGGGCGAATTAATTAGCGGCGATCTTTGCGGCGTGTCTACGAGTGTCTACCTCCTTTATAACCTAGTCGTTTATCGTTCAACTCCTCGCCACATTTTGCGGCTGGCTTTGTTATCTCCCCACTGGGAAACTGCAAATTTCCACCGAAATAAAATTGGCTGTTCATCAAAATTGACTATCCATAAAAATATACTCCGCATCGATGTACTTGTAATTTTAATTTATGTTTTTAAAATCAATAGTCAAGAGAATAAACTTTTCTTGTTCAAACATAAAAAAGTTAAATGAATAATCAAGAGATTAATTTAAATAATAAATTTGACTGTCGAGTTTGATGTCTTTATTTTTAAAAACGTTTAATGTATTCAGACGTAAGAAACTTGTTATAAATTTAAGCGAAAAGTGAAGAAGTTAAATATTTTAGATCGAGAAGAGATTCAACAATGAAAAAGAGCTTAAGAAAGGGCGTAAGCTCGTACTTTTCCGTGACCTTAGTTGCCCGCGAGCGGTCTGGCCTAGAGGAACGTCGACCTCATCCTTGACTTGCTTCCCTTCAAACTTGCCCACCGAACGCAATCACACGATCGAGTGAACTTCCCAATTTCGAGTTAACATTGAACGTTCCTCCGACTGCTTCTCTGACTCTTCGATCGTCTCTCTCCACGTCGCCATTTTCCTCCACCTTTCATTTCAATTGTTTCTTGGATTCCAGACACTGCGGGGCTCAATTTTTAATTTTCGACGCTTCTTTCTGTCGTAATGATAGAAACACTTTGATAGGTTGGGGTTAAACAATACTCTAGTCGATTTATTTGAATTTTATTTTTATTCGATTTGCATTTCTGTAGAACATGTGAGCCACGCGTAAGAGTTCCAGCCGCTGCATGGCCATATGTGAGGTCTCTGTTGTAGAACCACACTCTTAGAATTTGGAAATTTCAAAAGAATAGGAATTGAAAAATTTGAGAGTTCGAGAAACTTTAAAACTTGAGAATTGGAAAAGTCCAAAAATTTGAAAACTTAAAGAATTGTGAATAAAGATCTAAAAATTTGAAATTTAGATTTGGCGAGTGACAGCTATCCATGTATCGTCCTATCGCAATTTGTCTTCTTTTTGCAGACGAGCGTCAAATAGCGAGATTCCGGCGTGATCAAATTCCTGCGGGAAATTTTCAGATAAAAGCGATGTCATAGCTGGGAAAACGAAATCGTGGAGTAACCTTTTGTCACCGGGAAGTTTCTCGCATGAAACTCGATCGTCGAGTCACGACGATCATCCTGGACGCGATACGTACTCGTTGAACAATGTCGTTGGTTCCGGGGCGAAATAAAAAGACGTTCTCTTCGTGGTGGTTACTGAAAAAGGCGCGGTATTAGAAGGCTGGCCCTCTTTTGTCCGGCAACTTCATTGTACGTCGTTTCTCTCCGGCGGAAATATTCGTCGGATATGCCGATGAAAATCCAACTTCGTTGTCCGCGCGTTATCGCGGTCGACAAAGAGACCGATTAAGGCATGAATAATTTATAGGGCGCTGGTATTTTTATAAACGAGGGATCAGATACGAGACCTTCGAAGAGACTCGATTCACCATGCATGCTTGGTATTAAAAATTGAGCCATAAATCGAAGGGGAGAAAAGGTTCTCTGTTTTATCGAAATATTTATCTTAAAACGTTCTTGCACTTCTACAAAAGATTTCCATCACATACTGTGACAAAGTTATTCAAGAATTTCAGAAATTTACATTTTTTAAACTGTTGCAGTTTTGACGGATTAAAGACAAAGTCAAAGTCAAAGTCTGGAAGCTACCTATCCTGCAAACATGCTATGTTTCGCATATTGAAAAATATTCTGTATATTCACGATGATAGAAATATCGATGACGAGCCGAAGGAATTTCATACGAAAGTTGTCGTTCGATCAAGCTATCCGTACGTCTCGAGAGCAAATATTTTTCAGGAAAATTAGATTGCACCCTGCCACGAGTTAATCGGGTTAGGTTCATTATAACGCTCGCGAGATTTATTTTCGGCTAGTGGATTTCGTGCAGGTAAGCTAATAAAACCAGTAGTAAGATCGTCGCCCCACGTGAGTCACGTTCCTCGACTGTTATTTACGTATAAGTGCCATCGATCGCCTCGTGACCGGCGATTTTCAGAATTAAATTTTCCGAGAAACTGATCGATATTTTCTGCCACTTGATTTCGGTTTTTGATACGAAGATACGTATCTCGCTATAAACACATTACAAGGAAAGTGTTCTTCGGTACGATTATTTTGAGGTTGGGAAAAAAAAGTTTCAAGCAGCTAAAAGTTATTCGAATAACCTGTATAGCCATTTCGTCGACGTAACAGGTGTAAGCTTACGATAAAAATATTGTCTCAATGTCTTGTTAACGAGAGTAAGAGAAAGTTCTGAAAGTAATTGAGAAAGTGATATATCATCGCGGTTAGCACGGAGGTTAATATTTAAACGCGACGGTAAATCAATAATGATATAACTAGTTAATTCCGTACGAAAGAAGGGTGTACAGATTCCGCTGAATAATTTATGCTGTGTGTTGATTCGAATCAAGCGTACACACGAATGTGATATTACAAATTCTGATACCGTAATTATGAAAGACGGACAATATGGAAACTGAAATTACCACTCTCGAAACTTCTTTTCAATTTTCTTCCAATCTACATAATCTCTCGAACAAATGAAGGAAGCATTTTAAAAACGGGGATGCGTTCGATAAGATGGCGCGAAAAAACCGCGGTTCGTTTTTCACGGCAAGTTTTCTCGTTAACATTCCAGCAGTCGTCCGTTCTCAGAGTTCAATTTGCTCTTTATGCATAAGGCATTATGTGGTTTGGCTCTGGGAGAGGAATACTATGGCATGATGCTCGCGGAGAGTATTCGACTGCTCGCGAACGTGCCTCGTGTTACCGCGTTTACCGAACACCCCTGACTTTAGCCTCGACTCGATCTGCGCCGAAGGAACGAAACGGATCTCACTTTTCTCGAGAAAATGCTCTCTCGCGCGACGCAGGATGCACGCTTTGTACCGTATCACGGAACGTGTCGAATAAAGAGCGCGATTCCGTTATGGTGTTTACGACGTGGCACTGCATGCTTTCACCTTTGTGCTCCGGAAGAGCGCGCTCCTGACGTGCTAGGGGTTTCTAGAGAAAATGCCGTGGAACGCTATTCATTAATCAGCGAATTCTGTTTCGTTCACGAATACTCAAAATGGTTTAACTCGACTGTTGAATTTGTGGGAAAGAAATGTTACGGTTGCCTCGTGACGGGTTTAACTTCAATTTCCCTGTCGTGTCTCATTCCTGTTCCCTACCTAATTTGTTATGCACGAGCGTCGTAACGGAAGCTTTCTGAGTAAAATTCCGGGAAGCAAAATGGACGCGAAACGACCGCGACGTTATTAAATTTCTTGCGATACGGCAGGTAAATACGCGAGTACCTCCTTCGTGCGGTCATCGTTTCTTTATTAAAACATCGATGGCCTCCATATAAATTTAAATTCCCGTAACGAGCGGTATCGGACTTCTGACTCGAATTGTTTCCTCGATGATAAAAAGAATCCGAGCGAAAAGGGAGCTTTTCTTCGGATGTAACCTCCTCCTCGAATTATGCGGGTCGTTCAAAATATTTCCATCGGGCCGTCTTACCTCGCGAACGTGAATTTCTGAAAACGCTGCTCGATGTAGCGGCAGAATTGCTACATCGTTTCTGCGGAGACGGAAACCGGGAAACTCGGCGCGAGCTTGCATGCCGATCCTATGGAAATCGCGATCGTATCATCCCACGATTTTTACACCGAATATCGACGATCCTTGTGTTCCTTGTAATTTAGTTCCGCAACAAAGTTGGACACGGATTGGTTCGATGACCTTGAAATATCGGGTTCATGTACTCTAACTTTGTATATGTAATCGCTAGTCAAGTTTACTGTGCTTTAGTTAAATTTGGGTTACAATATGGGTTATCGGGACTTAAGGGATGTAAGGACTCAGGAGTTTACTTAGTAAGGACTAAGTATTTTACTTAGGGTAAGGCACTTAGTTAGCTCAATAACTTGTTGCTGATAGGAAAAATGCATGAAGCAAAAATTATTCGATATCGAGTTCTATAGTAATAGATTTTTAATAAGTTGAAGCGTCAAGGAGATATCAAGGTTTCTGTTAGACAGTCAAGTTGGTGACCACACTCTGTATAATAATTTTTCAGTCTGCCATATTGTACTACTACACATATACTTTTTTACATATCTGCATGTATAATATTCTGTATGCATCTACATGTTTATTCTGTGCCTATAAAACAACTGGCGTTGAATTACAGTTGAATCCGAATCACCTCGAATCAAAATCCAATTGCATCGAACCGAATTAACGAATCGGAGGCTGCAAAAATCGCGTAGAATTCCCACGATGAGGAATATAGTGATATTTATATGTACATAAATATGAGACAGTCGTTGCACGATGTTCGGAGAGGGTGGATGTATGCACGTGAATGGGGGCACGCATGCACGAACAAAGCGATCGGTAAGGAAGAGGCTCGACGAGCAAACCGAGAAAAGGAAAAGGAGAAACTGTGGCATATTCGTGCGAATAGTCGATGATAAATCCGACGAGTCGCATGGTTCGCGGCATTTTTGCATTTCCATGATTTCTCTGCCTTCGGGCGTGCCTATACCCGGCAGAAAATCATCGAGGGAGGAACTAGAACAGCGTGTATCGTGCGCGGCATTCATGAATTCGAAAAGATCGTCTGTCACGTAAGCGTGTTTCGTACTTTTCGAGGAAAACTCTTGGAGCGGAATCTGGGAATCTAGAGGCATAGGATAGGATATTCGACGGGAGGTATAGGGAGGAATAGTTATAGGGAGCTGGAGGTGGGAGGATTTAGGAGTGTAGGAATATAGAGGTCTAAGAATTTAGGGGTATGTGGAGCTAGAGATCTGAAGGTATAGGGATCTAGAGGTGGGAGGACTTAGGGGTATGTGGAGCTAGAGGTCTAAAGGCTTAGAGATACAGGGATCTAGAGGTGGGAGGACTTAGGGGTGTAGGAATATAAGGGTTTAAGAATTTAGGGGTACGTGGCTCTAGAGGTCTGAAGGCTTAGAGGTACAGGGATCTAGAGGTGGGAAGACTTAGAGGTATGTGGAGCTAGAAGTCTAAAGGCTTAGAGATACAGGGATCTAGAGGTGGGAGGACTTAGGGGTGTAGAAATATAGAGGTCTAAAAATTTAGAGGTGCGTGACTCCAGAGGTCTGAAAGCTTAGAGGTATAGGGATCTAGAGGTGGGAAAACTTAGGGATATGTGGAGCTAGAGGTCTAAAGGCTTAGAGACACAGGGATCTAGAGGAGGGAGGACTTAGGGGTGTAGGAATATAAGGGTTTAAGAATTTAAGGATATATGAAGCTACAGGTCTAAGGACTTAGAGGTATAAGGATCTAGAGGTCAAATGATTTAGAGGTCTGTGAATCTAAGGTTCCAAGGGCTTAGAGGTATAAGGATCTAGAGGTCTAAAGACTTAGAGGTATACAGATTTAGGAGTCTGAGGATTTAGGAGTATAGAATGTAAGGGTACAGGGATTCTGAAGATACCCAGGTGTACCTGTATCAAAAAATATAGGAATCTGTAGAGACGCATATAGGGTACAGAGATTTATAAAGAGAGCAGAGTTATAGAGGTTTTAAGGAAATCGGTATTATAGAGTTATCGAGGTTCTAGGGATATCTCCAGATTTATATCAGGATCATAGAAATATCAAGAGATATAAGCATAGTAGAAAGATATACGAGCCTGACGATAAAAGTCCATAAAGATACGGAGCAGTAATACAGCTATCTGTAGATATAATTAATCCATTTATACGCGTGAAGTTTGCAAACGTAAAATACTTCTCGAATATCATCTTACAATGCAGAAATACGGACTCGGATAAAACTGTATCGGTACGTTAGACGTAAATAAATGATACAGAAGAAATGAACAACAAGTTTGCGCAGTTTTCTTCTTCCGACGATAACAAGCAGCTGAATAAAGTGAACGAAGGAGATTCAGGTGTACTTGCAGGTAAAGCTTTATCCGGAAACAGAAAGTTTCCAGAAGAAACACTTCGGGGAAGTTTTAATTTTGCGGATCGAGTTTTCCAACGAAATTTTTCATTCGAGTCACCGGCAAGAAAAATTCGGAACGAGTATTCACGAAACATGTCGATCTCCGCCATTCTCGTAGGACCGTTATCGAGAACTGCCACCTTATATTCGCGATGTTCGCGCGATCGTTATCGGCACTCCGTTGGCTACAAATGCTGATGTTCCCGCGGAACGACTCTCTTTTCTAAAGCCACGCCAGTCGGATCGTTACCGAGCTATTTACCCGGTGACAAATCGCGATCGGCGTGGCTGTGTACGCGAACAGGTAATTTCGCTGTGCCTCCATAGTGTCTGCGAAACAACTGCAATGTACCGTGGAGAACCGTGATATAAATCATCCCGTTTAGCCTGTTTCCTTCCGGAACAGTTGCGCGACAGAATGTACTTACTTCCTTAACGGCTGCGCCAGTTTTTGCACCGACGCGTTTCCTTCTATTTCGGTCATCGCGATTTCTCTTCCACCGAATATTCTCCTTCTCCAAAATACTATTTCAAATATTTTATCCAATCGCTAGATGAAAGACTAATCAAATCAAAATCTATCCAGATAAATTATTTAAACATTTAACCCTTTTTCGAAGGTAATTTAACTGTTTGCAAACAGCAACTTAATGAATTCTTTTGAGGTTATTTCTCTACCAATAATTCCCACTATTTGTTTCACTGTGTTTATCTCACGTGTCATATTACAGAATCGTTTAAAAAATGCTTGTTTTAAATTATTGTATTAAATAAAATGGTGACGTCACCTCTCGAGCGCAAAGGGTTAAGTAACGAAAAGAAAATATGGACAGTACAAAATATTTACATAGTGCATCCAATTCTGGATGCAATTTCTTATTTAGATAACTTTGGATATTTTGCTGGCCGGTTATTACACATTCATGGCTGAAATTTGGACGTCTATAAATAATTTTATTAGTCGGGAATTCGATTAATATTAAACGTATCATCCCCGAATTATACGAAACAGAGAAGTCTCGTTATTCGGAGGTTAAAGTTTAACAGGGCTCCGTTATAGTACCTGTCCATAAAGGATTAATGAAAGCAATCGATATTGATTGATTTTTTAATTCGTCCGCGTAAAATCTGGCCGCGTTAAAATTCGCGTTCGTGATCGATTGGGGGAAGAAAAAAAATTGGCTGTTCGACGTAACGATGACGAGGCCGTCAACGAGCGGAGCAGCAGAGAGACCGATGAGAGAGAAAACTGAAGGGAACGGTCGATCTTTTCGCTTATTTTGCCCGACGGCCTGTTCCGGCGTCACTTTTACACCCTCTTTCTCTGTCGGCCTCTCGTTCAACCCGTCTGACGCGGCTTTTCCAAGGATTAATAACTCCACAACGCGCACCCCGCATAAAACTCACTTTAATCTGGACCAGCGCGATACGCGTCGTGTGTATATTACAGCCGCCGGCACGGATTTCGTATTCGACGAAAGATGCTGATCACCGAACGTTGACATCCCTTTTACTGGATGCTTTCTCATCGATTCGTGATGCAAAATAACCGAGATTAATTTGTTATTTTATTTTAAACAAAATTTCGAACCACCCGGATTGCTCCACGTTTTCATGTCACCGCGAAAGATGGTGATCACCGAACGTTGACATCCCTTTTACTGGATGCTTTCTCATCGATTCGAGATGCAAAATATTTGCAAACCGAGATTAATTTGTTATTTCATTTTAAACAAAATTTCGAACCACCCGGATTGCTCCACGTTTTCACGTCACCGCGATAAAGGCTCCCGGATCATTCTGCGGAGTCCGAAAAATCTGTGGACGATTGTTTGATCCGGTATTCCATCTGCGGTGGCCATTTTCATCGATTTCAGCTTTGCCGTAGCTGCACAACCTTGGTCCTTTTGCACGGTAAAACGAATAGCCCCGTGTCCTTGTGGTGGTTTCGGGCTATCGAGCGCGTCAGAACGGTCAGAATGCAGCATCCTTCCTGAGCAGCAATACCGAGGGCGAGCGGCTAGCTGGTTAGTGACGTTTCATTAAGACGACAAAGGACTTCCCGTTCTCCGTTGCAAGCGTTCATATCCCGGCTGAACAGCGCGGCGATGTCCTCGCGACCGTGTGCTGACAGGTAGCCGCGTGGTTAGATGCGCAAGCCGGCCAACATTAATCTCAAAGGGTCTCGAGCAACTAATTAGCGTTTAATTGCTACACGGATATTACGTGATGTTTGCGCAGCGGCTTGTAATTTTGTAACACGGGCTAATGGATTAACCCTTCGTAGGGGGGGCTGCTGACTCAACGTTATTATTTGGAGTTTGAATTTAATTTCAACGCTTCACCGACAAATCGCTGCTCTCGAGCCGCGAATTTCTGATACACGGTCACCGCGGATTTCTAGATAAATTATCTCTATAAAATATTAGCCAAACAGCGATTCGTTTAGCTTGCTTTAATCGTTATTTACAGAAATTTTTCCCACGATAATTTCTGCCGTGTGTGTACCCAACTATTTATCCAAATGTCTATTTGATGTTAGAGCGTCGACATCGAAATAGGAAAATAAACAAAAGAGGCAACGTAAAATGTATAATTCCTTATGTTCACGAATTAAAAAGCTAGAAATCTTGAATTTCTGATTGTTCGATAAATATGCTAAACTTTTTGAAATGATATATTGTGGTCATAAAGTGCGCATCTAAAGGGACACGCCCATCAGACGCCATGAAAATCAATCGTACTCAAACCGTAAATTGATTCGAAGATCAAAGGAGCAGGGAAGCTGGCGCAGGTCTACGTAGGCCGAGTAACGCTAACCAAGCTTTCCGGTCCAATGCCCGGACGTTTTGTGCTCCATCGTACATTCGATCGAATGGATTATCAAAGATCGACTTGACTGTTAATCCACGCTCGAATTTCGATCAAAGGTTACGTCGCTTATACTTTCATCGCGTTACACCTACACACGCGTCGGAACACGCTGAATTCATTGAACCTGCCGTTTTAGATGAACCTGTGACACGTTTGATCGCTTGAAATTTTATCGACTCGAAAAGTGTGCCGAACTGAAAATAACTCAAACGCGTGGAGGTTGTTTGATCGTCTCGATTCGTGAGTTAAAGATAGACACCATGGTTATGAAGTTCGGGGGGAAGTAATTTAATGACCCGGATAAATGTAATTATACGGACTAAATGATCGAAATTGATCTTCGACCGAGTAATTCAGCAGGTTCACTGTCCTCTCTATTTTCAGATGTAACTTTAAATGTTTCTTATATTCCCAAATAATATTATTTACCAATCTTCCACTTGCAATTTAATAAAATCTAAAATAAACCTTGAGCTCCGTGCAATATACTTTCCAGGGACGCAAATGCAATCCGTTCTTGATCAATTTAACCTACATACATTGTATAATTTTTCATTATGCATGACAAAGGGAATGTATCTATTTCAGTGGAGAATCAGTAACGTAGATTCATTAAACTTTCACGACAAAAACTGCATAAAATTTATTCCATTGAAACGCGAGGAACATCTCAGCGGGGATTAATTAGTTCGTTGAAAAGGGGATATTTTGCAATTTTATCGGGAAACATATTCCATCATTAGTCATTTCGGATATGAATTCCACGAGTCTCGTTTCGCTAATTCGTAGCGGTGTTGTAACAAAAGGCAACCCGATATTTTCCGCTGGAACAAGAAGCGTGCAGGCCGGGTGCGTGTCCGAGCGCATCGGAAATAATTTGTGGCCACCGTATAATACACGGGTCAATATTTTCTTGCGCGTCAATCGATCGATCGATTCCCCCGTGACGATGACAAAACGACGCGCGAGACTTGACCCCGTTCCGTCCTATCAAACATCCCCTGTCATATACCGGAAATGAATCGTCAATGATCCTAATAATGGGGCGCGTACAGCCTCGCCGCTCCTCCAACACGAGCACCATTAAATCGAACCGTTGCCTCGATTCAGGTCAACGTTATTTTGCCCGAATAATAGCCGAGGCCGTTCGTTCGATTCTGACCCGGCAGCTGGTTTGTTAGAAACTTCTCTGGGAATCGGCGTCGCGCGATAACGCATTGATTTACCTGGATATCCAGCCTGGATGCCATCGACGTTATCTCCCGATACTCCCTGCTACAGCGTCCACGGGGTCAACGAGTATCGTTTTGCGATTCGTGCAAAATATTCCAACTTTGCAACTATTTAGGTAATTAGCTCAACTTTCGGGGAGCATCGAGCACATTTTTTATCGAGGTTGCTTTAAATCCTATAGTCTTTAGTTCCCACATCCGACCCTACATCTCTTGATCCATATATTCCCAAACATCTACATTTACAGATACCTAGATTCCTTAGTCCTCGCGTTCGAAACCTCTCTTGATCCACATATTCCCAAATGTCTACATTTTCAGATAGATAGCTTAGTCCCCACATTCGAAACCTCTGCATACCTCCATCTACGTGGTACCGAATGTCTACATTTACGGATACCTAAATTCCTTAGTCCCCACATTCGAAACCCCTATATACCTTGATCCACATGTCTACATTTTCAAACAGCTAACACTTATTCCTCACATTCTCAAGCACCCACATTCTCAGATACCTAAATATGCATACAGTCTCGAGCCTAATGTTCCCAAAAACTTAAGTTTTCAACTCGTGAAGTTTCCAATTTTCCAATTGGTAATTAAACTTTTAACATACTCTCCGAGCGTTCCCTATCAGCGATGGTGTATCAAGAAGGATGCCGGTTCAGTGTATCCGTAACGTGTAAGGATTTGCACGTACATTATTCTCTCTGGCCTGAACATTTTTCTTCCTTTCTGGTATCTGCATCCCCTCTGTTTTCTATCGCGTGCTCTCCGGGCAAAATTAAAAAATAAAGGGATCGTAGCTGGCGTTGACGGACGGAATTTTTATCCCCTATAAAGGAAGCCGTTTCCCGGTGGAGAAAGAACGACGAGAGTGTATGTATGTGTGTTAATGGCAGCCCGGGCTTTTCGAGAGACAGAAGATGGAGCGTTTCCAAAATCCCTCGGGGTCGAGCCCTGGCCGATAAACAATTTTTCCCTGGTCCGCGGGTCCGTGTGTTTCGTACGCGCGAACCTCGTTCATTCCGTTTCGCTCGGACCCTCGTCAAAAGCTTAGAAACGTCCGTCAGCCTTTGGCTTGTCGACCGACTGACGCTCGAGGAGGATAAAAAAGAGTAAAATATACCTTCAGAGCAGCCCTCGGTGCTCGTCGGGCTCGGGGCAAAAAGGACCATTACCCTCGACGCTGTTGCTCGCCACCTTACGTCACCTATGGGTGTCAGTATGTAGTGCAAAAATTGACAACGAACTTAAACTGTGACTAAAATAAAGTTTAATACTAATTTTTACATTTGGTAAAAATATGCAAATATTTAAATTCGATTGCAACCTCCAGAATGTAGGGATTGGAGGATTTCTCGGTGAGGGGATTGATAATCGGAGGAAGATGAAATTTTGCCGGGTCGTTGGGAAAAACGGTTTCCTTCGGTCACTACGTAATCCTCGTTAAACTGGAACGTTGCCTCGGCGTTAATTACGAAGGACGTCGGCCGACGGGAAACGCGATCTAAAATATTTTCGAAGCGGCCGGGAAAAAGGGAGATTAATGGAAACACCGTGGCTGTAAGTTTCGTCCGGCGCGAGCAAAAGTTTCTATCCGGTAGAACGGTGTACAAGGGATCGTTGAATAAATAAGAATCCTCCGGTCTGCGGACTTATCCGGCTTGATCTCGCGGCAAAAGAAAAAGAACGGCCAAGGGGGAAAAAATGAAGCCGAGAAGAAATTTAATTTCTACCGAAGAAAAGAAAGGTCAAATATTTCAAGCGAGCGTTAAAAAAACCTTAAGTCGAGGCTGGCGGGGGAAAAGAGAGGAATAAAGAATAAAAGAGAGCATCCGCAAACCGCGAAACGAAAAAAGTTAACCGGTTCTGTTTTACTTAAAAGCCGTGGATGTTCGTTGAACGCGGCTAATCCTTCGCCGCCATAATTTTATTCCGAAGCCCCGCTCTAAAAGCGTTCCGTAATCCGTGGCTCGAAAGAGCTAGCGTTCGATCGATATCTCCTAAGCATCGATATTCTTGCTCGCTGTTTGTGTCGAATCACCCCGAATATAACGCTCTCTCGTATTGATAAAATCGACGGCTCCTTTGTTGCCGGTAAGCGAAATTGGATTTTACGTAGACGTTAAATACTAATAAATATTAGTAAATGTATCGAGTGAAATGTCAAACGCATGATGCCAGACTATGATTTGTAATGTCACGGAACGTGACATTAAACGGGGTTGCAACGTTCGAGATAATGTCACGGTGTCGACGATGGAAGGTACATTAAGGGATACAGTGGTGTACATTGATCTTCGGAATTCGGGTATTCGTCTGAATATGAAAATGGAATTGCGGTTTGCAAATTTAGTTTACATTGTTAAATTCCTATCTTCCCAAATTCCTACGTTAAATTCCTACATCATTAAATTTCTATATTCCCGAATTCCTGCATTGTTAAATTCCTATATTCCCAAATTTCTGTGTACCGAAATTTTAACACCGTCTAATTGTCGCATTGCGAAGTTATGAAATTCCTGAATCTGACCATAATTATTTCGGATATATGGTAAGCCCATGTTTAGAGCACTTGTAGGTGATATTTACCGTATCGAGTGACTCGCGAGCCATAACCGTGCAGTGACTGTAGAATATAGGAGTCGCGAAGAGGTCTCGTAACCCGTCGAATCCATCCCCGAGGCCAATATCGTAAAGAAGGAACGCGTCTTTTGCTCCGCCACGTCTCTCGACACTCCAGGATTTTTCGCGAAAGCTCTGCACCAGGGGTTTAGGCCTCGTTCACAACCCGTCGAAGTTCGCGGCTTTTCCTCCGCATGAATCTTATCTACGTGCCGCAGGCGCAACCACCCCCGTCATCCCCCATCCGGCGCACGGCTCCCTTATTTCCCCAGGAGCCAAGATCGACCTCGTTTTAGCCTGCCATCGCCACTATCGGCTTCCACGTTTCATTTCGTCAAGTCGATCCCTGCTTTTCGTCGACTATCCCGGTTTCACGCCACCCCTACCTACACCGGAAGACTCGGATATACCGGCAGGAACGCGGCAAGGACTCGCGTGCCTCTATTCTTCCGTTCCTTCGATCCACGTTTCTGCTCTTCGCTCCTACCGACGACTCTTCATTTCCTTTTCTATTCTACGAACGATCGACTCACAACGTCTCTTGCTTTACGAATGGATTCCCTTCGATCCTTTACCGTTCCCTTTCCAGTCGATAGTTTCGAGACTCTTCGTTTTCGATTCCGGCGGAACGGGGCTCCACTGTCTCGTAATTTCTTCGGAAATATACGAACCGATCGTGGAAAAAAGCTATTGTTTAAATCCGTGAATGTTAAATTAGACTCGATCCTCGGCCTCGATACAATTTCATGAGAAATTTAGAGGGGAAAGAAAATGAGAATCTGGGGAGTTGAGGAATTGGAAATGCGAGAAATTGAAAATCGGGAATCTGAGAATTTCGAGAATTAAGGACGCGGAATCTGGAAATATTAGAATTTGAAATTGGAAATTTGGGAAATTGGCAGTTTATATGAAAGTCGAGGAAATTAGAAGTTGGAAATTCGGAAACATGAGAAGTAGAATTTCTTCAAATTTCTGGATCTCCAAAAATGCAATCGAGACATCAAAATTGTATAAGTTTGAAAATAAGAAGATGAGAAAATTGATATGTTTAGAGGCGACCTGGTTTCCGAGGTACATCAGCGCATAATTAAAGTCAGCACTTAGTACCGCTAATTCTGAATCCTGATCGCTTCCTAAAACCTTCCACCGGTGGATCCTCTTTCGCAACGTAAACCCCTCCTTTGTTCTCCGGTACGACTCGTAGCCGCCTTCCAGAGTCATTCGTCCCTCCGCGCTTTCTGATCCCCCGTTTGCTCTGCTCGAGTTTCCCACTCGACAATGAAAGGTGGAATCGAGACTCGGCATCGAGCCTCAATCAACAATGCCCTACCTCGAGCCTTCGGGCTCCCGGATATATACGTTATATCCCGACGACTCTATAGCGCGGCCAGGCTATAGAAAAGGCGCTGCTGGCATCATCGCCGATTCCTACCAGCAACCGCGATTACGCTTCCTCCTCGCTTTTCCTCGGCCTCGCTGGCCTGGAAAAGAGGGAACGTCGACTCGTCGCAGCTGAAAAACGGCTGAACGAGTCGACGGAATCGAGTCGATCAGAAATGCCACAGAAAGGGATGATCGCAAAATGAGAGTACGAAAAGCTTTGAGCAATCATATGCGACGCTCCGCTACGATCTCGTTCGCAATTTAAGCTTCTACCGTCGGAGAAATAGGATCCTCGCGATTTCTTCCCGAACGATTCGCACGAGATTGCACCGGGATTGTCCCCTGTCTCGTGCTTGTCTGACTTGCGATCACGGAAGGTCAATGTTTCCAAACTTCCCTTTGTCGCTGACTCCGCGCGATTCAATTTTATGCAACATGCGAGGGTAATTTAACATCGACCACACGCTGCAAATTTTTTTCACTATGTTTGTAAGATTTTCCTGATCCAAGCAAGATCAAGCTGTTCGGATCGTACTGCTTCGAGTTATTACTATTGATTTATCTGTAGGGTGCAACCAAAAATAAGCTTATAATCGTCTTATGCTTTTAATAGTCTCAACGATTTAGTCATCTAATTTCGTACTGCTTACAACTTTTTTACTGTGTCGTCTGCATCCAAACCGTTCCTCGAATTTATGAAAATGGGAATGGGATTGTTGAGCGATCAACCGCAGCAGCCCGCATTGAAACGCCCGATGCTTCGCCTTGGGGAGAATTTATTAGCATCCTTCCCGTAGACAGTCGGCCGACGTTAACACCGGCGAAAGTTGCTTGCACGAAATTCCTAGACAGAGAATTCCATGGAAGCGTGTACGTTGCATTCAATACTTTGGGAACGGGGGATGAGACGGAGCCGTGACGAGGGTGTAGGATTCTCCAGACACTTTGGACAGCCATAGCTGGCGAAGGTCCTCGGTACCTGAGATTGCCCCTTGAACGCGAGGGACCCTTCGATGCTCGATAAATCACCGTTATTAACGCGACCGCGTAACGCGAGAACCGCGTGACGTTAATCGAACCTTCGGCGTTCCTGCGAGAAACCGTTAACCCTCCGTTGGCCATGGAACATTCGTCATCGTCGCGACGTCGTAGAAATTCAGCGGGTCACGGAGCGTGGCGAAACGGTGCCAGGTATTGCGCGCGCCATGATTTCGCGCGGATCCCCTTTGGCAGGAATCTGAAAAGCGTTTCTCAACGTCACGATCGAACACGCCAAGCCTTTTGACGAAGAATGTGAAACTTATGTATGTCTACGTGCAAGATATCGAACCCTTTATGTACCACTTTGCTGTCCACTTTTTTCGAGAAATATCACTGTTTCTTGAACTGGATACACAACTTCGTTGGTTTGGCTAAATGAAGTGGAGAGTGGACTCAGTAAGGCACCTGAGCAGGTTCGTGCTTTGAATACTTTTTGAGTACGAGCGAAATCTTATGCGACTAGCGACGATGAGAACAGGTTTTCTTCCCTCTGACGCCATTCTAATTTAACGAGATCCCATCTTGAGCTATTTGGACTGATTCATTGCGATTAAAATTGTACCTCAAATTTCCTCATATGCTAATCCCAAATATGCTCAGTTCCAATATTATATAATCCCGCGTTCCTCACGTGGCGCGTATCTCAAGAAATCCGTCATCCGAGCAATCCTGTTCGCCGAGTAATCGATATAATTTCTGGAAACACAGAAGCTTTGCAGAGGATTACTCTAGTATGCAAGTAGTCCAGGTTAACTGTGCGGCACACGTAATCGTCGGAGGAAAGTCCCCAGGGAATCGATTTCGTATGCAGCGAATCCCGGAGGCTACGATATCTCCGAGGTCGGTGGAAAGCGGTTTCCGTTCGGGCGTAGATCGCGCGAGCATTTTTCAACGTCACGCTCGAGAGCCGGCAGTCCATCGTCGTCGAATATAGGCGTCGTTGTTGCGGCAGACTCACGGATTCGACTGCAGCTGCGACTGCACTTCCCGCTCGGAAGAGAAGAGCGATTGAATACAAAACGGAACGTGGTTGATTTGACAGCACGCCACGAGGACGGCAGCTTCGTTCACGAGAAGCAAGAGGAACGACGTGGATCGGCATAAAGAGAGAACCCCTCTACCGAACCCCTCTTCGCCCATGCATCGTCAGGTTGATGCTTCTCGCGTCGTTTCGCTTTTCTTCTCTGTTCGCGTCCGCGCCTTTTGAAACGCCAGAGAACCGTATGAAAGACGCGAAAATGGGGCCGGATATTTTTCATCGGCCACCAACGCCGCTTGCTCGAGTGTTCTTTCGCTACGCGGATAAACCGACGTCGAATACATTTTTGAATACGTCGCTTTCGAAAATTTTACAGATTCTTCTCGGGAAAATAACTTTTGCAGGTTTTTCGAAATTTATGGAATTACCAAAAAATGTAAGAAGTCGGGACATATAAATTACCGACGTATTTATCATCTTCTCCAGGATTTTGAGCCATGAGAGTTATCCGAGCACATAAAGGAGGTCCTTCAAAAATATCCGAGGAGTCTCCACGTCGGCAGCATAAACCTGACCGCGTTTCCTTAACAAGATTCACCCATTCGTTTCTGTCAAGCGCAAAAACTCGTGGTATCCTCGCGTCGTTTGCATGCATGCACGCTCTTTGTCCCCGGAAACTCGTTTGGACGACGCGAACATCAGCATCGGCACGCGATGCACCCCGGCAAGGTCAATCGAACGTTCACCCCACCCTCGTTCTTCTTTCTCCGCTAAATTACCGAAACATTGCGAAATATCTGTGACGCCGGCCAGAATTATGTATAATTAGTAATTAGCCGCGCGGCGTGTAATTTATACGCGTGAACCTTAATGGTGTTCAGCAAACGTCATTATACGCTGGTGTCGCGTATGGCGGTGCATTTCGTTGCGAACGCGACGCACGTTCCGTCACGCGGATCAGAAATTTTATCAAAAACGTGTCCCGGTTCGGGCAACGGCTGCATCGGTGACATTTTGTTAATCATCGTTATTATTTCGGATTAATTTCCCCGCTCATTTTGCGGACGTCCGTGTCTGTCTGACTATCGCCGCGACGTGTACACGAAATTCAAACAACATTACCCGCTTTGCTCGTTACACACCGCGTTTGCCAGCAATTACTCGCGTCGGGATACAACCGACACGATTAACTGGCTGTAATGAAGCCAAGGTCGACGAGAATGCCGAGGACACCGTTGGAGAACGTTCCTGCAGGATGTTCCGGTTTCCTTGATCGGTCCACCGGAAAAATTGCATCAAAGCCACGCTGAAATTCGTGGCTCGATGAAATTCTGCTCGGAAAAAGAAGCATCGACCTGCTGTTCAATTTACTGATCGTCGGTGAACTTTCAGTCGCGTTTCCGGTGTCTGATCGACGATGAACTTTGAGGCTTTTCGATAATTATTTTCTGAGCGAACGACCTCCACTTCAATGACCTGTGAACGCATTGTCAAATGCACATCTCAATTAACTAGACTGTCATGTTATTTCTCTTCGAAAGAAATAGATGCTTTCTCATGCGTTTATTCATGTATTATGTTGATCATTGCGAATGTTAAGGATTAATATTAACATAATAAACATAAACATAAATGTTAAGGATGAACATGATTGGTACTATGGTTCTCAACGACTCAATGAAGCGTCAAGTATTTGGGATTTGAGCAAATAAAATCGAACCTATTTTTAACAGTACCAATCGTACTTGTTTTATTTTTAACAAGTATTGTCCGGCCACGAAGCGCAAAACATAAACAGCGTCAGCCGTTTCGGCCGAAAATTCTATCCGGAAATCGATACTCGTTCTGCGTTTATCCACCGGGCGCGTGCACTACCCCGTAATTCTGGACAGAAAAATCTAGGTACATTAGAATAAAGAGGTTGAGGCGAGAGTGAAGACGAAGGAGACACGAAGGACGCGTGCGCCCGAAGAGAAGCCGAACGAGGGATAGTTATTCAAACTATTCGAGTAGCAAGGAATTTCCTGCAGCCGGCTACCCTTGTCCCTCTCGCTGGCAGGATAATGGTGGACCGGCGTACGCGTCTATACCGTTCGTTCGTGCCATAGTTTCCGTTGCAACCGCGATCGAACGTCCGCCACCCCGTCCACCTTTCCACCGCCGCCACCCCTCCTTCTCGAGGGTGCATTGTGGCCCGTGCAATTTGTCTTCGCGTCGATGAATGGAATTACGTGTCCTCGAATCGCCAGCAACGCGATTAAATGCCGGATCGGCGAGGAAGTAACAAGCAACGAGTACCCGCGGTAACTTTATTCAGCCGCGAAGACAATACGCGGCGGGCGGACTTGGTCCGGCTCGAATAAAGAGGACCGTTATTGGCCGTTCGAGCGGGATTGGTCCCTAATGAAAAATTAAGGGAGCCTGCGAGCCGTTTACACCGGCCTCGATCGTCCATTGCTTTTTACGACCACCTGGAATTGCCGGTATTTGCCCGGATCGTTGCTGTTGCGCGTAAGACTCGAATGCCGCGCACTAAACGTTTACGGAATTTGCTGCTTCTGTCTATTCCGCTGTAAAATGGAACCTTCTTCTTTCGCCTTTACCACTTTCGCTATAAAAACCAAGTATTCGAAGTCGGATCGGTACCATCCTCTTGTAGAGCCTCTAAGTGGATGTTCAGACTTTTATTGCGCGTTACTCGGTAATTATTTACTGTTTTCCTAAGAATGAGTAGATCGAAAGATTTTTATTTTAAATCTTTATCGATGAAACCAATACATTAGGATCATTAACCTTGACACATGTTATTTCATGGTACAATCTGTATACCGTAAAAAATGACTTACTTCTTATGAACCCAGTAACTTGCAGCTTCAATTTCTAACTCCAACGATATCGTTGACCGATATTTATCAAGATAAAAAAGAGTGATGTATTCAATGGTAACGTGCGTCAAAACGAAAGCGGGATATCGTAAAATTATTTTTCGAACACGTGAGATGTTTGTGTTCGGAGCGATAAACGGTTGGAAGGAGCGGATACCGGGGTGCTTTGCAGCGACAGGTAAATCCCGGTGGCACACGGTCTCCCCGTCGCGACATTATACAGGCAAAGTACGTAGTCGTCGTCGATATCGACGACACGAACGTCCGTCGTAAAAGATTCTCTCGTGCAAGCGTAGGAGCGAAATCCTCTGTCGTGATCGGAATAACGAGTCTCGTCTGAGTACAGCCGATCGAGCGTGCGTAAATGGGACCCGCGAGGGTGAAGAAAAGTTTCCAGCATCGAGGGTGAATCGGTGGGGGGGTGAGAGTGGAACGGGGACGATGGGGGTACGAGTTTCAAGTGGCGATCGAGAAGCGCCGAGTCTGATTTCCAAGCGACGCTATGAATTTTATTATCAGCCCCGATCCGCGTCAACCCTCTTTCTTCTCGCCGCGTGTACGACTTTGCGCCACCCTCGCCGGAGACTAATCAAATTCGGGAAAACGGGCCTTTGGGGACGACTTTGTTCACGGTTCTCGCGCTTTAAAGGTGGAATCTTGCCAGCCTAGAGTTGTTCAAGGTAGTCTAATAATTGGTAAATGAAGGAGTTTTGTTCGTTAATTGCGTTACGGTCATTAGGGGATTGCAGTGTTTTCTCAGGATATTGGAGATAATAAATTATTTGTTCGAGAACGCTCCAACTTTGTTAATCGTTTACTCGTATCCGAGAACTCCGGGCTTTTAACCCGCGATAAAATAAAATAGCGAAGCGTCGATTGATCGATCAACTTCAAAAAATAATATTTCCGTAATAAAGTTTAGTGCTATTCGATGTTAACGGATATTCAAGAATTTCTCTACAGCGGAGTCTCGCTATATGGCCCTCGACCCTTCACTGTCCATTTACCTCTGACTATTTTTGACGAATGCAACCATTTTTTATAGCCTGTCACTCGACCCTGATACCTTTTAAGGGTACTCCTCGCACACACCTATACACGAGTATTGTCACGGTTTTATTGTAAAAAGACCGACGGTCTCACGAAATCCTCTTTTACGCGCAATTTCATCGTACCGGCTACGACGAATCGCGCGTGGTTATTTATTTAAATCGGTCGAATTTGGTCGGCAAGTTGGAAAATTGGAAAAGTCGACCCTTTTTCCGGTGTGAATGCCGATCGCTGAAAAATGTACGATATACTACCGATTCGGCCGATTATTGTTGACGGAAAGAACAATGTCGAGTCCGGACGTGGATGAATTTTTAACGACGTGCCTCGTGGGATTCAATATTTGCGATGGTTCTTCAAACGAGCGTCAAGTAAAAGGCTAGCTTAAATCTCGATTAAAATTTTAATCAGCCACGCTCCGCCGTTCTAGTTTGATGAATATTTTCCGTGGATCCGATGAGCTGATTTCCGGGTTGCAGCTAGCCATCGTGCAACCCTTTGTCCGATCCTTTGTTTCTAGATCATCTCGATTAATTAGATTAGCCCGTTAATTTTCAACGGCTGCTTTTAATCTCTCCATGGTACGTGGTTTAACACGCTCCCTTTTGGATCTGCAATCTGAATCAGTTATTATTCGTCGATTAAACGCGTGAAACCGAATCGAGATAGATTTTACGCGACCGTTCATTATATTGTTATCCTCGAAAAATTGCCGCAGCCTGTGAAGTGCCGTTCTCGCCGCGTTCTATTTTGTAAATTTTCAAGCGGATACGCGTATAATGGCTCGTGAATTGGATATATGTGGCCGGCAGCTTCATGAAGAGGACCGCGACACTCCGAACAAATATGGGAGAAACGTATATACAAATTTTTCAATTCCCATACTCTACATTTCCATATTTTCCAATATTTAGTACCCCAAATTATCTCCGAATCTGTATATATCAACTTACATTCCCAAATCACTGTAATTCCAAAGTCTCTCATTTGGAATTCTGTGTATTATCAAATTCTCAGTTCCAAAATTTCCATTACAATTTCAAAGTCTCTCCAAATTCCCACATTTAGAATTCTCTATAATCAATTCTCACCTCCTGAAATTTCCACATTCCCGAATCCTCAATGCTCGGCTTCTAAAATTTGGTCTAGCAGATTCGCAGCTATCAAGAGATCAATTCGAGATATCGTTCCACTATCTATTTAGCGTCGCGCTCGATTATGTTCCAATTGTATCATCAAAGTCAGCCCCCTTCGTAGCGCTTTATTTCGCGCGGAGAATGGCCTGCAGCCAGTGTCGTTTCACGGGTAGCCATGGACCCGTGTCCCCATAGGTTCTCGCGTATCCTCGGTATTTTCCCTTTTATCCGTGCACCCTCTGGCAACCTGCCATCGTCGTAGACGACAACGTCGAGGACCAGCCGTTTCTATTTTCCCTGCTGGCTTCCCCCCGTTCGATAATAAAGGTATTCTCGGATTCCTACGTATCTCTCTGTCTGTTCGCTCGTTTTCACTGTCTCCTGGTCCCTTCTGTCGACCAAACGAGCGTCCATTTGCGCCCGTTAACGACAGACGACGTTGTCGCTCGATTCTACTCTCTTCCTTTTTCCTGCCTCTTTATTATCGACTCCATAAGGCGCGACATTACGCGAAAAGAGCTGCGATTTCTCCACTGTTTGCTTCCACGACCTTTCCCCTGACAAATGGATGCTTTATTAATACGTCCGCTGACAGTCGATGGATCACCTGTAACCGTTGCATATAATTCTTTTTGTAATTTAAATTTATTATCTACGTATTATTAGTTACGTTTTAGCTACTGTTGTGGACTGTTAAAGATACAGGGACACAAGGATTTAATAATGTATAGGTGTGGATGTTACACCCCAGACGTTTCATCTTCAGGTGTAGGAATATAGAGTTAGGTTAATTGAAAATAAGAGAGATTGAGTTTCTAAGAATACCGAGGGAGTTGAAGAATACTTGAGTTTCTGAATACATCAGAAATTAGACACATTGAGTTTGTGCAGATATTAACAGTTTAAGTGTATTGAAAATTAACCCCTTGCACTATTTTGACGAGTCAGACTCGTGACGCACTCGTACCTCAGCCGTGATCAATTTTACTCGAATTTGTAGTACGCTTCAATTTGAAGTTCAAGTCCAATTATAATTTGCATAGTCGACGATTGCATAATAACATACTGACATAACATTTCAAATTCTTCTGTCTGTGTTAATATTGTAGCTGTAATTAATCAGTTCTGACTGACGCACTTGGCAAATTAGCCATAGTGCAAGGGGTTAAAGCCATTGTGTATCTAGGTGTATTAAAAAATGAGCAGCTTCAGACATCTAACCATACTGAAATCTGAACATCAGAAGTTACGAACCGAATTTAAAAATTGGTAACGTGAAACATTGACGTCTCCGTAATTGAAGATTTGTGCTGCCATAAATAAAAAAAAATAAGTATCCGAAGATCTTCGCGTAACGACGTCGCACCCTCACGTAAGGGTAGCGTTCCAGAAAATAAGATCCGCCAGCAAACGATGGACGTTTAACCCAGATAACGCAGCTTCCCTCGCCCCTCGCCCGTTGCATATCGAGCGTGCATACATTGACGGGATAATAAGGTCAGAATCTCCCCTGGAGGACATTTTGGTGTAAATTTTAGGTTAGGATCATAAATAGACGGTCCGCAAATATTTATAAATATTCGAGGTCAGAGCGTCGACTGGCTTATTCATAGACATGCACGGAGATGATTTCGAATTCGGGAACAAGAGAAATAACGCGGATAGTAAAGTTTATTATTTAATACCGGCGATATGTGTCTACCGCCGCTGGGATTGCACCGCGTCATTCGATTTCGACGGAAACTACGATCGAAAATTCGAAACGCGAGTTGCTCGCTATATCTGCGCGACGCATCTGTCCTTCGAGACTCGAAAATTTAAAAATTTGACAGAGATTGTACATTTGCGTGTCGGAAAATCGGATCTTACGAAGCGATCAATCGGAAGCTCGATGTAAACGGAGTCAGAATAATCAGATTGTAAAGACGAGTTTCTAAGACGAGTTTAACCGGATGAATTCTATGGAAACTATTACTAAAGCTCCCATTAATTTCATAAGGGAAGATAGTACTTCCAATATAATTACGATCAAAGTTATCGCATTAAACTTCTTCGAATAGGTCGTATTCACGTGACAGCTGTTCATCCACGCGACGGTTAAACATTCCCAAACGATTCTCGTTCTACGAACACTTCCTTTCAAACCTGCTCCATTTACGAGAATAAGGGAGATAAAAGGCAGATCTTGGAAAAATGATCGCACTCCCACAGCGCGTCTCATCGAAAATCAATGTCCAGGCAAGTTTCCTCTCGTAGTCGGCCAAGTAATCAAAGAGTCGATTAACTAAAGCAGAACGAGGACGAGTCGAGCAAGAAACCGCATTAAACTTGGAGGATTCGAGCCGACTGTTCGTGTACTTGGAGTCTCCTTTACGCGGTCGCCGAGCTGCTTTTTTTTTAAGGGAAAATGGTGCAGCTTAGGTGGCGTGAAAATCGACGAGCGTAAATCGAGCCAGCTCGTCCTCTTTGAGGGGGCGGCACAGGGAACGAAAGAATAAAGAAAAGGGACGGAGAAAGAACGATGCCTGGACTATATACCTTTTATGCTCCAGAATCCGAGAACGTCGTAATAGAAACCCCTGACAGGGGTCAATCTCCTAACGGTCGATCCCGAAAGCCAACCCAGGCTAGCATTCATCGATCAACCTCATCCTTCAATCCCAGCTTCGATCTAGACCTACTATTTCATTCCTGAGTAAGCTCGCTACCGAGTCATCCGATTCTCTATTTCTGCATACCAGTCTACAATCGCTATCTCTTTCCCCAGCTTCTTCTACTCTTAAATCGACCCGGAAATACCTTCGAGTAATAACTGATTTCACTCGAATTGCTCGATAGAAACTTCCCTCCGTGGGAACTTGTTCGACAACTGTTTTTGCCTCGTTCTGCCAATCACTTTTTCGGGCTCTTTACTCTTACTCGTGTGAACTGTTATCAGAGATTTGAAGAATTTGACGAATTAGTCATTTGAGCGAGGTTTTGTTTGGAGGGTTTGGTAATTTGAGGAGAAGAGGAGCTGGAAACTCGGGAGGTGGGGATTTGGAAGTGTGGGATTACGAATTTGGGAGTTGAGGAGTTGGAGATTTTAGAGTTTAGAACCCTGGGAAGTGGGGTTCTACACAATTGGAATGTTGGAAATTTGGGAATTTGAGGAGTTGGAAATTTGGGAATTTGAGGAGTTGGAAATTTGGGAATTTGAGGAGTTGGAAATTTAGGAATTTGAGGAGTTGGAAATTTGGGAATTTGAGGAGTTGAAAATTTGGGAATTTGAGGAGTTGGAAATTTAGGAATTTAAGGAGTTGAAAATTTGGGAATTTGAGGAGTTGGAAATTTAGGAATTTGAGGAGTTAGAAATTTAGAAATTTGTGGAGTTGGAAATTTAGGAATTTGAGGAGTTGGAAATTTGGGAATTTGAGGAGTTGAAAATTTGGGAATTTGAGGAGTTGGAAATTTAGAAATTTGAGGAGTTGGAAATTTGAGAATTTGAGGAGTTGGAAATTTTGGAATTTGAGGAGTTAGAAATTTAGAAATTTGTGGAGTTGGAAATTTAGGAATTTGAGGAGTTGGAAATTTGGGAATTTGAGGAGTTGGAAATTTGGGAATTTGAGGAGTTGGAAATTTAGAAATTTGAGGAGCCGGAAATTTAAGAATTTGAGGAGTTGGAAATTTAGAAATTTGAGAAGTTGGAAATTTAAGAATTTGAGGAGTTGGAAATTTAGGAATTTGAGGAGTTATCAATTTAGGAATTTGAGGAGTTGGAAATTTAAGAATTTGAGGAGTTATCAATTTAGGAATTTGAGGAGTTGGAAATTTAGAAATTTGAGGAGTTATAAATTTAAGAATTTGAGGAGTTGGAAATTTAATACGGATTTAGATGCCTGGAAAGAAATTTGAAAAATTAGAAATAGAAAAATTTGGAAATTTGAATTGCAGAGCTAGAAATGTGATTTGAAGTACTGAAGAATTTCCAAATTTCTAATGTGGAACATTGAACGTTCCACATCCTCATAATGAGGGTCCACGGTTGATACCCAGTTACGTCAATGATCATGAATCCAAGAGTATGTAATAGCGAAATCTAAACGTGTAAGGAACTTCTGACGACTAACATTGGTTTAGCTTCCTGATGAATACGAGATCTATACCTAGTCTGTGGACTTTATTCGGTCATCGGTTTTGCCAGAGAACCAGCGAAGTTTACCATCAGTCAATAGGCTATTCAGCGATTCACATGAAGTTTGCGACTTGAATCGCAACTTTAATGTAAACCTGTTTCAATGAGAAGGTTGTCAACTAATTAGAAATTATATTCCAACGCTATTAACTGGTTCACCGAAATGAACGCGATGAAAGGACATATTACCGCCATTATGTTGTACATGTTTAATAAAAGGAATAATCTATCTGGAAACCGTGTTTCACTCGTAAATTAATGCTATAAATCACTTTGAAACGCTAAACTCTAACAAAAGAGCTCAATTTTTAATTCGAAAGCTTCTTCGATATTGTTAAATTTTTTAATTTCCAAACTTGTTAAAAAAATGTCCAAAATCTGAAAATGTCGAAAAATTCAAATTTCAAAAGTACGAAATTACGAAAGTTGCACATTGAAAATGTTCCAATTTCGTTAAAGAAGCGTTCCATGCTTACCAATGAACGTACATCGTTCAATTGGCTGATTCTCAAAACTTTCAGCGCGAACGAGGGTGCAGTACGACTCTCAACGAAGGTTGGCAATCTTCGTTGGCCAGATTCGCCAACTTCTCGTGGCGCGAAGCGTGCACGATTCACGAAGCTATTCGATATGCATCATCGACCACGATAAGACCCACGGACTTTCGCGTAGACCACGGAATAACGGAAGTTATCCAATCTCGGCGAGAGGAGACCGCGAAGTTGATAAAGGGAAATATACCCTTCCCCGACCTGAACGGCGTGTGCATCGAGAATAATATTCCTTGTACGGAACGAGCCGCGAGTAAATCATCTCTCCGTCGCTGCTGTTTTATTCGCCACGGAAATAAAGTTCCGATTCCGTATCGGAATTTATTAGACCGCAAACTTTTGTGGCACGCGTATCTCCTCTCCTACGGGATTCTCGAGACATTGCCGCGAACGATTAAATCTACCGTACATTTTCTTGGATACCAAACTTTCTGTTAGATAATTAACCCTTTTGTTTGCGTCGCAAGATTGACCGCTTCTGAAAGTGGAACTTAGGTTTCTGGTTTTGGAGTTTGGAGAAGCTTTCGTGGGTTTGGGTAATTAAGGATTTCAGAATGACTATTTTTTATTTAGACATACAGTATAACAGATACACTGGTTTCTATCATAACCCGTGCATAATGAATAAGTAGGGTAAGGTTGCTTAAGTCGTACCTGTTCTATATTTGAAGTGTTATGGCTACTACAGCTACATTAGGATTAATTTATATGACAACACAAAGATTGTTCAGAGTTGTTCTAATAAATAAAAACAATATTTACACTAAAATCAAATAGCAAATATAGTTTTTACATATTTGGTAAATACTCGTTGTTTTTTCTTAGGGGGTACGACTTGAGAAACCTTACCCTAATTATAAATACCCCGAATGAATTCGCAAAATAAGGTAAACACAGAGCAGAAGCGTTTACACCGTGTCTTGGAATGGCGGCAAACACGCTTTATCTCCGGGTGTCTCAAGCGATCCGAAGCAATAAAACGCGGCTCAACTGGAGCTCTTGATATTCCAATACGAAGGAAAACAGATTGTCGAAAGCCGATAATCTGCATAAACAACGGAAAGCTATTTTTCTGTCACTGTTATCTGTCCGTGATCGATAAATCAATACCCGGTTACCAAGAATGCTACAGGTAATAGAAAACATGGATCAACGTTTTGAACTATCTTCGGATCGATATCATCGTGGATTAGCTACAAAGCCGGACTGTTGCAACCATCAAACGAACGGCTAACGCCTGTATTCGAGAATGGCCTTGTTCCAAGCTGAAAGCACGCTGGCTAACGTGGAAACGATAATGGCATAATGCGCGTAATCGAACGCCCGAACCGAACCCGTAAAATCGTTACACCGGGTAATCTTGCTTATTGAATATTTTACGAGCTCCGGCAACATCTTAAGCACGGAGCAGTAGCATAACCGCGTAATGGTTCAGACACGGTAATCAGAACCGGGCAACTTCGACAATGGCCGAAGCCATAAAGCGAACGGAGAGACAATAGCAATCGGTAGTGTCGATTACGAAACTAATTCACAATAACTGCATTACAGAATGCTTCGCTTTACATATGTTCTATGATTAACAAGAAAGCATGTTGTAGTTACCCTACTTAGGGGTGTAAATACTTTATTAAATAAAGAAAATACATCAGTGGTTTTGGTGATTTAAGCATAAGGTGTTTTTGATGAGATGTAGCAATAGATTGAATTTTATATTTAATATCGAGTACTTCTTACAGTTGTAAACGCTAATCGCTGTGTTTAATATTATAATGAAGTGAGTCAGGTAGAAAAGACGGTGTTAATTTTAGGCTCGGAGAGGTCTTTTTGCATTAACCGTCCTGTGCCGCTTTGTCAGCGGCGGTTGCTGATTTAAAAGGTTCGAGCGATGGCGCGCCATAAATATTCATGCGCAATTTCGCGACAGATGACAATTTAATTTCGCGAAACGGCATATTTAATCTCGAATCGACAAGAATTATTTATCGAACGGGCGGTTAAGAGGAGGAGAGAGGTCGGACGCGTTAAATTCCTCGGGCAGCGGTCGTCGCAACGGTTCGTTTATCTTCTCGTAAAATAATATTTCGCGCGGATGAAATTCGATAACGTTCCGCGCGGTGAAAATTTTTGCCGGTGGGCAGCAGCCATCGAGCTCGTTGGCGAAATTTAACTGGCACCGGTGGCAAGGAACGGTGAAATCCGATCGCGCAGGCTCCGCTCGTAAATTTCCGCGTTACGATCGACTGCTCCCCGCTGTTGGGAACGTGATTCGTCGTCGTGGCGGCGAGTAAACAGAAATTCACGTGGCACGGAGCGTTTCTTCGGCGAGGCGAAGCTGCCGTCGATCCCCGGGGATGACGAGGAGCCCGGCAATTTGCACGACGTCCCCTCTCGTCGTCGACTTCCATCTTGGCTCCCTCACCGCGGGATCCCATTCCGCGAGAACGAACGACCAGCGGAAGGGCATGAGGGACTCGAAGAACAATAAAAGGGCCAGCACGGTTCGGTGAACGGGGAAGGAGAGGACGCGAACCTCGACGACGCTATATTACGTCGGGCATTTCCCAGAAGATGGTCCCCGAACCGCGAAGATGTTGGCGAGGGAAGAGCAAATAAATACCTGACTAAATCGTCCGGAAAACTCATTCCATCCCTGGGACACCGTCTTTGGGAGCCTCTCGGCCGCAGCCGACTCGTTCGAGCGGCACACCGCACGCCCATCGATGCTTTCTACTCGCCTATTCTCCCTCGTGCAATTTCCAAAGTAAAGCTTAAGTCATGGTCGCTAGGTGTGACGGCAACGGAGAAGAGTGGCCGTTCTGTCTCTAGTCGTAAAGAACACGCACACCGTCTCGCGAGATCAAGCTCTTCTAAACTAGTGGAAAACGTTTTTCCTTACGGAAACTTTCGGGAACCTTCCCGATCTTACGACCCACCGTGATACGATAAGAGGAAGCTCTCTAATTGGCTTCGAGTTAACAACCTGAGTCGAAATTGCTTTTTCACCGTATTGATAGTCCTTGACACACATGTGCACTCGACTTGCGTGTACGGTATATAATTCTCTACAGCATCTATTTCTGCACCTCTATACACGTCTATAGTGCAGTTGGTTAAAGTGAATTTATATTACTAGAGTCATTGTCAAATTGAGAGAAAATATTCTACAATTTTTAGAAATAATCTGATACGAAATGCAGAAACACGACGCGTGAAAATGCAGCGCATGCAAATAGCGCGCACAACACATAAAAATATTAAAGCATAGGAATACCAACGCGAGTTACAGCGTGAAACTAACACATTTACCTCGAAATGCATCGCGCGTAAACACGACGTATAAAACCGGCGATATAACAAGTAAGAATACGAGGAAAAAGTTGAATTCGCCATTACGGCGAAGGAGATTAAATCGATGGTGGCACAATTTATTAAATTCGTTTTCGCGCCAGAGGCAGGGTCAATATTTCTAATTGTAGCAGTCGCTAAGCGCTTTTCGATTCGGGCAAAAGCCACGGAAAATTGAATCGACGTCCCTGGACTTACGTAAGTCGACCGACGAGATGGCTTAAAGGGGTTGGTCCGGTATTAGCCTCGGCTCGAGATGCTGCAAGAACACCGACCCTCTACCCTTTCCAGCCTGAACCCTCCACGTGCAGTCACGTTCCGAGTTGCTCCGTTAGACCGACGACCAACTTTCATTAACGTCACGTGTACTGTCAGAAATAGTCCCGTGGGAACACCGCGAGAACGTGTACACATACCGACACGGAGACGAGAAGAGTATCTCGGTTTCGTGACAGTTCTGACAGACACTTAATATCACCGATGCCTACCGCTAATACCATGAATTATGCCTTGAATGGCGGACCAGTTCGGTCAGAAAAACGATATGCTCTTCAACAGTACTTCCATATGGAAGCTGCTGGTTTATTTGCAAATTTATGTGGATACGATTTTTACTATATAAATAACATTTACATAATAAAATTTATTTCGTAGAATTTTTCTGGATTTATTTATATCGTTACAAATTTGAAACTAGTCAAAAATACATGAAGAAAATATTTTATTTCCTGAAAATCAATTCTGAACGTGTACACAGTTCCGTTTGAAATTCCACGCGCAATTATGTTTAAATCAGGACAACGTATGAAATGTTGAACTTCGAATCGGTAGAAAGGAAAAATGTTCCAAAATGGCGGAGTTATTCGGTAGTTACGAATTCGCGAGGCGTCCAAGCACATTGCTCGCTTTGACGCGTTCGTGAGAATCGCGAGCTTGCAACAATTAGCGGCGTAACAACATTGAAATTACTCGCGATCAGAGAGCGATTTCGCAGATGCAATTTTATTGCAACACGTGTTCGCGTGACTATTTATTTCCCCGGGGCAGAGAATTTTCATTAAACATTCATGATTCCGGTCGAACAATGCTGCTAACGTTATGCGCACGAGTGAATCGATTAACGTTAACGATAAATAAGCGACGGTTTGATCGTCTTTGCATAACCGAAGTTACGCGAAAACCTATGCTGCGTTCAATTTAGGAACCGATAACTTTGCAGCATATGTTACGAAGGTAGTTCGAATAATTTCTTTTCCGATATTAAAAAGAAATTCGCGATTTATTTCTTGAATACGTTCATGAAAATGTTGTTTCTTTTGCGAAATTTCACGCGCAGGGGAGAAGTTTACGGTGCCATCCTATCGCTCGTATAAATACGTCGGCCCTACAGAAAATCGAGGGAGAATTGCACCGAATTCTAAATGAAATTTTGTGACATAAATCTTACGTTTACATCTCGAAAAACTTGTAATAACTAACGCGAAAGTTACTCACAGGTTGGAGAGAGATTAAAAGGAGCAAAGTGTTAACGAAGGATTTCTTCAGCGGAAATCTATTAGCCTGTGAAATTGACTTCCGTTAGTCGCAGGTGCTCGATATTGTCGAACCTTTACAAACCACTTTTTTCTGAGATATGTAAAAAATTTTCAACTTTCGCAACTTCGGTATTTTCGACGAAAACGGTCATCCAAGAAAGTTCGATTTACGGTCCCTGCTGAAAGTTTTCGTATATTTTATAATCGATTCTTGTCGGAGTAACGGAACGTACTCGCGAGCATGTTAAATGGCGATGACGAGTTATCTCGTCGTTCAATTAGGGAACGGCAGAAGTAGGAAGCCATAATTTTACTAATGTTCTAAGGTTCAAACTTTTTAAATCAGGAGGTCTATTCTTAAATCACATCCCTTATAATATCGAGTTACTATAAAATATTGAAATGGAGCAAACTTGAAGATTGCGAGTTTAAATCCAATTACAAGTAATGGCTGCTAAATCAAATTGGAACATTCCTTGTCTTATAAACGTAGGAATTAAATATGTTAATTTCTGAAGATCTCAAATTCTCCAAAATTCTAGACTGATGTTCTCTGAATTAGAAAATCTCAAACTTTAAAATATCTCAAAGCCCAAACGTCCATAATGTCCCAGCTTGTCAAAGTGTCAAGTTTTTGAAAAAGACCCAAAGTTCAAAAAGCGCAAAGTGCTCAAGCTGCGAAAGTTCTCCGTTGAAATGGACACAGAAAAGTGCTCTCGACTTTTCGAGCCATCGAGAGGAAAATACTCGAAACCCTGCGATGGGCACGAATGAAGATTAATCGTTAGCCTTTTCGCCGCAATTTTGCAAGTTTTTATTATCCACGCTAGGTGAACAACGTCGTTTCGACGGGTCGACGTAACAGGATGAAAAGAGGCAAAAAAAATTCCGTGGACCAGGACGGCATCGTCGTAATTCATTTGCACGCGGCCGGTACCGTTTTCAAAGCTTAATCGATTACCAAAGTTAATCGATGGTCGGATAGCCTCCGCTCGAAGTGTTCGGAAAAGATGGACCGCCTGGCGCAGCAGAATTAAACTAAAGCACATCATGATTCTATATACACTATAAGATTGCCTCATAAATCAGCTAATTGCTGAGGGATCCAAGTTTAATTACCTTCGTTAGTTTGTCAGTGGTTTCTCGAGCCATATCTTCTTTCCACCGCTTGAAACAACAGTTCTCAGTTTTAATTGCGTTAAAGCTGTTTAATTACGCGTGAGGTCCGAATTTTGTGCAATAATATAAAAACGTATAATACGGTATAAAACTTGAGTAAACCTATTAATAAATTAATTTCAATAAATAACAGTAAGCAGTACTGCGTTCAGTGATCCTTAATTAAATTAGAATATTCAACATTATTGTGCGAGGCGGGGTTAATCAGCACACTCATAAATTATTAACTCCAATGAATTATTTGCCCCACGCAAACGCTCAGCAATAGCGAGATTAGAAGTAAAAATCTGGAAATTAATTAACTATATCTCCCTCAAATATTTCAACTCGGTACACATCGGGGATTTTTATCGTGATTTAACGTGCGCGTTATGAACCGATAGCGGAAGAGGAATGTTCCATGAGAGAACGTTATACCACTCATCGATTCGATTCGGCAGTCACGGAACAGCTGCACGATTTAAATCCTACTCGCAAGAAGAATCCATCTCCGGCCGTTGTTTCCGCTGTCGAATCAAGGAGGAATGTGCGATCTCACGTAGAAAATGCAACACGATTCTGGCGAGGCGAGTACGGCTTATTGGAAGGACATGGAATTCGAAATTATTGGCCCGGTGTTCATCGAGCCCGGTTCCATTTCCCCGACGACGATGGTTCAGGTGCGTCGCCTGCGGTATTGAAGTCTCGAGACGAACCGAAACATCGGGACGAGGTTCCATCGATGCTCATGAATATCGATCGGCAGGGTCGATTAAAATGCCGCGGGCCGAGGCATTTGCTTGCTTGCGCGACGAACAACACCGATACCGCCTGCTCGAATTTCCAGAGATACCGCATCCGATGTTTATACTTGTACTTGTGATTAATGACCGAAATTCCATTTAAACAGAATTCCATTAATTCGAGCGTATTGCGAGATCTAATTTGATTGGATTTCACTAATCTTGGGTTTAATCGGATTTTCGATATTAGCGGTCGCCGCTAATCGTACAGTTTAGAGAGCCTAGAGTCTAACGACTGCAGATGGAGATCGCCCAAATCTACGAATCGGCTAACTCTAGGAAGTCTAAAGTGGAGTCTAAAATGGGGATCTCATGATCAGAGCAAAAATCATCTGTATTCAGACGTCAGCATCAGACATTTGGACTATAAAGTTCTCATTGAAACTACGATGACGTCGACCCATCATCAGACGTCGGGAGACACCAACCTCAATATAGTAATCGAGGAAGCCTAGAATTCGGGAGAGTCCAAAATAAGAACCTACGAAACCTAAGATTTGGAGAATTAGGTCTTGAGATAGCGTAGGAATCAAAAGAGTCCATATTCGGTATCTACATCTAGATCTAGTAATCCACAGCGACCAAACGTCTGTCCTGATTACCATAACAACTAACAACAGTAGTTGTTTTATCCTTTAACAAAGTCTTCGTTTTATGTTACAGAAGGGCCATCCTGACGAATCCAGACCTCCTATCCAGCACGCCGTGGTCCCGGTTGCTGGAGAACGACTTCTGGGGCACGCCCTTGAACGACAAAGGTTCTCACGGAAGTTACAGACCACTCTGCGTGGCGACGTTTCGATTGAATCATCTCCTGGGTGGCTTGGAACCGTGGGGTTACCATTTGGTGAACGTCGCGTTGCACGCCGCCTGCACGGTACTCGTGGTGAAGGTCGCGAGGAAGGTAAATTACAGACTCGTATATGATACAATTACCGAAATGGACACGGTGGTCAGAACTTATTGGTTATTCAAACAAGAGGTTCGGAAAGGAGAGATTCGTTCTGGGTTTTCGATTAACGGTGTCGCCCGTTGCCGGGATTTTACGTCAGAACGGTACAAAACGAGATAATAGTGACACCTGTAGAACGTATGTCAGCCGGACTTGATAATACCGGACGTTATTCAGCGGCGTTGGAAATAAAATTTTACCGGTCCATTTAATCCCGGAATATTACCATTCATAATTGAACGACGCGTGTTTCTTCTTTTGACGGCGCGGCGGCGCGTGTCACCTGTCACCGTTATCGTAATGGAAATGGGATTACCGGAGGAAATCCGATGTTCCGTTCTGTTCGAGCTTTCAACCTGTGTCACGTTGAATCTTCGCCAACAACGTAGGCCAGGTATCCTTTCCTCGAGCTACGCGAAATTACTTTCATTCTATTCCTATATTTACTACCTATTTGTGCAAAACGTAATCAAATTTGATAGCAGAAAATTCGTCGACTAGGTAACTTCATACTTCTACGTCACAATTTTCATTGATCCTTTTTACGTCCGAAAGAATTTCTCTCGTAATAATATGGTTTACTGCTTTCGCGAATTATGTCGTAAAACTTGATATCGATCAATTTGGAGATTGAATGAAGCGGAATTTGAAAATAGTTAAAAAGTAGGGGAGGGAAGATGTTCATAGGAATTGCCATGTATCATCATCGTGTTAGGTCCCTAAATGTGATCCTATTCTTTCTAATTATTCTGTAGAAGTTGTTTTAACACAAACTTAAAGTTGTCCGAAAGACACTATCAAATTTGAAAGACATCTCAAGTCACTCTGAATGAACATATCACATACAACGAACACATCAATTCTAAAACACATGTATCATATGAAGAACAGTCTCCCAACACACTTTCAAATCTTATTTAACCAAGTTCCGACCAAAGTGTCCAAAAATTAAGACAGTTCTAATTAATGTTATGATATAAAATTGTGATGCAGGTTCTGCCAGGAAGAAACAACCTCGGACACGCGATCACCGGCTTCCTGTTCGCGGTTCATCCGATTCATAGCGAAGCAGTAGCCGGCATAGTCGGTCGCGCCGATCTGCTCGCCTGCTTATTAACCTTGTCAGCCTTCCTGGCATATTGTGTCCATTGCGAACAGACAAGATCACCGTTTCCTCTGTTGCTGGCCATCGTTTCGTCGACACTGGCCACGCTCGCCAAAGAGACCGGGATATCCTCGCTGGCTTTGTGCCTCCTCTGGGAATTGTGTCGCGGCGAGTCGAATCGAAAGGTAAGAGCACCGCCTTTAGATAATCCCGTATTACGTAATTTCCTGGTTATAGTCGGTCAGACACTGAAATTGTTACGTCCTGAGAATCATCACATTCTTGGGTTCGTCGAAGGTTCTTGGATTTGGAAGGGGGATACTGGAATTTCTTAGCTTAAGTTTGTATGAGTGCTCGAATTTCCAAGGAGCTAAATGTTGGTGCTAGTTTCCAAATTTCACTCTTCGATTACCTAATTCACAACTTCACTGGTTCCCAAGTTTATAAATGCGAAAATCTACAAATTCCAAAGCTTTCTTTCTATATAGGTTGACCCCTAATTCCTGTATTCCCAAATCTGTAGACTTTCAAACTTGTAGGTTCACAAATCACGAGACATCCAAACATCTGTGTTTCCAAATCCTTAGACCTTCAAACTCTAGAGTCTCCAAATCCTTAGACGTCCAACCTCCAGAGTTCCCAAATCCTTAGACGTTCGACCTCCAAAGTCCCCAAATTCTTAGACCTCCAAACTCCGGAGTCCCCAAATCCTTAGACCTCCAACCTTCAGAGTTCCCAAATCCTTAGACCTCCAAACTTCAGAGTTCCCAAATTTCTAGACCTCCAAACTTCAGAGTCCCCAAATTTCTAGACCTCCAAACTTCAGAGTTCCCAAATTTCTAGACCTCCAAACTTCAGAGTTCCCAAATTTCTAGACCTCCAACCTTCAGAGTTCCCAAATCCTTACACCTCCAAACTCCGGAGTCCTCAAATCCTTAGACCTCCAAACTCCAGAGTCCCCAAATCCTTAGACCTCCAAACTCCAGAGTCCCCAAATCCTTACACCTCCAAACTCCAAACTCCCCAAATTTCTAGACCCCTAAATTCCTAGGCCCCCAAATCTTTTCACCTCCAAATGCCTTAAATCCGCAAATCTCCGCATTCCCACCAGTCCGAATCCCTAAATTCGCGAGTTTCCAAGTTGCGAAATTTTCGAGCTCTCTTTGTATTCCCCGAGCGGCGGGTTTCTCCAACGCACTAAATAAACGTAGCAGCTCGAACAAGGAAATTTATTTCTATCGTCTACTAAAACTTAACTATCGTCGCCAGTCAAGTTTTCCTTCCGTAACGGCGTTTCGCCGAGCGGATTTAATCAAGAAAATAAGAAAAGAAGCAGGGTTGTTGGTTCTCTAAACAGATAGAGCGCTCTTGGAAAAGTTTTACGATATAAAGTTTCGTTAGTAATTAGTTGTTCGTTATTCTTTATCGTTTACGCGCACGAGACACGGTCAGAACGTGCTAAGTATCTCGTTAACCAACTCCCACGGCTAAATATTCTCGGCGAGGACGCGACTGAGAGAATATCGAGCGTATGCCTTCTACCGCCGGTTCTGGGATACGCTTCCGGATTTACCAAGCTGTTTCTCATCTGCAGGCTACACATTTTACAACTCTATCTCGCCCGGCTTACAAACTTTCGTTTTAGCCGTGCTTTCAAAGTGCGAGGGAAACATATTCGACCCATCAACCTTGCTGCTTTTGAATCATTTCCAGCGACTCCTCTGATCGTTAAACTCTTCCTTGTATCTTGGATCCACCGTGATTTACCCTCATTTTTCCGCTATTAAATCACTGCTGAACTATCGATACACTACTAAATTATCGAAGGATTACAAGCATAGAACATATGCAACAGATTCGTTCGTTCAATCTTTTTTCCTGCTTATTTAACTAAACCATTTACCGTATATGAAAATAAAGTCCTAGAAATATACCACCATATTTCGTACACTATACAGCTTTCATTTCCCTTAACAATACATCAATCACTCAGACCCGTTGAAGGATTAAGGCTTCTTGAGAGGAACCCTCTTACGTCCGACGTTCATCGGCTGCTACGTTATCAGAACCGAAGTTGCCGAAACCGGTACTCGCCTCACGTGCCTTGGCAGCATTACCGTAAATTAACGTTCCGAGAGTAGCATTACGGTGGATTGCGTCGGCTGCGCTTCCGCCTGCCATTACGAATATTAACAACTGAAAATGGACCGGTCCGGTAATCAAATTACCGCTGACGAGCGAAAGTAGACGAACGGTCGAGTCGAATGCACAGATTACACCGCAGTCGGAAGGCCGAGCTGATAGCGCCGGCCAATTAGGTGACGCGATACAATTATCCGTAAGTGCAGCATAGTAGACGTCGTTGCAGATAATTGTAAGCAACCGGCGTGACGCTATGTTCGTGCCATCTCGTGTACAATGTCTGCTCTACACAATTCCTGCGCGGTGTATTTATGGTCTCAAAGCTTATTCAATCGCAGTCAATACGGTTAGACTTCTTGGAGGAGTCAGGGAATTGATTTAGTTAGATTTAGTTCGAATGTTATGAGACTCTAGGTCTGTATATTCTATGTAGATTTGTTTAGATCTACGCTGTAACTCCCTGCGGTGTAACTCCCTGCGCGTGGTACTTTATGTTGTAAATCTATATTGCAATTCTACTTTGCGTAATTATATACATGACACCTTCACGTGTCATAACTTCACATGTCATATCTTCACGTGTCATAATTCACGCGCTGTAACTCCGCGCGCTGAAAGTTTACGCGCCATATTTCCACACACGGTATCTCCACGCATCGACATTCTACGCGCCGTAACTCCACGCGCCATAATTCCACACACGGTATCTCCACGCATCGAAATTCCACGCGCCGTAACTCCACGCGCTGGAATTCTACGCGCCATAATTCCACACACGGTATCTCCACGCATCGAAATTCTACGCGCCGTAATTCTACGCGCTGGAAGTCTACGCGTCATAATTCCACACAGGGTATCTCCACGCATCGACATTCTACGCGCTGTAACTCCACGCGCCATAATTCCACACACGGTATCTCCACGCATCGAAATTCTACGCACCGTTATTCTACGCGCTGGAAGTCTACGCGCCATAATTCCACACACGGTATCTCCACGCATCGAAATTCTACGCGCCGTAATTCTACGCGCTGGAAGTCTACGCGCCATAATTCCACACACGGTATCTCCACGCATCGAAATTCTACGCACCATAACTCCACGCGCTGGAAGTTTACGCGCCAGAATTCCACACACGGTATCTCCACGCATCGAAATTCCACGCGCCGTAACTCCACGCGCTGGAATTCTACGCGCCATAATTCCACACACGGTATCTCCACGCATCGAAATTCTACGCGCTGGAAGTCTACGCGTCATAATTCCACACAGGGTATCTCCACGCATCGACATTCTACGCGCTGTAACTCCACGCGCCATAATTCCACACACGGTATCTCCACGCATCGAAATTCTACGCACCGTTATTCTACGCGCTGGAAGTCTACGCGCCATAATTCCACACACGGTATCTCCACGCATCGAAATTCTACGCGCCGTAATTCTACGCGCTGGAAGTCTACGCGCCATAATTCCACACACGGTATCTCCACGCATCGAAATTCTACGCACCATAACTCCACGCGCTGGAAGTTTACGCGCCAGAATTCCACACACGGTATCTCCACGCATCGAAATTCCACGCGCCGTAACTCCACGCGCTGGAATTCTACGCGCCATAATTCCACACACGGTATCTCCACGCATCGAAATTCTACGCGCTGGAAGTCTACGCGTCATAATTCCACACAGGGTATCTCCACGCATCGACATTCTACGCGCTGTAACTCCACGCGCCATAATTCCACACACGGTATCTCCACGCATCGAAATTCTACGCACCGTTATTCTACGCGCTGGAAGTCTACGCGCCATAATTCCACACACGGTATCTCCACGCATCGAAATTCTACGCGCCGTAATTCTACGCGCTGGAAGTCTACGCGCCATAATTCCACACACGGTATCTCCACGCATCGAAATTCCACGCGCCGTAACTCCACGCGCTGGAATTCTACGCGCCATAATTCCACACACAGTGTCTCCACGCATCGAAATTCTACGCGCCGTAACTCCACGCGCTGGAAGTCTACGCGCCATAATTCCACGCGCAGTATCTTCACGCATCGACATTCTACGCGCTGTAACTCCACGCGCCACAATTCCACACACGGTATCTCCACGCATCGAAATTCTACGCACCGTTATTCTACGCGCTGGAAGTCTACGCGCCATAATTCCACACACGGTATCTTCGCGCATCGAAATTCTACGCGCCATAATTCCACACACGGTATCTTCACGCATCGAAATTCTACGCGCCATAACTCCACGCGCTGGAAGTCTACGCGCCATAATTCCACACACGGTACCTTCACATGTCGTAACTCAGCGCGTCGTAATTCCATGCGTCATGATTTCACGCGCTGCAGCTCTACGCGTCGTAATTCTATGCATGGTACCTCCACGCGTCGTAACTCCACGTGCCATAATTTCACGTATAATACCTCCACGCTTTCTAACTCTACGCGTCGTAATTCTACGCGCACATTTCACAGTGTCCCTCGCCGTGACCCTCGGGGTCCTAAATTTATTTTTCCATTATATTTCTATCTCTCACCTTCTCATTAATTCAAGATTTCCTTATATGTACTGTTTCTGTAACCCTTATCAGTACCTTCCCAGTCGTCCTGCATATTCTTAAACCCTTATATCTCCCTTGTCTAATGTACCATCTAGGTTATCCTTAATTTAGACCTCGTGCCTACGTCCACCATGTAAGATACAGAGTGTAGCAAAGCTTAGGAACTTGGCTTACGACAAGATCGTAGTTGCCGGAATGCAAACAAGTCGTGTAACCGATAACGCGATGGTGGCTGCATCGTGTGCAAGCGCGAGTCAGCTCGACGATCTGCCGGAGACAGCGAGCTGATGCACGGTAAGCCATCTCCAGCCACGAGTTGAACCGGCTTTAACGGCTTTAACCACCCTTCAGCCACCTCCTAGCCAGCGTAGTCACTCCTAGAACCTTCGACTGGAACCTCCAGGCCTTTCTCTGGCGTGTCGCATCCCGGATGCGCTGGATGCATCGGACGTCCCGGGTGATGCATGTCGCGAGCCCACGAGGGTTGGAGGGGTGCCAAGGGTCTTTCGCGTTTCCAAGACACCGTGGATGAACGCGGGAAACTCGTTCTCTCTGGGATTCTTCTATTCTGTCTTGCACACTCCCTTTTTTTTCTTACCACCGACATATATATGTATTTTTTCGTTCTTCCTTTTGTCGTTGTACCACCGCCGGGTTAACCTACGGCGTTTTTCGCGAACGCCAAAAGCGTGGCTCGTGGTCGGGGAACGGAAACCTCGCGGGGGTTGCTGCGGAATCTCTCCTTGCTCGTTTTCCGCTCGCTTTGTCTACGGTGAGAAAATATGCGCGCCGGGATACGGTTGCCGGAACCGGAGAGTCGAAGAAAGAGGGCGAAGGAGGGTGAGAATATATACGTGGTCGAGTGGCAATTCGAGGAAACGAACTGCGAATGGTTTGCTTGGCGCGTTTAAAGGATCTACGGCTTGAATTAATGAGGGTTGACAGGAAAGTAACCCTATCGCTTCCACCCTTGGGATAGAAGGTCATATAAATATACAATATTCCCTGAAACGTCACCTTTCCAAAATATAGCTCCTTGTTTACAAGAAAATCTGAATATTTCACTACGTGTAGCTGACGTTAAAACTAGGAGCCACTTTCAATAATGCAGCAAAGATAATATTTTGGGAAAGGATTTTGTTCAAAAATTTTAAAAGTGTTACCCTAAGAGTTTAATCCGCGTTTGATCGCAAAGAAAAGACGTTTAAATTAAAAACCGGTTGATGTTTCACCTAAAAGCATCGCGTTTCTTCGATCAAAACGACGCCTCTAGTTTAAACCGACAGTTAAAAATGAACCAAGAAAATTTAAGTTTAAACTCATGTTTCCAACATGAAACAAATATGACGCCTTTGATGTTGACCCGGTCAAATTAGTTTGCCTGGTGCTTTTGACTCCAGAATGTCTCGTTTAAATTAAGATAAGGGTCGCGAACGGGGGTGCAGTGCTCTTTGATACAAACGTGTGCAATTATTATTGAGATTCCGTTCAATTACGAACGTCCAGATTGTTCGAGGTTTTATTAATATTTGTCTGGTCGAACTCATTGCCATATATTTTGCAATACACTATTTATTTGCTCGTTTGATGGTAATCCAACTACCACGTGCCGTAATTCACGCGTTGTAACTCTACGCGCGGTATCTTCACGCATTGAAATTCTACGCGCCGTAACTCCATGCGCTGGAAGTCTACGCGACATCTCACGCGTCGAATTCTCACGCGTCAAATTCTCACGCGTAGAATCCAAACGCGTCGAATTTTCACGCATCGAATTCTCACGCATGGAATTCTCACGCGTCGAATTTTCACGCGTGGAATCCTCACGCATGGAATTCTCACGCATGGAATTCTCACGCGTCGAATTCTCACGCATGGAATTCTCACGCATGGAATTCTCACGCATGGAATTCTCACGCATGGAATTCTCACGCATGGAATTCTCACGCAAGGAATTCTCACGCGTCGAATTCTCACGCATGGAATTCTCACGCATGGAATTCTCACGCGTCGAATTCTCACGCATGGAATTCTCACGCATGGAATTCTCACGCATGGAATTCTCACGCGTCGAATCCTCACGCATCGAATCCTCACGCATGGAATTCTCACGCATGGAATTCTCACGCATGGAATTCTCACAGATGGAATTCTCACGCATGGAATTCTCACGCATGGAATTCTCACGCATGGAATTCTCACGCGTCGAATCCTCACGCATCGAATCCTCACGCATGGAATTCTCACGCGTCGAATCCTCACGCGTCGAATCCTCACGCGTCGAATTCTCACGCGTGGAATTCTCAGGCGTCGAATTTTCACGCGTGGAATCCTCACGCATGGAATTCTCACGCATGGAATTCTCACGCATGGAATTCTCACGCATGGAATTCTCACGCATGGAATTTTCACGCATGGAATTCTCACGCATGGAATTCTCACGCGTCGAATTCTCAAGCATGGAATTCTCACGCATGGAATTCTCACGCGTCGAATCCTCACGCGTCGAATTCTCACGCGTAGAATCCTCACGCGTCGAATTCTCACCCTCGGTATCTTCGCGCGCTGTATCTCCACGCGTCGTAGGATCACGCGTCCTATCCCCACACCCCGTAACTCCACGCTCCCATTCGTTCTAACAAGTTGAATGTTTCTGTTGCAGGCGAATTGCGGATTAACCCGTAGCCGCAGCATCGGAATCCTCTCCGGAAGTCTGGCCCTGCTGGTGCTCGGCAGGCTGAGGATAACCGGCACGAGGCCAGAGTTCGCCAGCGCGGACAATCCGACCGCCAGACACCCGTCTCGTCTGACGCGAGGTCTGACGTTCCTGTATCTGCCCGCAGCGAGCGCGAGGATGTTACTTTGCCCCAGCACGTTGAGTTTCGACTGGTCGATGGACGCGGTGCCGCGGATAACGACATTCACGGACGCCAGAAATCTGGAATCGGTCTGTTTATACGCGGCGCTGATCGTGACATCCGCGTGGGCCGTCAGGACCCTCCGTCGACCGATCAGGGAGACGTCGTTGAGTCTCGTGCAGGCGTACCATCGGTCAGTTTCGTCGAGGTGTCCCGTTTGCGCGGGCAGACGAACGGGCGGATGCCACACGGACGGCTGTCGAGCCGCAAATAACAACAACAACAGCCCTTTCGGCGAATGTCATTGCGCCAAGAGGGCCAACAGCGGCTCGCCGACTAGTTGGAGCACATGTTTCGCCGGCAGACGAACGGCGGCCATCAGCGTCGCGGCCTCGCTCGGTTTCCTCGTACTTCCCTTCCTTCCGGCTAGCAACCTCTTCTTCTACGTGGGATTCGTGATAGCCGAGAGGATCCTGTATTTACCGAGCGTGGGTGCCTGTCTGATCATGGGCGCTGCCATTTCTGGCTGCTACCGAATCGCCAGGAGATACGGGTCCAGAAGAAGAGGAAGAGCGGTACTGTTGGCTACCGTTGTACTGCTTTGTCTGATGTCCGCGAAGACATTGCTGAGAAACGCCGACTGGTACGACGAGGAGAGCCTCTACAGATCTGCGCTGCATGTCAATCCGCCTAAGGGTGAGTAACCGACATTGTTCTCCTACCTCGGCTGAAGGCCATTTCGTTGATACTTCAGGAGTTCCAACAATCCCTTCGTGAGACAGTACAGTCTCAGTACCGAGTGTTACGTAGCTACATGTTGCATAACTACGCGTTGTATAAGGCGAGTTAGATCATCATATCGTGTTCGAGCACGTATCAGATCTAGTATATTAATCTCTGTGTGTCGTAACTTAACGCGTGATATCGTGTGCATAATAGCTCGACAAGTTGCATTCCTATTCGTGATATGTCCGCGGGATGTACCTGCACGTGTAGGAATTACAAGTAGAATATCTCCGTACGTGGTAACTGGGTTACAGCTGCGTCGTTATTCTACGTGGCGTAAATTTACGCAAGTTACACATACGCGTCCTAATTCCACGCGTAGTATTTACACGGATCTTAATTCCACGCATAGTAATTCTATGCGTCGTAACTCCACGCGTTATAATTCCACGTATCGTATCTCTACGCTCTGTAACTCCACGCGCCGTATTACCACGTGCCATAACTCTACGCGTCGTAATTCCATGCATAGTAATTCCACGTACTGTAATTCCACGCGCCATAACTCTACGCGAAACACTTTCCACGCTGGAACTCCACACGTCGTAATTCTATGCGTGATACTTCCACGCGTTATAATTTCACATATCGCATCTCCACGCACCGTAACTCTACGCGTCGTAACTTCACGCGCTATAATTCCACATATCGCACCTCCACGCACCGTAACTCCACGCGCCGTAATACCACGTTCCAAAACTCTACGCGTCGTAATTCCACGCATCTTAATTCCACGCATACTAATTTCACGCGTCGTAACTCCACGCGTTATAATTCCGTGTACCGTATCTCCACGCACCATAATTCCACGCGCCATAACTCTACGCGAAACACTTTCCACGCTGTAACTCCACACGTCGTAATTCTATGCGTAATACTTCCACGCGCTATAATTCCACCTACCGTATCTCCACGCACCGTAACTCCACGCGCCGTAAAACCACGTTCCATAACTCCACGCGTCGTAATTCCACGCACCATATCTCCACCATATCTTCCCCATCTTTACACATAGCAATCCCACGCGTCGTAACTCCACGCGTTACTTCCAGGCATCGGAACAACGCATTTAACTCCACACGCTATAATTCCACGCGTCGTAGCTCAACGCACGATACTCTACCGTACATCCACGTCCTGCATCACCGCGTTATAACCGCATAAAAAGCCTCTCTGAAAAGATCCGAAGCATTTCCGCAATTTTTCTTAAAGTATACGAAGAAAAGAGAAAAGTGAGAAGATGGATAACGATAAAAATTATGTCGCAGCCCGCGGTGAAAGACGAGCAACAAACGAGGAATAGAGTAAAGTGACTAAGGCGAGGTAGGCGTTTGCAAAGGGGCTACAGACGCGTCTACCGGTGACAGATAAAAACCGGGACGAAGACGGATCAGAGGGACGATAAAAAGCAGACAGGCGGTGGAAAAAGGAGCGGGCAAGCGTGTCCCTCTATTGCATGTCGCGTATCCACCTTCCGAGCAATTTCATATACACGGTAGGCGGATCGTTGGCCAGCCTGCTGGTTCGAGATGAGTGACGGGATAGCAAAGGCCAGCCACCGGCTGAACGGGCTGCCCTATAACGAGAAAACTGCCACGGCGATATCGGTCGTGCAGGTGGAATTTCATTTTTACCACGCGTCGTATATTTTCACTGTGAAGAACGTATCTGCCCTTTATCATCTGCCTACGTCGTTTGTCATTAACACGCGACTATTTTGTTATCTCTATCTGTTTAATTCGTACGTGTTCCCTATCTCCATTGCCGCTTTCTTAGCTTCGTGACAAATCCACTTGCGATACCATTTCAAAGAACATTCGTTCTTGAAATATTTACGTGTTTGCTGTACAACGCTTGCGTGGGTGCATTTTTGAACGTTAATTGGGAAGTGGAGGATAAGGTATAATAATTATTAACCTGTTCATCGTATGATCATAGTAGCTTTAGAACTGTAAGCTTCTGCAACGGAGTAATCTTATAAACTTCTAAATATATTTCTTCGAGTATCGGTGAATGAGGATCGATCATAAATTGACGCTATTAGACGAACTTTCACCTTGATCTATCCCGCTATTTTCGTTCAATGATTCGATAATACGGGTCAGAAAAGAGTGCATCGGTTTCCCAGCTGCTTTCTTCCCTCCTCAAGGTTTTATCCCGTCCCTTATCCGTCTCTGTCCAGTTTTTCCACGTCGCTCCTCGTTTTTACCGACTATCTGCTCGATCCTAGCTTCCACTCTTTCTTCAGCTTCATACAGTACCCGAGCCTTCCTAATTACTCGCAGCTGCGCAAAGTAGTCCTGTATCGCGCTCATCAACGTTACATCTTCACGCAAGGTATTTCCACAATTTGTATCACCGTACACGGTAACACTTGGTATCTTCATGTACCGCATTTCCACGTGTTGTATCTCCATGTGTTATATCCTCACGCGTGGTATTTCCTAAATTTATTCCTTCATGTAGTATTGTAACACTTAATGCCTTTATGCGTTTCTAGATACGTGTGGTATCGTTGTGCATTCGTGAGGATAGTCATGTGTGATGTACATGATCTTTATGGTATCGTCAGGTGTCTACATGCGTGGTATCGTCACGTGTGGTATCTCCACGCGTTGTACCGTGACGCGTTCTATCCCTATGCCCCGTAACTCCACGCTCCGTATCGTAGCGCGCTGTATTTCCACGCGTCGAATTCTCACGCGTGGAATCCTCACGCGTCGAATTCCCACGCGTCGAATTCTCACGCGTGGAATCCTCACGCATGGAATTCTAACGCGTCGAATTCTCACGCATGGAATTCTCACGCGTCAAATTCCCACGCGTCGAATTCTCACGCATGGAATTCTCACGCATGGAATTCTCACGCATGGAATTCTCACGCATGGAATTCTCACGCATGGAATTCTCACGCATGGAATTCTCACGCATGGAATTCTCACGCATGGAATTCTCACGCATGGAATCCTCACGCATGGAATTCTCACGCGTCGAATTCTCACGCATGGAATTCTCACGCATGGAATTCTCACGCATGGAATTCTCACGCATGGAATTCTCACGCATGGAATTCTCACGCATGGAATCCTCACGCATGGAATTCTCACGCGTCGAATTCTCACGCATGGAATTCTCACGCGTCGAATTCCCACGTGTCAAATTCTCACGCATGGAATTCTCACGCATGGAATTCTCACGCATGGAATTCTCACGCGTCGAATTCTCACGCGTCGAATCCTCACGCATGGAATTCTCACGCGTCGCATCCTCACGCATGGAATTCTCACGCATGGAATCCTCATGCATGGAATTCTCACGCGTCGAATTCTCACGCATGGAATTCTCACGTATGGAATTCTCACGCGTCGAATTCCCACGCGTCGAATTCTCACGCATGGAATTCTCACGCATGGAATTCTCACGTGTCGAATCCTCACGCGTCGTAACCCTACGCCCCGTAACTCCACGCTTCGTATCTTCGCGCGCTGTATCTCCACACGTCTTATCCCTACGCCCCGTAACTCCACGCGTCGTAGGATCACGCGTCCTATCCCCACACCCCGTAACTCCACGCTCCGTATCTCCACCCATTGTATCCCCATGCATAGTATATCTCCTCGCTCATACTTCCATATCCCAAGTCCCTACGGTCCGAGTCCCTGCGCCCCATATCTCCAAATCTTGTATCTCCACGTGTCATATCGTCGTATCTTTTTGAAACAGTTCCCGAGTTCCCCAAATTACCCATAGCAGATAAAAATAGTATCGTTCCCATCAGAGGCTCCCTCGGCCTCGTTCCCCAAAGCATTATCGCGGTCGCTTATTCGCCGAGTTCCGGCAACTTCATTTGGCGAATGACGAACACACGGTAATATTCTTTGTGACGGCTCGCTCATCTAGCGCCGCCTCGTGTTGATGCTCCTCGCTTTGTCGCGTTCCCTTCTCGCGTCCCGTTCCACCTTTGTTTCCCTTTTAATCTTCGTGGCAAAAGGGTGCTGGAGGGTAGCGGCGAGAGGGTGGTCACGCGAAGCGGAGCCAGGGACACGTTGCAACCACGGACAATCCTTTTGGCGGTGTTACAGCGACCCGGTTGCCAACGTCGACTAGCCACCGGTCACGGACCGTTTTAATTGCGTCAACAGAAATTGCAAATTACTGTCGCTCTTGGGACGGGTTTGTTTGCCTTGACGATCAAATTCGTCGACTGCGCTCGTTTGCGTGTGTTTCTCGCTCGTCTTTGATGCCATAGATCCCGAGACTTGCTCCAGTAGCTTCTCTTTGGGAATTTTGTTGCGGTGCACCGACGTTCAGCGCGAGAAATGGTCGGGAATTGTGTTTGTTCAGGAAAATTGCTATTTTTGTTGTGTATTAATGTTTGCAATCGTACTACATTTACACTCAAAATATACAATCCTGCTTTACATAGCCTCGATACGTTGCATAATTCACAGTGTGATTTTAATGAAATTCGACGTATGGCAGTTCTGTCATCTAATATCTTCCTCCGTATAAAATATAAAATTAGGCAATCGTATAGAAAGCGCTTTCCGCAAAAGACCCGAAATGCTTACTCGATTCCACGATTCTTTTTTCGTTTTTGTAGGCTGTGCTCTATTTGAGCCATCAAATTCCCCCTCGATGGAACGTGACGTCGTCTCGACTCGCTTAAGCTCACACGTAATCGACCATCGAGGCTGATTCGAGCGCGTTTTTACCGGGTTTTAGCGGCGCGAATTTTCGACCGATCGTTCGACGAGGATGATTAGGCACGCGCCGCCAGCTTGAACGAGCAAAAAACCGGCGGTGAGAGCCGCAAGAACCGAGGCAGGTCGTTAAATCTTCGGTGAGAAAGTTCGCGATCGCGTTACAAGCGGGAAATCGAGCCACGAAGAATAGCACGAAACGTGGCTGCCATCTCGATAGAATCGCGCGACGATGAAATATGCTCCGCGGCGATTTATCGCGACTGATTTAGTAAAATGCCAGCCTCCGTGCCGTTTTCTGGATTATCGTCGAGTTACAGCCACGCGGATCGTGTTTTCGCTCGAATATAAGAGCGGGATTAATTGTGGTTTCTAACTGGGAGTTTAACTTTCCTGCGCGAATTTATTCACCGGTTTCTCGACTGTGTAATTGAAATTAATTTTTAAACGTTTGCAAGTTAATCTTGCAGCGATAAGAGTGAATGATATTCCGAAGAAAGAAGATGGATCGGTTATAAAATAAGCATTTCCTCGGAGTATAATAAGATGAATTGCTCGGAATCAATTAATAAAATGTAACGATTAATCATTATATACGTCTTCGTAGTTCATTCTTGCTCGGTTCCTTTAATTTATGTGCAAATTTCATGGCTGCATTTCTACATTAAAATCAATGAACGTAAATTTTTAATACCAGCAAAGTTGTTGCAGGAAAAGTATATTGACGCAGGTAGAATGTGTTAAGATCTGAAAAGATTTTCGAAAATATGTTACACAAGAGTAAAGTAACAAAAGGAAAACGATAACCGTTTATCGAGTTTCATGTCTCGTTAGGTGTCTCCATGCGGGGTATCGTCACGTGTGGTATCTCCACGCGGTGTACTGTCACGTGTTCTATCCCTATGCCCCGTAACTCCACGCTCCGTATCGTAGCGCGCTGTATTTCCACGCGTCGGATACTCACGCATCGAATTCTCACGCGTCGAATCCTCACGCGTCGAATCTTCACACATCGAATACTCACGCGTCGAATTCCCACGCGTCGAATTCTCACGCGTCGAATTCTCACGCGTGGAATCCTCATGCGTCGAATCCTCACGCATCGAATTCCCATGCGTCGAATTCCCACGCGTCGAATTCTCACGCATGGAATTCTCACGCGTCGAATCCTCACGCATCGAATTCCCATGCGTCGAATTCCCACGCGTCGAATTCTCACGCATGGAATTCTCACGCGTCGAATCCTCACGCATCGAATTCACATGCGTCGAATTCCCACGCGTCGAATTCTCACGCATGGAATTCTCACGCATGAAATTCTCACGTGTCGAATCCTCACGCGTCGAATTCTCACGCATGGAATTCTCACGCATGGAATTCTCACGCGTGGAATCCTCACGCATGGAATTCTCACGCATGGAATTCTCACGCGTGGAATTCTCACGCATGGAATTCTCACGCGTGGAATCCTCACGCATGGAATTCTCACGCGTCGAATTCTCACGCATGGAATTCTCACGCTTCGAATTCTCACGCGTCGAATTCTCACGCATGGAATTCTCACGCTTCGAATTCTCACGCGTCGAATCCTCACGCATGGAATTCTCACGCATCGAATCCACACGCGTCGAATTCCCACGCGTCGAATTCTTACGCGTCAAATTCTCACGCGTGGAATCCTCACGCATGGAATTCTCACGCGTCGAATCCTCACGCATGGAATTCTCACGCACGACCTTCGACTTTCCTCTCGCGGCAGTTTCATCTTTCCATTATTTTCCCGGCCATCGAAAGAGTCAAGCAGCTTTTGTTGGTCGCAGCAGGGCACAATCTATCATTCCCTTCATTTACATCGCCGTCAGTGCTCTCTAATTCGCATTTGGTCGCGTTACGTTCTATTTTCCCATTCGTCGCGGTGAAATTGAAAAGAACCGACTAACCGTATCGGCACGGTCGGTCTTACGTTGGAATATTCGATCGAATAAAATCTAGAACACAGAACGCGGCTGTGTTCGCCTCGAGGATTTCTTTTTGCGTTCCGCGAGGAAATTCTCGCGATCGTGAAACACTCGAGCCCGACTCTCGTACTTCACATCGCGTTCTAAATGCCTCGCTTAATTCATCGCTCCGGAATCGAGCGAAACGCCAAGGAAACGAACCTCGAACACTCTGAGGATTGTGGTTTTTAAAATATGCCTTTGATTTCAGAAATTTTCCTCGATATCGGTCGGTGAACTCGGCCATTTTACAATTCTCGTATTTTCAAATTTCCAGCTGTCACGTTTCCCACGTTCCCGTATATTCTCCGAAACTCTGGATCCGAAATCTTTCTCAGAAACATAAAGTAATAAAAAAAAACTTATTAAATGCTAGAAAAAACGAACGGAGAGGAGGTATTAAATGGATTACCTGTTAATTAAAATTCTTCTTTACTTATGTTTTACGCGCTAGCAGAGCCGTAATTGTATTATCGTAATACTAGAGATGCAGCGTTTCAAGCGCTAATGAAAAACAATTTGAAGGGTTAAACGAGGAGAGCTTATAAAATAATCGTGCCGGATTTTGCCGAAGCGAGTGTTCTTTCTTTGCGTCCTTCGCAACAATAAAATCTTGTTTAAGACGTTGTAATCCACTTGTCTCTGTCGTTATTCATCGCAAATATCCGAGCTGTCCCGAGAGAACGGTTCCCGTGTAAAACTTAGCTTCGGAGGATCGTTAAACATCGTTGGATGTTCAATCTCTCGAATCAAACGCGCAAAGGTCAGTGATCGATTCGGGCAATCTTTCGACGATCACTCCACTTGTATCGAGCAACTTGACGAAATCGAAAGGGGAATTCGAGAAGCTTCTCCTCGCTCGCCAGGCAATTTTACGAGCATGGATTCATTTATTACTCTTTGCCCGAGTAGCCATCGGTCTACATCGAGGGAGCCTGGGAAAATGTGTTTTATCGGCGATATTGTTCGTCGAAGATAAAGCGGAAGCGAGCCAGAGATAGCTGTGCGCTCTCCGGCCGCGATATTCGCGCAGCCCGTAATATAACGTCGATCCGTAGAGTCGCGTGTGCGCGGCTTTATTGCTCGTAAATACAAAGAACCGAAGAAAAAGAGAAGGGAAAAGGAACGGAAGAGAACGAACCTAGCCGCGTCTTATTGCCTTTCAAGGAGGATCCGTGTGCTGCGTGTAAAAATCTACCCTGCTGCTCCAACGATCAAAAGTGCACGAACTCAAATCGAACTTCGACTCGATTCAATCGATATCTATTATTTCCTACGCGTAGCATTAATACATCTTTCCACATAATAAACTCTCGAAGATTTCCAAAGGTTGAAAATACTTGATAGCATCCGAGTAAATTGTTCAATTTCTCCGCAACCGACGTTAAATCCTTAACGCAAAGCAGCTTTATTCCAGCATTTTGACGTACAGCAACCCCAATCCTCGAATCAGCAATTTCGGCTGATCGTAAAACGGTTCACGATTGGGAAAGTGGCTTTCAGCGAGCAATTCGTTTCAAAGCAAGTTTCATAAGCAGATCAAGAATGAAAACTCGTTTGATCTACATTCCAACTTCCATCAAAATCCCCGGTGCGGTTCCCCGTCGAAAATCGCCCCGCTCTCACGATTTACCCTTCGGTACTTTCTCTCCATTCTTCCCGTAGGTTTTTCCCGTGGTATTGTAACGAACGTCCCGTTTGTGATTGTTGCAGCTTATGGTAATTTGGGCAGCGTCCTGAGCGCCCAGGGACGTGTCGCCGAGGCGGAGGAGGCGTTCGTCCAGGCGCTTCGCTATCGACCGAACATGGCGGACGTGCACTACAATCTGTAAGTACACCCACGTACAGACTCAATAATCCACTTTGTTGCCTGTCGACTTTTTTCATTTCCTCGATAATGGAATCGACGGACACCACCCGGTGCATCATCGCGTTAAACGGACGATTAGGCTACTATCAAACTCACGAACGCTTTTGTCAGAGCTACTATCGGCTTGATGAGTTTCGCTAGTTGTCGGAAAGTTTGAAAACGCTTCTAATTTAGGGGTTTGTCATTCATGATGGTATGGGACTTGTTAGGCTTATTACGGATTTAATTACTTGGACTACGTGATGGGCTGAAAGGGAACTTGGGAGGTTAGAAATTTGGGAACTTGGGATTTGGAGATTTGAGATTCGAGCATTTGGAATTTGGGAAAATGGGAGTTTGGAAAGGTGGGAATTGGGAACATAGGAATTTGGGGAAATAGGGGTTTGGAAGAGTGGAAATTTGGGAACAGAGGAATTTGGGAAGGTGAGAATTTGGAAGGGTGGAAATTTTGACACTTAGGGATTTGGAGATTTGAGATTCGAGCATTTGGAATTTGGGAAAATGGGAGTTTGGAAAGATGGGAATTGGGAACATAGGAATTTGGGGAAATAGGGGTTTGGAAGAGTGGAAATTTGAGAACAGAGGAATTTGGGAAGGTGAGAATTTGGGAGGTTAGAAATTTGGGAACTTGGGATTTGGAGATTTGAGATTCGAGCATTTGGAATTTGGGAAAATGGGAGTTTGGAAAGGTGGAAGTTGGGAACATAGGAATTCGAGGAAATAGGGGTTTGGAAGAGTGGAAATTTGGGAACAGAGGAATTTGGGAAGGTGAGAATTTGGGAGGTTAGAAATTTGAGAACTTGCGATTTGGAGATTTGAGATTCGAGCATTTGGAATTTGGGAAAATGGGAGTTTGGAAAGGTGGAAGTTGGGAACATAGGAATTCGAGGAAATAGGGGTTTGGAAGAGTGGAAATTTGGGAACAGAGGAATTTGGGAAGGTGAGAATTTGGAAGGGTGGAAATTTTGACACTTAGAGATTTGAAGATTTGAGATTCGGGTACTTGGGATTTAGGAAAGTGGAAGTTTGGAAAGGTGGGATTTCCAATCATAAGGTGTAACACATATGTACATACTACACACTCCAATACTACATACCATACTTAACCAGTTGAGTGCGTTCGACGTGTATACACGTCGTTCCTTGTTTTTAATTCCGCACCCTATGGCGACCTTTTGAAACTAAATTCCACCGTCAACTGGTTAATATCTCTCACAACCCACCCCATTGAATAGTCCCCCAACATCATTACCTCAAAGAAAACCCTAAGAACAACAAATACTTATACCAGAAAAATGTCAGTGCATACCATTAGAGCAAAATAAACCTGCACCCATGATTGCTCTAAATCCCCACACGACAGCAGCTTACTCCAGCCTTTCGACATCCCCGGTTTCTTAGTTTGCTCGCAAGCATGGAAGATCTCGTTTGTCCGTCTTTTTACGCGAAACGAACACAGTGGACAGCGAGCCGGAATCCCGTCGACGGCTGTCGAATTTGCGTAATCCACGAGCAAAGCGCTGGCACTCCGCAAATCTCGCGTGCAATGAACTCGCTGCTGATTTAAGCAGCCCGGAGTCTGGGAACAGTGTCCGAAATCCCGAGAAGACCAACATGGAACGTGAACGTGACTGGTTCGAGCAAAATAAGAGGACGAACGAAACCGCTGATCCGTGGCGGAAAATCGGTACACGCCAACGAACGACCGAGGAATTTTCTCGATCGTTGATACACTGCCTCGCATGAACACAGCGACTCTTTGCGCTCTTCCTGTACCGGTACCTCGATAAAAAGACAACGACGTAGAAAATTCATCCCTTTGACGCTACTTTGCGCGGAATCGATACGCGTATATTGAAATGTTTGCGATTGCGAAATATTGAAACTTGTCGATATTCGGTTATTTGCTGTTAATAAATTACATGAAACGATGGACTACATCAATTTAATAAAACAGTAAATGGTAATAGTATGATCAATTTAGGGGGTGTGTGCATTCCGTGACCAAAGACTCACAAAGCTAGAACCAGAATTGTGGATTATTTTGGTCAAAGTATTGATTCGACAGCAAATTAATTCTAATCATGGTTGAGGTTAATTTTAACCTAAATTTATTTAACTCAAGAACATAAGTTTGTATGTAACCTAATTTTATTGTAATTCAGTAGTTGTATTTTATTCATAAAGTGATTAAATTTCATAGTTGCGTCTATTACATTATAAAGATCTTATGCGACAAAAAGATTCGCAAAATCTCTATTACACCCTGCCTAAAATCCGTGCAATGAACACATAGTTCATACGGTCGGCGATAAGGTGTTAAAGGTTGATTTCTTATCTACCTTATAAATCGTGGACTTCCCTTCGAGACCCCCAAAAAGTCTCCAAGGACTTTCGTTCAACGCTCATCATCTCTGGACGATCTTCTACAAGCGTTCCGGAGAGGACGTGGAAACCTGTCAAGGCTGAGAGTCGATAAGCCGCCCCTGGGCATCCTTCTGCGAGCTTGCGATAAGCCGCTCTAGGTACAGCATGCTCGATACAACCTGGTTATCCATTATCCTCGTCCGTAAGAGCACATCCGTAAGAAGATCGTACGAGTATCAGAGAATTGTTTCAAATCTAACATTTTCGCGAAATAACATTCCGACAGAACCACGAAGATATGGACAGAGATATGAAGCTCCTTTAGTTAACTTTCGTAGGGAGATATTTTATACTTCTAGAGTTGAATTTTTTGGGAATTGGGGTTTGGAAATTTGGGGTTTCGAATTTGGGGATGTAGGAAGGGGAGTTTAGGGGTGTAGATATTTGGGGTTTTTGAATTTGGGGATGTGGAAAGGGGAGTTAGGAGGTTAGGAAGTTAGGTGTAGAAATTTGGAGTGTGTAGAATTTGGACATTTGAGAATTTGGTGAGTAAGGAGTTTGTGGAGTTAGAAATTTGGGAAGTTTCGAGTTTGGAAATTTGAAAATTTGATGAGTAAGGAGTTTAGGGGTGTAGAAACTTGGGGAGTGTAGAATTTGGACATTTGAGAATTTGGTGAGTAAGGAGTTTGTAGAGTTAGAAATTTGGGAAGTTTCTAGTTTGGAGATTTGAGAGCTTGATGAGTAAGGAGTTTGTGGATTTAGAAATTTGGAGAGTGTAGAAATTGGACATTTGAGAACTTGGTGAGTAAGGAGTTTGTGGAGTTAGAAATTTAATAAGTTTAGAGTTTGGAGATTTGAGAGCTTGATGAGTAAGGAGTTTGTGGATTTAGAAATTTGGAGAGTGTAGAAATTGGACATTTGAGAACTTGGTGAGTAAGGAGTTTGTGGAGTTAGAAATTTGGAGAGTGTAGAATTTGGACATTTGAGAACTTGGTGAGTAAGGAGTTTGTGGATTTAGAAATTTAAGAAGTTTGAATTTTGAATTTCTCCAAACAGCTTTAAAATTCAGAATTCAGAAGTGTAACAATTTTATAACCTTTACAACCTCAGAACGGATTTAGACCACTGAACAGACAGGAACACTAAAACTGTAGAATTTATTGAATTCCACTTAGTAAAGAAAATTAGAGAATAGAGTTTACACTTCCCGACGCGCAGGTCAGTGAAAGGAAATTCGATCGATAGTATAAATGTTGGTAATATAATAAGAGTGCGCTGTATCTTGAGGTACTCTCGCGATTAATAAAGCTCCCTGGAGATAGTCACGGACCGTTCCGTTGGTAACTTCGTAAAATTTCACGCCACGAAAGGGTCTAGGTAACGTTATTACGATCTATTTCAGCGGTAGAAGTTCTCGCAGCGACCGGTGGTTTCACGTACCGGGAGAAAAATTACTCGGGCCAGTTGGATAACCTGGATTCATTCTTTCGAGGCTATCGGATGCCAGGATGCAACGAGGCGAGTCATATGTGGCTATTATCACCGTCTTCCGTATTACAGGCCGCTACCTTTTCCCGGCCGACCAACGGGCCCTGAACGTAAAGCCACCGGATATGAGCATTCATATGCCGGGATTTACAACTTCTCGTTTATAGTCGTGCGCCGTAAACGCGTCTAATCGGACAGCATACGGATTTTATGAAACACGCTGGGTTTACAAAAGCTGTATGTACAGCTGCAACATACCCAAATCATTTCATATAGCTTCACATCGTTCTGTCGACAAATTTCTCGCTTCTTACATATATATATGTAGATACATCTGGTAGATAACAGGTAGATTGTTAAATTCTTGTTAATGTCTTAGGTTGCTAGACTCGTAAGTTCTTAGGTTTCATATGTGGTCATATATGGTGTATTCACATATGGTCAGAATTAGTCCTGAGGCTCTGAGTCATCAGGTCCACGTGTTCAGATTTCTTAGATTGCTAGACTTATAAGTTCTTAGGTTTCTATATTCACATATGGTCATAATTAATCTTAAGTCCCTGGGTCATCAGGTCCACATGTTCAGATCTTTACATATAGGTCTTACTTCACATTGTTATATTCCTAGATTCCTATAATCCTACATGATCCCACAGCTCTATAACCCACATACCTAACATCCAAATAACCGCACTTTCCTTAACCTCACATCCTTAGATTCCTGTTGAAGTGGTTTCAAGGACTAGAAAGATCCTCTTGCGAGGTATTTCACAGAACGTAAAACTTGCGACGTAGAATATCTTGTAGGGTGAATGTGAGCTCGAGGGATCTTTTACAAGCAATCGTGACGTAGCTGAGAGAGATCGATTGTCCAGATAGGAACGACACCGAACCTCTTGTTCATGGCGACAGGACAACGGAAGTTTACGCCTACCAGCATTTTCTCTGGCAAGGTCCACCTTCGGCCTTGTAAGAAGACTGATGGCTAAGTTTCGGGAGGAGCGATACGCTGTTGATTTATTAAAAGCCCGAGGCGGGATCGTAAGTCATCCGTCAGTGGGCGACGGTGAATGGAAAATTGATTAGTCGTCGGGACATCGGTGAGTCTACCGGGGCAAAACGAAGAAAAACTTGCCCGCCCGCTCTCTGTTCTTGCGTTCCTTCGACTACCGCCTCTGGCCAGATTACACTGTACCGCTTAGGTAACGATGTCGTTGGATCGATAGGTAATTAACGGATGCCCGGCTCGTGACGAGGGATGTTTTAAATGTGACGCGGCAGCCACGAGATTAAAAAATAATTGGCCGTGCGAGCTAACTACGCCCGCCCGGGGTGAGGGAAGATCGAACCCAAGAATAATTAACGCCTGCTCGTGCAGCCTAGCGAATGTACCTTTGTTACGAAGAAAGGAAACTGGGAAAGGTAGGAAACGGGTAAACCGTGTATACACGCTGTTTCGCTAACATATACAACGTAAACACTTTTGCAAACATTTTGCGAATGCAGATATTTCGAAAAAATTAAGTAGACTGAATATAGATCTGGTTATGCATATTTGAACACATGATGCTATGCGTTGTTGATTTTTTTATAAAAGAATTGTATAATTTGGAGACAGAAGATGGAAGAGTCTTGAAGATTCTAACTAACACGTTAAGCAACCCTCTTAAGGGTTAAACTTGCATCAACCCATAAGGGTTAATTAGACCATCAGACCTGTATAGTATACAAACATAGTATATATGATTTAAAGATCTTTGTGTACTGTTATGTATCATCGGGTCACCATTAAAAATTGTAACATGTATTTGAATGTTTTATTTAAATTAATTGTGGACCCCTTAGGAAGGCTTTCTACCGGGACTACTGTGTTCCCCGACACGTTAATTAAGCGACGAACGGGAATTATTGGTCGTTTCACAGGCGGCTCGGCACGACGGATCCGCCACTGGCGGTAATTACTCGTCGGTAAATAGAATCAGTTGATTCGACGACGAAATTGACACCGAGTTCAAAGGAGAGGCGCGCGCCGCTTAATTGTCGTCGCGACGCCGGAGGTGCGAGCTACTGGTTACACGGTTGTCGTAAAGCAAGCATCCGTCGTTGCGACATACTGACACGCGAAACTGCGATACGTTGCGACAAGAAGCAATAGAAATAGATGCATATCTAACAGAACTAGATTAAACCGTGAAGCGACCTAAGCACGTCCTTTATGTATTAAGCGAACCGCAGCAATTTATTACTCGATTCATCATGCATATTTTGCTAAACCAGTTTTCAAATTCTACTCTTGAAGTCCTTACGTTTTCCAAAGTCTCTAAAAACTTAAGATACCAAATTTGAAGTCTACTATAATTTTGCAATGCCAAGTTTTCAACATCTCCAAAGTCCTCCAAGTCTCAAAAATCTCCAAATACCAAAATTCTCAAAAATCTCTAAGTGAACTGCAAAATCCTAAAGTAACCTCTAAATCTGACTTTTATCTGTATTCCATAAAAATAACGAAAGATGTCCCTATACCGATTACGTGTTCGAGTATTTCCCCGGGAACGCAAACGGATTGAAACGACTATCGTCGCAAATTAATTTGCTTATTGTCGAGGGGAAATCGAGGCGAAACGGGGAGGCCCGCTAATTTCCCCGACGGCATACAAACGTTTTGTCGCACCAGCGATCCCGTTTCCCGCCCTTTGAGCATCCCGCCAGCAGCGTTTCGATCGCGATAAACGTCGTTAAACGCGTGCAAATATTTACGTCGTTTGTCGGCCCTGTCTTTGAACCTATCCACGAGCCGGGAAAAGTTTGTTCCGCGATCCTTTCTTCAAAATTCGCGGTATGCTTGCGAAAGAGGCGCATCGGTTCAGCGAACGAGTTAGTTGATGAATAAACCCTGGAATACTGCCTTGAATTTTAGTCGGATGCCATCGGTGTTGCTACTTCGGTAACAAGTCCATAATTTTGTTCAAAACACTTATTTATCCTTTGAATTTCACATTCTAATTTTCTTCTTAACATCCTTGGTACTTCCTAACCTTAAAACTTAAAACACAACCTCGATATTAAATCTCTAATTTCAAGAATATTTCATAATTTTGACAACTAGTCATTTTAGTAAAAAAATTCTGTAGACCCTGCAGTTTTCACTTGTGATTCTTATAGATGTGTAAAGAGTAAAATATAAGCAGAGGTAAAAATGTAAGTTTGAAGAAGTCATCGAGGAGGGTTAACTGCGAATACTCAATCTCGTTGATTTGGGGAAAGAAGTTTGGGTTCACGGATTCAAAAGTTCGTCTATGAATGCGTCGCTTAACTATGCGCGACTAGCAAATCCTCAATTCCACAAAAGAAGCTTCGTTTGCCCTCTAAGTTTGAAAGTTCCTGATTCGACGAAAGAAATTTCATTCGCCCTTCGAGTCGACGGAATCCAAGTTTCCCCATCAACGCGTTGCTCAATTGCGCGAGCATCGAATACGCAATTTTTGCTCAAGGAAGCTAGGTCCGCCCTTACTGTTTGTTACCTCGAAGGTCGAACGTCGGAGAAATAAAGGTAATAAGACGATTCGCAATCGCGCACGATGTCTGGCCGGATCGGAGTTTTAATCGAGAAGGAATACGCTCGAGCAGAGGTCGAGAAACATCGAGGGAGAAGCTTCTTTTTTCGGGCAACGAACGTTAATGGAGATTCCAGAGGAAGGTCAATATTGAGGATGTCATTTATTGGTTGGGGAAATCGTGGTCGGGAATGGAAGCTCGAACGTTTAAGGAACGACGTGACGTCGGAGTCTAACAAACGAGCAACTTAATGAAGGTAATGATCATAACGGTGGAAAATGAAGGACTCGTAAACTCGATGAAACGGTTTGAGGGTGTCGCGACAACGCGTGTAACGAACACGGTAACGATTAATTAACGACAGACAAGGAACGATCATCGCGATCGTACGTGACAATGCATAATTGACGCGTAATAACGGAGATGAAGCAATTAAGGAATATCGTCACCCGGGAAACGCTTGGTTGCCGTTTGAATCGTGCAAACCGCGTAAACGTGTTCCTCCACGGATTTCTACGTCTCGTCGACGCAAAGAAACATCGCGGTTAGATCCAAGTACCGCGGTAGTAAACTTCGAAACGATTCACGGTTAAATCGCTGCCACGAGATTACCCGGTTCCTCGGTGATTCTAACCTAACTTCGATATCCGTTTACCTCAACTTTCCGACGTTCGGTTATACGCGTCACAAATTAAACTAGCCCGTTAATAGGAAACGTTCGACGCTTCGAAAAAGGTTACGCGTATCAGATGCACGCAAATACGATCGAGTTTCCACGATACTTTGTTAAACAACCGCGTTTGCAATGGATCCAATTACCTGTCGGTCTCTAATGCAATCTCCCTCTATCGCTACTCGAATACCCAAGGATACAGGAGAAAATAACCTTTAACCTCGGTACAGACTCTTTTTAATTCTTTAATTCTCGCTCGAGAATACAGCATTCTTAAAATTGCCGAGGTAAACAGATTCCCTGCTCGAAAATTTGTAAACTTGAAAATGTCTTTGTTCGAAAATTTTTATTAAATTCGGGAATTTTAAAGTTCGCAAGAGTTTGAAAGTTTGCAGTTTGAAACTTTGAATGATCGCGAGTTTTAAAATAACAAAATTTAGAAGTTTCAGAGTTTCTGAACTTGGTATGAAAATTTGCGAATATGAGAGGTCAGTATTGCACGAGAACTATTAATTATGAGCACAGTTCATCTCATTATCAATCGCAAATCTAATACTTTATTTCCGTTTATTTTTATCTGGCAATTTAGAATTCGTGAAGGTTCGCGCATATTTTTCGCTCGAGTTAAAATATCTAAGCACTACATTATTAACTTATAATTTTCGTGATTTCGGTTTATGCTAGAATACGAGAGAACGTTTAATGACTGAATGTATGAATTTATGAATGGCTATGATACGATTAGCTTTAAATGCGTATATGAATTAATCGTCCATAGACATTCAACTGACAATGGATTAGCGATTAAATTAGTTATTTAATTGATTGGAATTAATATTCCACTATGTTATTGTTAAACGCGTCTTTCATTTTCGACGCTTTTGATTTAAACACGAAGCGTATTATGTTATGATACTTTTAATCAAGGATTGACAACTAATTTGATTGAACGATCAATTTGATCATGCAATTCGGCAAACTTCTTCTATTTGCACGGTCTCTTTTGTCATGGGTCAATTTATAGTCTTTCTGTGGAAAAAGCATTTATATTCAGAAAGATGAAGATTTAGAAATTAAGAAACATAGTATCAAGCTTTGGTAAAGCTTCGAGATCATAATAAATGTCTCGTGAACTTCTGCTGCTCTGAACGCGTCCATCTTGCGTTTGACTAATCGCGAAGTAAAAGAAAATGGCCGCTCGAGCAGAGAAGAGGTTATGTTTGCTGGATATCAAGCTCACGAAGTATAAACTTCTGCTGCTCTGAACGCGTCCATCTTGCGTTTGACTAATCATGAATTAAAGAAAATGGCCGCTCGAGCAGAGAAGAGGTTATGTTTGCTGGATATCAAGCTCACGAAGTATAAACTTCTGCTGCTCTGAACGCGTCCATCTTGCGTTTGACTAATCGTGAAGTAAAAGAAAATGGCCGCTGCATCAAGCAGAAAAGAGGTTATGTTTACTGGGTATCGAGCTCATGAAGTATAAACTTCTGCTGCTCTGAACGCGTCCATCTCGCGTTTGACTAATCGTGAATTAAAGAAAATGGCCGCTCGAGCAGAGAAGAGGTTATGTTTGCTGGATATCGAGCTCACTAAGTATAACTCTGAAGTGGCAGAATTTAGTGGGCATTAAGCAACGTGACTTGTCAGCACGAAGTAGCAGGTCTGGAATCGGCAGTGCTGTATGCAGGACGATCCCGTTTCAAGATGGAATGCGAGATGGGTTCGCAGGAGTCGCGTCAGGACTAGAATTCGCAAGGACGAGAGGCGAGGCTGCGAATTGAATGGGAAATTGATGGGCTTCGGCCTGTCGGTCGTGTATACTCGCCATAGAACCCCCTTCCAGATTCCGTTGTGTCTCGGTTCCGTATACAGCGGCTGTACCTTGGAGCGTCCCGACGCTCCATCCTCCCCCACGTCCATTCGGTGACGTTACACACGACGCGTACCTCGTCGCATACGGAACGGAACGTCGTGGAACCTCGCCGTCGGGTTGTATGCGCGTGTACAGCTGCAGGTAAACCGTGCTCGGTCCGTTTGGCCCGGTGTTTACCCATGCTGACCGCTTGAATATGTATCGTTCCGGCAGCGCTTTGATTGTACCCGCTCGCATTTGCATGCGGAAGTGTCCCAAACCCGACGGACTACGTTCTGTCCACTCTCAAGACGCAACAGTCGCTGCCGGACAACGCCACAGTTTCCCACGACGACTTCTACCGTCTGCTATCGGAGATGATGGATCCTCCAACGAGGAATATCGAAACCTCTCTAAATATTTACGACGTAAATGGAACTGCGGAGATTCATGAAAAATTTGAATTGGAAGACGCGGGACCTTTGCGACTAGCTTCTCTATCGTATCGGTGAATTGTGGATGACATATTCTCGTTCACAAAGTTGCATCTTTTTCCTAAGTTTTCATACACCTTAACAAAATTGTCAAGCCCTAAATTATCAGATCTTTAAGCAACTCCAAATTGCTAAGTTCATAAATTTTCAAATTGTCAGGTCCCTACCTCTCAAATTGAGGTGCCAAGTTCCTAAATTATGAAATCTACTAATTTCAAATTGCCAAACTCTCACATTGCTAAATCTCGTCCCTTCACTAATTCCAACTTCCCAAATTCTCCTACTTCCCTAAATTCCAAATTTCCAAGTCATCAAACCCTACAATTATCAAATCTCTACTGACTCCTAAATTCCCAAATCCCTTTCGTAATGTCCAAATCCCAAATCTCCCAACAATCATACCCCCAACCCTCAGTACCCAAATTTGCAATGTTTCGCAAACCGAACAAGCCATAAATTATCCACTGCATCCTCTAAGCTCGTGTCGACCTGGCAGCAAGGTCGCTATTTTTGCAGAAACCTCGTAAGCCTTCTTTTGCTGCTTGGCGGCAACACTTTATTTCCCGTACGCGTTGAACATACCCCGACAATGTTCAAACTTAAACCACTCGTGTCGGTGGTTTGTATGTTAGAGTATTATCTTAGGTTTACGTCTGCGTTATCAGGTAGCACGTCGTGAAAGCGTAACCCGAGCGTAGAACAGCGTGACGTTTTACCGGCGCTAGATGTCCTGGAGAGTACTGGAACCACCTATTTTCCGGACGATCCCTCTACGTCTTCCACTCCTCCTATTATTCCTGCCGGCTAGAGTTTACCTTCGCAATATGAGAAGTACAGAAATCCGCACAATGTTTGTTCTGACGTCAGCCTGTTTTAATCCTTGGCAAAGTTGTTCATGATTCATCTATTTATAAACATTCTAAAGGTCAACCTTTATAATTATCAATAAAAATTATGGAGGAGTGATTGCGCAAATAACATCTTGGATGCAGTTATTGAAGTATGAAGTTATTAACTGTAATCGAATTTAAAGCGACAGTTCCAACTCTACTGTTTGAATTAATTTAGTCACCACTTGATACCGGAAGTCACTCGAGGAAACCGTGCATAGACACGCTTAAACGGATACGTAACATTTGCTCTATTCAATCGTTTCTTTAATACTATAATGTGTGTGTAGAATGTGCTCGAATGTACGGGTTCGAATGAAACTTTGTTCTCCACTTGTTGCGCTCAACGTCACTCCTAGCCATATTGCACGACGAAGTTACGAGACTTTGTCGCAACTGTTCATGCACGCGGTACAAAATGACTAAAGCTACTTTATATCGTCCGCGACGAATACGACTAGTCTGTCTCGCGAACAGAACTTCGCATTTCTTTACGAGAACCGTTTCATTAAATTTTGATCTTCCTTCTATATTTTCATTTAATAAAATTATCATTCGATAAGTAGAACAGAGCTCGTGTTAATGTCATGTTAACAGAAATAATATGTCGAAATCTTGAACCAAATGTAGAATGCAATTAAAGTATTAATTGTTATTCTGTAACGATAGACTAATTGAGTGCACGGTACGAATAGTTTGAAATGCAAAATTCGCAATTTATCAAAATTACGGGACTATTAATCGACTGCTTTACGCTCAGTTTCGCTTTCACGCAATTGCAGATATAACCGGGCAGCGTGTTTTCATTAATTTTTAATACGTCACATCGAAACGCGATTTTGTAATATAAGTCTGAGCGGCGTGACTGCGTTTGACGGCTATGGTTATCTTTCAATTTGTACGAGCGGCCACGATTAAAGCGAGTCAAGCACGGTTTACCTCAATGGGAATAATTGGAATCGGTCGAATGAAATATTTGCGTACGGATAGGATCAACGATATTCCCTCTCAAAGAGATATTCCTGTAATTCGCTATAATATTGTTTCGCCGTGATACGTCAATGTCGTGTAAGGACCATAAATCAAAAAGAGAGAGACTTAAAATCGACCTCGCTTTTTTCTTAGAGAAACGACTGAAAAAAGAGTCCCTCGGACAAAAGTCCGAGGTCTTAAAAGTGAGACCTCAAATTCGTTCACAGTAAACAGAAGAATATCTGGCGACTTTGCTCGTTATGTTGTTTCCGGTTGCATTAACGATTCGGTGTAGCTCGCAGGCATTGTACCTCGCATTCATGAGCGACTATCGTTTATCGCGACGCAGAATCGCTGCGAAAACCTTGCGCTAATTCGGAAGTTGAACAGAAGACGAATCCGAATAGCCCAGGTTCTGGACAATCGGAGTGTCGCAGTGAAAGGCGGGAACTTTCGAGTCCGAGCATAGTTTGACGTGTTTCCCTCTGCCCCGTCGCCAGTCGACGGTATAGAATCTTTAGAATAGAACACGACAGGGCATCCCACTCTGCCCTGGAGAGTTTCACCGGTTGCTGGAAATACCTCCGTCGACGAGAAGGAACTTCGGACGGTGTTTCCCGGTATAGTATAGCCAGATAGCGAACCGTGCCGAGAACAGCTAAATGCCGTTCCTTGGAACGTTGGAACGGTGAATCAATTGTATCCACCTCGAGAGATACGGTTCGAGATGTTTATAAATTCGCGGTGAATATGGCACAGGAGAATGGTGGAATTATTCTTTGGACATTCGTTCTTTTTTAAAGGACGTTTACATCGCACCCGAGTGTACGTTACATCAAAAATGTTGTCTCTCCGGTGTAAAACCAGTGGACACGGAAATTATTCAAGTTTGTACAAAAACAGTGCATCCATCACTCGAAACGACAGATACAGCCGGTATCGGACGAGAACCTACGTTTAAAATATATCGGTTCGTACGAATTAAACGAACCGAGATTTATCCGGTTCGCTATGCCGCAAATAAACCGCAGGGGCGGGAATTGCTAGCTCAAAGTCAGTCGAAACTTGGCCCTGTCCCTTGGATCGTCGTCGTGTTACTCAAGGGATAGTTTGATACGTTAATCCGTTAAGTTGGAGAATTTATCGAGTTGAAACTTGGTTTAATCTGGGCCCGATGTAGTCGGAAGAGCAAGTGCCTCGTGTATCCAGCACTGTAATGTACACCGGGAAGACGGATACGAAGCCCGGAGGCTGCTAAAGGAGAACGTGAACGGTAAGAGGATGATGGTAAGATGTAAAAGGTCTTGACAGGAAGAGAGAGAGGAGAGGGTAGAAGAGTGGGAGAGAGTCGGTACATTTGGGGACCTTAAAAGCGACAAGACACGAGCTGCTCCAGAGTTATCTCCGACGTCTTGCCGCACTCGAGGCCCGTCAAGGTAAACCAACTCCATGAATTAATTAGTCGGCAAACGACGAAACGACCGTGCTGGCTACTTGGAGGCATGAAAGGGTTCAGCTCTTAACTTAGTCGCGGGTAGACGCACGCGCGCCCCTCTAGACGGCCCTTGGTGCGACGAAGACCGGAGAGGAGATCTCGGCAAGAGTCATCGCCGACGAAACTGCTTCGGTGTTTTCGAACTAAGTAAACGAGACAAGTAACTGACGACCGAACCAGAGCAGTCCCCCGACTTACGTGTGTGCCTTAACTACGAAATACCAGGAATTCGCGACGATTTCGTTCGACTAATTTATACCCAGATTATCGACCTATCTCGTCAGATATACTACAACATTTTTAAAACTGTGACTTAATTTTTATATACTAATGACAACTCTGATTTCAGAGTAGTTTTAACCTTTCAATACGTAGTATTGCTATATATGTACATTTTAAAGCTTTCCTTACTATAAGAACAACTGTTTCAAAATATAGTAATACATGCATGAAGCAATATGCACTTTTCTGAACTGTATCAGTGCTAATAAAATATGTATTGAAACCATTATTACAAGATCGAACTCTAGGACCTGATAATACATTTCGTATCGAGAAATAAAATTACGTGTGATATTCCAGAATTGAAGCTAGTTTGTGAAAATAGAGTCGAAGAACTGGAAGAATGCTCGTCGATATTTTCGAGCGTACACGAGAGGTTCTCGAAAGAAGTACAAGTTCAATGAAGAAGAAGAAGAAGCGGAGGAGGGATAGCAATAATGGCAGGCAGAGAAAGTCGAGAGCATAAACGTCGGAGAAACAGACGCCGACGCAACTCGAGGGACCAAAAGTAGTAACGTTTATTGGAAGTCGGAGTTACGTAGTCCCTCAGGATCAAATAGCGGTGAATAATACAGTTCGATATGTATTCTCGTTCCTCCGTTGCGCGTCGATAGCATCCTATCCAGCGACAGGGTGAAGCGAAAAAATAGGAAGGCGAAAGAGAGAATATACGTAAATATAAATCTCGAAAATGAGGGAGAAGCGGATGATATGCGAAGATAAAAGAAGTTCGGAGTGTGTTGTTCGCGTAGGAGGCGCAGGAAAGTTTTGCAGGAGCTTTCGTACGGCACCCAAGGGATGCCACGCGTACTCGAAACGTTCGACTCTTTCTTTTGCCGGATCATAATATTTCTGCAAATCCCTCAAAATGGGAAGGGATATTTCCCCCCTGTGAAAGGAATTTCGGTGGACGAACATTTGTCAAAGAGGAAACCCCTCGTTCGCGGTTTACAATTACCGGAAACGAATCGATCCGATCGAGTCCCGCGTCGCGGAAAAATAATTGCCGTTTTATCGCGCGACCTGACGGTACGCGAAAATTGACGAGGTGGCCCCGATATAGTTTCACCGGGCAATTCCTTTCCGCGGGATCCGATCGAAAAGCCGCCGACCGCACCAAGATGGTATCAGATCGACCAACACCGATGGAAAAATTGATTACTTCTGTTCGATGGCAAATCTAACCAGCCGACGGTAGCTTTAATACCTTTCTCGATACTCGTCAAACGGCTGACCAAGCCGCAACGACGATAATACCTACCGTCGCCAGACATCGCTAACAATTTATCCAATGAACACATCCCGTTATCTTGTCCGCGCTCTACCGGACTTCCTCCGAGCGAGCCAACTAACCGAATAATGGTCATATCAATGACGTTGATGCGCCTCGTATGCGCGTATTTAATATGTTCGCTGCGGTAGCGAGTGCGTTCCCCTCAATGGGAGACCAACGTTCTAACGAGCTTACAAGCGCGCTGTTTTGCTAAATTAATGGGACCACTTCTACGGATCATTCTCCTTTCATAAAAAAACGTAGACCAGAAATGTTCATTAGAGAAACCACGCTAGAGACAGAGAGCTAAATGTTAATTGACCATGCGAGGTAATATCGAGTTAACTTTTCAATTACTCCAGACAGGACGAGGATGTGACATTTAAATTATAAGCCACCCTCGCTTCCCTTCAATCTTCTGACTCATCTCCGTGGCCCAGAAAGTCATTATAATTCACCCTCCTAAAATTATCTTCTAAATCGACGCTGCGAGGATGGTTCGTTGTCCGAGAAATGTTAACGCTTAACACACAGCCTCGACTATGGATGGAAGTAAATAACTTTCGGATCGATAGCGATTGTTTCGTGGGTTGCCTTTCATAAATTTTCAACGGATCGAGGGTTAAGACTCACCCTCGAGGGTCAACCGTCATCCTGCAGCGGATCGATTCGCACGGGGGATTTTAAAAATGTTCATTCAAAAATTTCTATGGATATCGGATGAATTTCGGGAACTCTCGTTTCGTAGTTCATCTCGAAATCCGTGTGCGATCGTACAACCACTATGTCGTTTGTATGCCAACCGAACGTTTGTGCATCGTACGTAGCTGCTTGTCAGACTAGCAATGTCTGATAATACAAAGCGCCATACTGCACGTGGCTTTCCGTCCTACAGTGCAATCAGTACGAACAATCAGTTTGCGGAATAGCCGCCGTTGGACACACAATCGACGTCTTCCGGTGATTCACTGGCTTAAAATACGATTATGATTCCCTTTTGTCCACTAAATCGTCCTGTTGCTCGTAGCCATTTTTCCAACTGCCATTGTACTTTGATAAAACATCGCGCATTATTAGATTGCACGTAGAAATCTCGATTGAACGTTAATAAAATCGTTTGCGAAGAATGGGACGCATCTGCCTTTGTACCATGTAAGTTTATTTAATTTTTACATTTTTGGAAATTAACCCTTTGCACTCGAAGATAATTTTACTGTTTGCAAACAGCAATTTTAAAATATTAATTAAATGACTTCTTTTGAACTTATTATTTCTCTACTAATAATTTCCACTATTGTCTATTTCACTATGTTTATACATCACATAAGCACTATTATAGAATTAATTAAATAACGCTTCTTTTAAATTATTGTATTAAATCGAATGGCACCTCTCGAGCGCAAAGGGTTAAAATACAAAATGGAAATTTAATTTTTGAATTTTTGGACTGTGCACGATCGGTGGTTCTCACTCAAAATTATTTCTAATTTTCGTATCTACTTTAACAGTACTAAAGTTCCCAAATCCTCAAACTCCCTAAATCCCCTTAACCCAAAATTTGCAAATGCCCAAATAGGCAAATGATTCTCCCAAATCCCTAAATTCCCAAATTCCGAACAACTAACGTTCCCCAATCCCCAAATTCTGAAATCTCCAAAATCTCCTTCGTTCTATCTCCTCTCCGTGTTCAAAAAATCGGGAAAAATGAACGGAAACGAAATTGGTGGTGAAGATTCCGTGAGAATAATGCGGAATGGAAAGGAGGGGTGAGCGGAAGGGTTGTTGGTTAAACAGAGACGAATGAGGGGTTGCAGAGGGTGGAGAGTTGCGTGTACAGTGACCGCAGATGGGTTTGAAGACAGAGACAACTAGTGGGTTTAACGGAAGGATAGAGAAACGCGTGTGTGTGTATACGTGTGTGTACAGTGGTCAGAGAGTGGGTTGGAGAGAGCGATAAGCGACAGGATCGAGGGAGGAACACAGAGGTGTGCGAATGGTAATCAAATCAGGGACACGTAGGGGGTCGAAACGGAAGGCGGGCAGGAAGATGGAAAGATCGGTTCGTGCGTATGGTCACCATCCGATGCACGGAAGAGAATGGCGACAGGATAGGTGTTTGCTTCCGGGAAATATTCTCTGTTTGGTTTTGCGCTTTAGAGATGACTACACTCGGTTCATGCACGACGTAGGTTATGATTTTCGATGAACCGCTCCCTTTACGATACCGATCTCCCGCTTTTGTATAATCTACCGTGATTAAACTCCTACGTTCGATTATGTATTTTAGCCCTTTAACCACCTCGCCAACTTTGAATTACATCGATAGAACAAGAGAACGTTGGGCGTCTGCCAAAACCTCTGCACTTACTGCTTCAACTAGCTTTGATGCGCGTTCGCTTTCTGCTATTACTTTATTTTTAAATATGATGCATAAACAGATGCGACAATTCTTTTATAATGGCTCTAACAAAATACAGTATTATAGCTTTACATTGTGACTCAGCAATGTAACAAAATTTTGAAATTTCAAATTAATTATCTTGTACTGATGGGTGTAGATGGTTCTATTATTAATTATTATTACATTTATCATTTTTAAAATGAATACTCATATCATAGTAAGTGGAGACAAAACACGTGTCGGATATCGCAGGAAATAATTTCTTACGCCCTTCTAAGTCTACGCACTTCCCTAGACAAGTGCTTACATACACTCGTACTTGGCATACGTAGACTCTCGAGCAAAGTGAAACATCCAGAGGCCGATTCTGACCCGCATACGCTATTACCGCCGAATAAGCACTGGTTACGCCGGCGCACCGACCCCCTTTGCAGCTTTGTCTCGCAGCATCAGATATTACCAGGATAATGCGTCCAACGGACCAGTCTCTTCCATATCTGTCCCAACGGTGCGTATACTCCACGATGGTACAACACGCACGCACACACGCGTGACCATTCTGTGCGAGTGGACACGAACGACAAGCTGTAGGCCGATTGAATAGCAACGTCACAGCGTTGATACGCTCAAAGCTTCGTTCTGACCGGAAGGTCGTCATCGGGTATCGGTGGGGCGTCATCGAACCGTTCCGTTGACGGGTTTAGATTCTGGTTTCGCCTAATCGTATGTGTGTACGTACGTCCACCGATCGTTGTTCAACGGTCAATACGATTTTCAGCGATTGGCATATACCGCTAATTAGTATTCTAGGACCTCCGTTCGTATTCATGCCAACTTACGGACAAAGAACGTTCCTATTATCCGAAACAAGTTTTCCACAAATTTACATGTGTGTACGAAGTTAATTAAAATATCAAATATATCAGATTGATATTTTTAAGCTTACAGAACTGATTTCAATTTCTGTAACCATCTATTCATCTTAAATATAAATTCTAAAAGACGTGCTGTCTAAAAGACGATTCTTCTACGTGCTAACACCTTTCATAAAAATAAAATAAACATATAAAGAAAACGAAGAGTACGTAAATGAAAGGATGCCCGAAAATAAAAATGGCGAGGTGAAATATTTGTTATAGAATTTGCAGCGGCTGTTTTGTCCACCGACGTAAAAACATTCGAACAAGCTCAGAATAGTTGGTGAAAAGCGGGAACATAAAGGATGCGTGGTAAAAGCATTACTATGCTCGTTCATAGGTCAATCGAGCGAAACAAAGGGCAAAGAGATGGCGAAAAAGGTACATAATTGGGAATCGAGTCTCTTTTAGAGTGGCAGGTACTTTTCACCGTCGGGTCATCCGCTTCGTTGCGTACCGCGATGGACGAACAGGTTCGATGATTGGCTTTATCTCATGATGGATCCTTTTCATGTTGATTCGGTTGAGCTGGATTGGTGAAACGGTATTTGGAAATTTGGAAAACACCAATTGGTGATAGTTGATTTGAAAGAACGTTAGATGTATACCGATGACTATCTGCGCGACTTCACAAAGGGATGCAGGGACAAATTCGTGTACTGCAGTGATAAAAGAGTCTATATGACTTTGTTATTGCTGTACGGGAAACAACCCGTAAAATCGATTTAACAATTATTCGATAGTAGTTTAATACTCCATAACGATTGTTAGGTTAGGTTATTCCGACATCTTGTTTTAACGAGAGAACCATTTTCTTCGCGATTTTACTTTCTCGATGGAATCACTTTCGACGCGAAAAATAAGGTTAATTTTGTAACACGCGTGGACAGCGACAAAGTTCCCAGCAACCTTATCACCATTAATTACCCCGGTTTAACGAGAATCGCGGTTTAATTACACGCCCCGAACAGGCAACGCGTGTCTTATCGCACGGGGTGGAATTAATGCGTGAAATCAGCAATTGCATCGAGCGACGAATCCTCTGTTACTTTCTCGTTGTCGTCCCCGCCGCCCCGACCGCGACATTTACCATTCGAATTTTCCGTTTCATTAACCGAGGTTATCCGCGTGACCATTAACGGGTCCGCGCCTCGTATTTACGCGTCGGTAATTAAGAGCTAATTAAAAATGCCCCGGGTATCCGGATCGGTAAACAATCGGGGACGAAAGCATCGGTGATCACCCAACCCCCTCGCGTGACAAGATAAATTCGAACGCCTATCTGCCGATCGTATAATGTGGCCCGGATTTAAACGGTGGTCGCTAATTGCGTACGGTATTCTGGAACCATTTAAATTGGTTCACCGCGACAGATCTAATCGCTTCGGTCATCCGTTTCGCCTCGTCGAACCCTACCCATACCCCGCTATCTTTTTCCCTGCGTCTCATTCGACCCGCCACACTGTCTGCTTCCCCCCTTTCATTACGGGTCGGAAGTTTTTTAAGAAAAATGAGTATAAATTGGTGGAAAACGGACTGATACATGGAGAAGGTCTGCAACACGGTTTCTGTTTGCAGAAAAATTGGAGATACAAGAATTTAGAGATGTGGAAACATAGGTTAATGGACAAACGTATTTGGAGATGTATGAAGGGATTTGGCAGAGGTCTGAGACTTAAAAATTTTGAATTAACAATTTGATGTTATACACTCCACCAATATTGTGGGAATGAGAGAATGACGCTGTCAGTGACCGACTGACCGAATGTCGGTAATTGATCATCGATAATAAATGTTAATCGTCGGTAATAATATTGTAAATTGTTATAAGGTATCGACAGTTCAAGACGTTATAAAGCGAGCGGGCTTGATGTGTGTCTTTTTAAAAAAGAAAGAAGCGTTGTTTATTAGAAACCTTGTCGTAAAGAAGACGCATTAGAAAAATAGGCGGAAAAGTCGTGAAAGTTCGGTGTTTATTGAAAGGTTGTAAAAGTCGTTTTATTTTAAAAGTTCTGTGTTTTTGCTAAACAGTGTTAAAGTTAAGTTTTGTTTTGTTAATGTTTGCGTTAAAGTTTTTTCCTTGTTAAATAATAAAAAGAGTTTCTTTTGCACAAAACCAAATCAAAACGGTGCAAAACCATTCTTGTCATTTTAATTCCTACAATATTCTTAATTAAAAAGTGCCTAAAGGAATTATCTACGGTTTCGGAAACGTGTCTATTGATATTTAGCAACAATTCAGTTAATCCCCCAATAACGGTACAATGCCGAAGTGAAGGCAGTATTAGGAACCCATTTAGGTCGAGAAGCTGCTCGCGAATGTTCTGCTCATTTGTCACTGATCCGTAAATGGGTAAATCAGACTATTGTTCTAATCTCATTCATCAATGGCCCCGAAGCGTTAGCCTGTTGGTGAGGTTAGTTGAAATCCATTCCCCTTACATTGGATATGGTTCACCGTGTAATAGTCGAACGCACATCCTCCGATCTGGATCGAAGCCTATTGCCTCCGCTCTGTTTCGAGAATTAATGCCGGTTCCCAGCTGCTGCTGAAATCGGGAACAATGGGTAAATATTTTATAACACCCCCGTGCTATGCGTTTTTCATCGGTTTTCTTTTCCGAAACCGCAACACAAACGCTCCGGCGTCCCCTAATAATTTAATATCAGGGATCGATCGTGTCGGCAAAAATTCAATGTCGTTTTGCGAAATTCCTGTTCGGAGTCTTCTTTTTTTTCGCGCGACAATCGTTGGCGGAGAGCGGTGTCAAACCGTGGGTCGTTTTTCCCTCGTTTTTAGTTCGCCAGTTGTCGCGCACCGACAGTGAGTATTTTTAGGAAAAAATTCCGACAACGGTAAAATTTTTACGGAACGTGCACGTCGAATTCTTTCGTTCGGCGTCGGAATGTTTTTCAGGGCGTGCTTAAAATTTAAACCGAACGACCGAATGCTCATTCTTCCCCGGCGCGATTCAATTAGATGCAATTCGACTACGCAAACAATCGTCCGCGTTCAACTCCGTTCAGCGCGACCAAACAATTTTGTCAGTCATTATAATTTTCAATTCGATCCTTTTACCGTTTGTATTTAACTTTAAATTGTTCAGGTCCTCTTTCAGGTTTATTAAAATTCATTCCCGGCGCTTCATTTTATTTTTTCCCTTTGCATCAAAGCTAAATAAATGAATTTTGCCTTGTTCGCGCTAAACAAACACGGGCGAATGCTCTTACTCCCGCTTGTTCGTTTAAACTTACACCCTAACCTCCGCAACGGTACGAAGGGAAAAGAAAAGAGAGGGAAACAAGGGTGGCAAAGGGAGTCACCGCGATCACGGCGCGGTTTAACGAGTTTGCAACCCCCTATCACGACGGCTGGACCAAAGCTTGCAAGAAACTACCCGCGCTTGTCGAAAACTCTCGTCTTATGAGAAAACTTATGAGTAGACGAGGGAAGTAGGGAGGGTAGATCGAAGAAACGGAACGGTGGCTAGCCGGGAAACTAGCGAGCAACGAGGGAAAGGGACTAATTTGTGACGCGGTCCTCGAGCAGCAGCCATTACTCGGAAGCTTCGCGGCGAAACTTACGGAACCTTAGATGGTGCTCGAGCTCTGCCTTAATAAGCGGCTTAACATCCCGTCTATAAATTTTAAGCGATGTAAAATTAGCGCGAACCCGATGCTGCTCTCTTTCCTGCTCCCTTATCCGTCTCTTTCGTTGTCCTCTTTACGTCGAATTCGTCGGAATAATAGGTTTCCACGTTCTCTGAACCATCTCCTTATTCATCGCCGGGGTCAAACCGATTCACGATGGTGCATCTCGCTTTAACCGACCCACTCCCTCTTTTGTCGAGTTGCCTGGCTCGTCCGTTCGCCAAAGTCGTTATTAACGGGTATTCCGTCGGGAGTCGGAAGGTAATTCGAGTCCGAACACGCGAATGAAATTGGGTCTTACCTCGCGAAAGGCGGGCGTTCGTGTGCGAATCGCATAGGTGTAAACGATGTTGGCTACGTGAGCGGAATCGAAAAGAATCCGAAGCGTGAACGTTGCGACGGACTCGAGAGAAAAGTAATTAATAACGGTGGGAGGGAATCGGTGACTTTCGACGTGTGCTTTCTCCCTTTGCTCTTGTAATCCGACCCACGGTGACTTGCACGTTTTGCTCGTACACTGTTTCGGAATTCCTGTACGAGAGTGAATTCACGCGCGATAACGTGTTTTCTCTCCCTTACGTAACCGCAATGTCCCGATTCAAAAGTGACTACCCCTGTTTCGAGAATTTTTACCTCGTCAATCATGGAACCCGCGAGAAAAGTTTCGCATGTTTACGAGCATAACTGTTTCTCGCGGAGGAAAAACCGCGTCCGGCGCGGATTGAAGCGGAAGAGGGAGAGATACGAGACAAGAGGACGCAGCGTCGATCCAAGAAATATATTCGACTGTTTGGAAGCCGTTAACGTACCTGCTTACGTTTATGCGGCCCCTTGGGCTCGCCTCTTTCTTGTTTTCGCCGCTTATTGGCCAAGTTTTCAGACGGGAGCGTCGTATCGGGGGCGCCTCGGAGTTTACCGAGTTCCTCGTCGTTTGCAAAGTAAATCGTGCGCGTTTCACCCTCACCCTTCCTTTGTCCTTTCTTTCGCCTCCGGCCATTGTGTGCCATCGCGCGATTCTTCTTCGCCGCCGATTTTTCGCGTCGTTTCCCCGCGACAGTGGCAACTTTTGCGTGGGAGACCGGTCGCGCGATTACACCGCACGTTTCGAAGTTCGTGCGACAGGGCATCCGCCAAGTATGCTCGAGAGACGCTCCACCATCGCCTCGATGCATCCACGATCGTTTGTTGGGTCGGATTCAATTTCGCTCGGCCGATCGAAGCCGAATTGGCTGGTCCGTCGATCCGAAAATTATGCTTCCCGCATGGTCGCCCCGTCTTTGCCGCGCATTGTGGTCAGCTTCGATACGCTCGAGACGCTTCCTACCAATACCGACGCTCGCGTGAACGTGTGACTGTCGATATCGCTTTTGATAATCTTCGATAATATCGGAATATTATCGATAACTCGATACCGTTCAGAACGGAATATCCAAATTTCCTATCTCTCCTCAAATTGTTTAATTTTCAAGTAATCGAACTGCTTAATCTACTATTTTATAGGCAGTTGCGTTCTGCGCAAATAATTCATTATCGCAGGAACGTTACATCGTTAAATATTGACAATGGATTAGTGCGTCATTAATGCTGACACCATTGCTGACGATCTTCGCAATTTCACGCAGAACCCGCAATATTTATTGCGAGTTTGAAAATATCACGAAATAGCCATTAAACTTCAGTTCCGTACGGAACTTAAAGGCCGGTCTGGTTTGGATCGTGTGCACATAGATACATGTACGCGTCCGATGGACGATCCCGTGGCCAATAAAAAACGTCGAGGCAGAGGCAGTTATTGGCCCGTTTTGAATACCGGTAAATTGGGATTGCCGTGGAAGGCGAACCACACGGAAAAAGAAATCCACGCTCGATAACGAACGATGGCCCTCGAAGAATATGGCCGTCGATACGTCCTCGTACGGCCTCGCGTTTTTCAAGCGGATTTCACCCTCTCGTGGGACCAGCTGCTCCCTCCGTAGATTCTTGGCAAGCTTCCCGCGTTCGAGAGGCCGAATCGTGGAAAAGAGGGAGAGCAGGCCGGAGAACAGTGTGTACGGTGGGTGGTAAAATTTCGAGGAGCCGTTCCGCGATCCTTTTGCGACAGATGAAAAACCTGAGCCAGGATCGATCATCGTACCGGAACAAATTAATCAGGCCATTCGTTACGGCTGTCGTTTACACGCTCCGCGAGAAACGTGCCGGTACGAGGCACTCGCGGATACGCTCGAGGGCTCTACAGACCGATCGAGAAGCGTTCAAAAGCCGTAAACACCGACGACGAGGATGACGGCAAGGATGGTGGAAAAAGCGATGTCGGTTCGATCGTCGTTGTATCAATCGAGTGGCGCGCCGACGACGAGCGTTGATCGATTCGTGTCCCGCGTATCGCTTTATCGCGTCGTTAACGGCATTTTCTCCTGGAGTCGCGCGAAACTCGGTCACGCGCGTTAATCAAAAATTTATAGAACGACCGTTCTTGCATCCCGCTCGCACGGCCGACCGTCGTTCACGGCATCGATCGGCTCGACGCGACTCTCCGCTCCAACGAACCGCCCGTTCCGGAAGCAACGTTCGGCGCGCGAGCGTGAAAATTCGAAAAAACCCAGAAAAATCGCCCAAGCGTGCCGGAAGAATGGATCCCTTCGCTAAACACGCCGAGCGTGTAACGCGACGACACTGCCGATAAACGTTGTTATGTCTGCGCATTCGGAGAAATCGGTTCACTGCTTAGCTTCTTCCTGACGTTCTATTATAAAACCGAGGTTAACCTTTACTCACATCCTATTACATGACTTGATATCAAGCAGGTTTAGTTTTAAGACACTTTTAGACATATTAGATATATTACTGTTGCCAATTGCAGCTGGTACTTGGAGCTATTAGTATCTGACCCATTAGGGTAATAGAGGTAAAGGACTGGTAACAAATCAATTAAACATTAACGGCATTCATACATTTCCAACGATCATTCGTCTCCACTTGCAACACCTTCATCCACTCCATTCACACTTCAAGGAATTATAATAAACATATAACGGGTCTTGCAAATAATATTAAACCAATAAATGCCTACACTTTATTTAATCCATGTTTATAACAGAAATATACAAATTTCTATTTTATTATAAAGTAAAGGAAATAGACCCGGGATAGTCTGGCTGCTATATACAAAAATAATGAACGAATATCTATACTTTGAAAATGTATCAAATGTACATCGAAACCTCGGTCGAGTATCGAATGAATTTCTGTCGAGTATCAAATGAATACTTTCGTAGTGAATGAATATTTTGTAGAAATATAGCACGGGTTCCGTTCACGGTACCACAACTTGCGGGTTAAAATCGATATCGTTGAAATCGGTAATTGATAGCTGGCGGACACGTAAGAGGGAATCTCGATTGATCCTAACGAAACTAATAACAACGTTGAAAGTTGAGCCGAAGTAAGAAATCTCGGCAAAAGTTTCGGAGGAAATCTGTGGCGCAATCTTGCGAGTTTCGGGAAGCGTTTCGCTCCGTTCCCACCGTTTCTGATTCAAGGAAGATCCCGCGGCGGAACGCGGCACTAATTCGAGTCCGCGAGACGTTGGCGAGGCGCGTAGCCGCAGAAAGTTTCGAGTGCGCGAGGCACGCGGGGTTGAGAAGCTCGGAATCCGACATTTACGTCCAGGCGAAAGAACGAGCGGGAGAATCGAGCGCGTCGGGCGGAAGGAAAGGACCGCGTATAAACGAGGAAGAAGCAGCTGGACGGCTATCTCGTGGCCAGAAAAAACCGAGGGGAAACAGTCGTAATAGGGAGACTGCAAAAAATAATTGAGAGAAAAAGATGAAAATAGGATGAGAGAGAAACGAAAGGAAAAGGACAAGGGATGGCGATTGTGCTGGTTGCGGTGGCCGATGGAAACGCGATTCACGCTCGTTGGAACCGATCGATGCACCGAGTCGACCGACAGCTGTGGCTGCAGCTGCAAGTGCAACCGAACCTGAAAGCCTCGCTGAAGAAGCGACAGTTCTGTTGCGGCTCTCGAAACGACGACGACGTATTTCCGTTCGTTACTCGTCGGGCCAATACCGATATACATTGATGATATTCGAACAATTCGATACCGTACCACTCTCCATGGAGATTATCGAAATTTTAAGTACTTGACATCAATTTCTGATATTGATACTTGTTGGAGCGGTATCGAGCCGAGACGAGTACTTTATGGAATCAATATCGCTTTTGGTACTTTGCCGATATTGCGACATGGATACTCGATATCTAACCATATTATTGCTTCGAATAACAAATGAGTATTTAAATTAAATCGGTATTTCTGCGAGCATCAAATTCTCAATATTTTTGCAGGAATATCAAATGACTATTTTTAACATCGCATCAAAATTCGTATCGATAAAAGATGCTACATCAGTCTCGATATAATTTGTATTCCGAAGTCGATAGTCATTTTCTGACTCTTCGTTAATAATTACTGTGCTTCTCAATTAAATAAATCTCGTGTATACGTTCACATGATTTGAAAGAGTTACCTATCAATTTCTCCGTGCACGATAATCGTGAACCACGCGAATCTACGAGGCACAAAAGGAAGCCATATAGCAAGACCACTGTATCGTGTCACAAAGTAATTCAACAACCTTCCACAATGGTAGCAGGGGATTAACAGAGCGTTAACACGATCGTATCTAATATCCACGATAAAACCGAGCGAGCCGATCGACAACGTGATTCCATGGAGCAGCAAAATCAATTTCGTGTCGTCACGATCGGGTGACCATTGGTAGAAGATGGCGCCACGGTGACGACCATGATCGCCATTGTCGTTGGCGACGCTGTCGGCGTCAGCTTCAACATCGGCTGTCATCATCGCTTCATCGAGTTGCTGGCTATTGTCGTCGACGTTCTTCCCGCCGTCGTTGCGGTCGTATCGATGGTTTCTCGTTCGTTCAGCCGGTAACATCGACGACCATACAAGTACCAGGGACGACCGTTGAGCCCGCAAGATTCACTGAACGGTCCCGACTGTTCTCTCCGCTCCTTTTTGTCCTTTTCGCTCGTTACGCCGCTCGTATTATCGTGCAAGATTGACGGCTCGAAAGAGGACCCGGCTTCGACAAGGTCCGATAATTGGATCTTTCCAACGGCGTTACGCCGTTTCCGAAACGTAACGAGCTACGATTTACGACCTCGGAGTGTTTTAACGACCGCAGCCCTATTGTCAGAAGGACCCTCGATGGCTCAAGATGCTCCCATGGAAATTGCTGGGGTCCATATTGCGTCGCGTTACGATGTTGGCAACCGTAGGGAAACTTTATCACAGTTTGACCATTACCATACTGGATTTGACTAACTGCTTCGGGTATTACGAGGTATAATCATATGGGAGTCTGGAAATGTAGAGAAATGGGGACTCGAAAATGTGGAGATAAGAGAATCCCGAAAGTATAAGGATAGTGGAATGTAGAAAGATGAGTACCTAGGGAGACGAGATTTTAGAGATGCGAGGAATTAGGAATATGTAGGACGCGTTGTATATTGCTTACGAAAGTCTATGCGTATTCTTTATGCTTCAGATGCCAACGCGTTGTGCTCTACGCTTTAAATTCCTGAGTTACTATACAGAAAGTGCTGTATCATAGCAAAGTATGTCGCCACGTGTTACACCATCACCGATAAATCGAGGTATTTTAAGGTTCAAGTACTTTTTCACGTCACCGGCCTATTCTTACGGGCGCGCTATTCAGATCTGGCCTGGTCCATTGTACGGTTTCAAAGGTTGAAGGTTACGTGAAGTCTCCTTAATGGAAATCGATGTCGGCCGACAGAAATTATGGGTAATGTGAACGGTAAATGGGTATACGTGCGAGCACTCTGGACGATCTTGACCCAGAATCGCGGCACAAATATGTCAACCCCGGAGGACACCACGACGATTCGTTTTAAAATAAAACCGATAGCGTCGTTCGAGTTACACTTGCTTTCGTACGGGCACAGATTTCAGCCTGACTTTTCCAATTTAAAAAATTAATGATATCCTTTTGGCGGAGCCGATCAGTCGTGCAAAAATGTAACCTCCTTTTACGAATTCCATTTTCACCCTCAAGGGAGTCGAATGGAATCGACAGGCGGCTCCATTTACGTGCTTCCAGCCGATACGTCCGTCCGACGAGAAAGTATTCGCAGCTCCGACGAGTATCGGGCATCGAGTAATTTCAGTGCCACGAGAGCATATTACCGTGCACCTGTTACTCTGGGACCACCATTATCGGACACTCCGCGCAATATCCGGCAGCGATAATTACGGATACATCAAATATTCGTGGCGAACAATGCGACGGGAACGTACGAGTTATCGGCTGCCATTCGATGTTCGAGATCACAGCCAGTATCGGACGTCGCTAGTCAGACTCGTTAGCGCGATAAACCCGCTCCGCTGCCACCTGTCTTTATCGGGACTTTTATTCCAACAATAATTCGCGTAATTATCGGCTTACAACTCTCTGAAATCCATGAGCTCGGTTTATCGCCCTGCACCCGTCAACGCGTGCAGAACTCCACGCGTAGGAATCTCAACGCTTGGAGAACTCAACGCATAGGGAACTTAACGCGTGGAGAATTCAACGCGTGGAGAACTCAACGCGTAGCGAACTCAACGCATAGGGAACTCAACGCGTGGGGAACTCAACGCATAGGGAACTCAACGCGTGGGGAACCCAACGCGTGGGGAACTCAACGCATAGGGAACTCCACGCGTGGGAATCTCAACGCGTAGGGAACTTAACGCGTGACGAACTCAACGCGTGGGAAACTCACCGTTTGGAGAACTCAATGCATAGGGAACTCAACGCGTGGGGAACTCAACGCATAGGGAACTCCACGCGTGGGAATCTTAACGCGTGGAGAATTCTAGGCGTAGGGAACTCCACGCGTGGAGAACTCAACGCGTAGGGAACTTAGCGCGTGGAGAACTCAACGCGTGAGGAACTCCACGCGTGGGAATCTCAACGCATGGAGAACTCAATGCATAGGGAACTCAACGCGTGGGGAACTCAACGCATAGGGAACTCTACGCGTGGGAATCTCAACGCGTGGAGAATTCTAAGCGTAGGGAACTCCACGCGTGGAGAACTCAACGCGTAGGGAACTTAACGCGTGGGAAACTCAGCGCGTGGGAAACTCAACGCGTGGAACTATCGCGTATGATAGAAATTCTGCTTCAGCTTCATTAATGTCTTATACATTGGACAACTGATCGATACATTTTCGTAACTTTTAATACAGACAATTTTGGTGACCTTGACTGTGACCTTGTACGCTAATTGTACGCACACTCGGTAATGGGATGTAACATGTGCAGTAAGTTCATACCACAGTGAAATATAACATTGCGTTTAATTATTATAAATTAATATCTGCGTGTGTAGTTTATATTCAACACCATGCAATCAGTATTAAAAAATTTCTTATAATTTACACATTCCATTATACGGTTGCTTTTAATTTTTATACATCAGCGTGTTATATAACCTTGCCATCTTGTGACACGAACCCTTATTGCATAACTCCAAGCCAATTATTTCTTTAACCTAACCTAACTATTTCCCCAACTATCTCTAGGATACATTCACCGATTAATCGTGTATAAGATTGAAAATATAGCAACGTGGCAAACCGTGCACTTGCTTTGAACAGACGATAGTTCTGACATGAATGCGTCCGTACTCTGTGTCAGTTTCGCGCATTTTCTCTAGTTATATAGCTTGTGCGACCGATAAACGAGTCACGAGCAAAGTTGCTCGAACCGAATGGTGTCGTGTCGGGCAAACATCGGGTGGCTAAATATCACCGTGGCTTCGAAACTGAAAATACCAGGGTAAGCGTGCAGTTGCGTGACGGAGCTAAATAACGGTGCGACGATACGTGTGACGCGTTTATAGGAAACGTTGGTCGAGCGTATCACACTGGATAAAAATATTCCGGAATCGTGCTTACCATGGACAAACAAGATACTTCGTCATAACAGATTGACAAAGTTTCCGCTGGCGAACTCTGAAAATTTGTAAAGTGTTTCTGGGAAAAATTGTGTAAACGTACGCTGACGGGAGCCTTTCGCATATGAAACATATCCTGGGTTGCACTATAAACGATTACTAGTATAACGCTATGGAAGGAACAAATTAAAATAGAATATAAAGTAGAGTATTGCCATTTTTATCTATAGGAGTTGCATTTTGCACGCGTTGAGTTCTCCACGCGTGGAGTTCCCTACGCGTTGAGATACCCACGCGTGGAGTTCCCTACGCGTTGAGATACCCACGCGTGGAGTTCCCTACGCGTTGAGATTCCCACGAGTGGAGTTCCCTACGCGTAGAGTTCCCCACGCGTGGAATTCCCCACGCGTTGAGATTCCCACGCGTGGAATTCCCCACGCGTTGAGTTCTCCACGCGTTGAGATTCCCACGCGTGGAGTTCCCTACGCGTTGAGATACCCACGCGTGGAGTTCCCTACGCGTTGAGATACCCACGCGTGGAGTTCCCTACGCGTTGAGATTCCCACGAGTGGAGTTCCCTACGCGTAGAGTTCCCCACGCGTTGAGATTCCCACGCGTGGAATTCCCCACGCGTTGAGATTCCCACGCGTGGAATTCCCCACGCGTTGAGTTCTCCACGCGTTGAGATTCCCACGCGTGGAGTTCCCTACGCGTTGAGATACCCACGCGTGGAGTTCCCTACGCGTTGAGATTCCCACGCGTGCAGTTCTCTACGCGTTGAGTTCCCTATGCGTTGAGTTCCCACGCGTTGAGTTCTCCACGCGTTGAGTTCTCCACGCGTGGAATTCCCTACGCGTTGAGTTCTCCACGCGTTAAGTTCCCTATGCATTGATTTCTCCATGAGTCCCATTCTCAACACATTGACTTCCCCAAATCTTAAATTTCCCACGCATCGAGTTTCCTACCCTCCTGTTCTCCACACATTAAACTTTCCACCCGTTATACTTTCCACGTGATTTCTTCGTGACTTCTGTACTCAATTCTCCTCACATTAAGTTTTCACACGTTGAATTCTCCTCACATTCAGCACAAATTGCACTCTTCACACCTAGCATTTTGTACACATTCGAAGAATATTGCCATAACTCGTTGCAATATAACAAAAGTGTACTGTAATAGCAACTGTGTGGCATGCAGCTGTTTTCTTTCTAACATTCAACGCGTTAACATCTAGCCTTGTAATGGTATTCCACGCGGAACTTGGCAGACCATTAAGAGTATGACTGTTGTTTCCAATTCCCCAAGAATCGTAGATCGCGAAAAGGCAAAAGAGAGTGTCGCGTGTTTGTCCCCGTACGTTGTAACGCGATCGCTCGCGGGATTTATTACCGGCGAGGGTGATTCTTTCGAGACGACAGCCGCTAATGCGATTACCGTTACTTTGAAAACGGGTCTGATTTGTCGATGGGAAATATCGAAGACCGAACACAACATATTCAGGTCGCAAATACGTCAGTACGTTGAACACGTTGATGTATTCTTCGATAGCGATGTCAATACATTTGACCGATGGACGTGCGTTTGCCGATTACATTTCGGACTGTCAGTTTATGTCCACGTAGTTTTGATGCGTGCTTAATAATTAAATGGCAGGAGTTTAAAACTGCGCACTGAATTCGCAAATAAATAACTGTCGTTAATACGATAGCAATTTTTCGTTTAATTATTAAAATATACCCTTTTGCTCGATGTAGTTAATAATTTATTGAAGCAATGTTCGATAAGCTTTTGATAAAAAAATGTGCAGGTGAAAGACCCTTAGAGAAGCTACGCTATGGTGACAAAAGGATGAAAAATATTTGACCTCCGGTGTTGCAGTGTGAAAAGCCTAATATCGAGATTGAAGGGAACACGTCAAACGCGACAAACTGCTTCGTATTCATCTTTATTTTATTCGGTCAACACCCTAAGCGGACAGATATTTCCCAGCCGCGTCTCTCTCGATGAAATATCATCCCTCCCCTCTAGCTTTCGTTTTTCCTCCATTTTCGTATCGTTTTTCAGAATTCCCTGGCTTTTGTCGTGCCAACGTATCTCTCACCCAGGGGATAAAATTCTCGACGAGCGACACGACGCGGTGCACCGCCAGGAATATTCGAAGCTCGCTTTGTCATCGAGGCTCGCGAACGCACAAAGCCGCGAGTGCTTGTTGCGAAATGTCGTTACATGGCTCGTTACGCCGGCCGAGCGACGAGGCAAATAATAGACCGAAGGGCCGAACAATACGTTTCGACAATGTATTTATTTTAACAATCGATCCGCCGACCGTTTATCCGCAACCCTACGCGGCCGTCATCCCGCGGACGTGCAACCACTCGAAATAAGCGCGATTCGAAACCCGCGTCCGAATCGAAACAGCTTACGCGAAAACGAGCACACAGGGAACAATACGCGATTCTATCCGCGACAGAAATTGCCCGAAACACGTTTGTTCGAGTGGTTTTCCTGTCGAGAAACATCGCGCCATCCAGGAATCTGTTACTGCTATTGATACAATATGCGTTACCACGTTTCATCTCGCCGAGAAATCATTCTTATTTTTTAATTCAGTACATCTGGAGGCGATAGACGTATTAGTCATATGACTGAGGTGTGAACATATGGTAGATCGTTATGTGTTGTGGTCCACGTATTGTGTACTATAAGAGTTGAGGTCTCTGCACGTTGAATTTACGATGCGTTGAATTCATAGTGCGTTGACTTCTCTACACGCTGAGTTCTCTACGCGTTGAGTTCTCCACGCGTTGGGTTCCCCACGCGTTGAGTTACCCATGCGTTGACTTCTCTACGCGCTGAGTTCTCTACGCGTTGAGTTCTCCACGCGTTGGGTTCCCCACGCGTTGAGTTCCCCATGCGTTGAGTTCTCCCAGCGTTGTGTTCCCTACGCGTCGAGTTCTCCACGCGTCGAGTTCCCCACGCGTTGAGTTCCCCACGCGTTGAGTTCCCCACGCGTTGAGTACCCTATGCGTTGAGTTCTCCACGCGTTGAGTTCCCTACGCGTTGAGTTCTCCACGCGTTGAGTTCCCTACGCGTCAAGTTCTCCACACGTTGAGTACCCTATGCGTTGAGTTCTCCACGCGTTGAGTTCCCTACGCGTTGAGTTCTCCACGCGTTGAGTTCTCCACGCGTTGAGTTCCCTACGCGTCAAGTTCTCCACACGTTGAGTTCCCCACGCGTCAAGTTCTCCACGCGTTGAGTTCCCCACGCGTTGAGTACCCCATGCGTTGAGTTCTCCACGCGTTGAGTTCCTCTCGCGTTGAATTCCCCATGCCTTGAGTTCTCCGTGCGCTGAGTTCCCTATGGGTGGAGTTCTCCAAGCGTTGAATTCCTCACACATCATACCTTCGACCCATTGAATATCTCACACATAAATTCTCCATATTGTGTTCTCCACGCATCGATTTTTCTGTGAATTGCATTCTCAGCACATTGTCTTCTTCAAATATTATACTTCCCTTCCTTTTCTTCTTAATTTCTTACATTTCCAAATCCTTAAATCTCTAAACCCCTCAAGGTATTCTCAAATTTCCAACTTCCTGTAATTGTCAAATTAGATTCAAGATTACAAATGAAAGCGAATGTGACGCTAATACGTAGAGAAAGAAGGAAAGCTGTCCGTTATATATCACGAATATTCATCTTGAAAATTAACGAACGCAGAGTGGCGTCTCGTTAGCGTGCAGGAAAATCTTTCCTGTGGTCGGAAAGGAAATATCCTTATCTTTTTCCCTTATTCTCCGTGTCTCCTTCTGGTCCGTCGCTTCTGGACCGCGAAGTATTTCCCGTTTTATTCTCATCCTTTTTTTTCTCGTTTCAGTCGCTCGAACGCTCACAAAGCGTGTCATTAGTATAACTTTTTTACGGCGGCCGGAACAAGTTGAAACGATGCGAATCGGATTTTTCTATCCGGTTAAAATAATGAAATTCCACGCGAACGAGGCACGTACTTTGCGATCGCGATCCTCGACGTACTTTCTGAATGATTACTATTGTTAGTGAGACCGTACTTTCCAGCAGCGCTGGTTCAGTATTCCTCTTTGAGCTCGGAGTGAATACTTACCTCTTAATGTTCTTTTAATTCACCCAAATTTCCCTTATCGGGATTACGGATTACAAATATTCTATCTACGTCCATGTCTTATTCTTTCATTTCAGGAAACGTCTTCTGTATGCATTTTCTTTTAGAGACAGATTCTTGACTGCTTTATTCCGCTGTTCCATTATTTCGGATATTCTACTGTTTTACTTCTTTTATTATTTTATCATTATCATTTATTCTTTTACCATATTATTATTGTCATTTATTCTTTTACTATTTCATCATTTTACTGTTCTATTTTATTTTCCACTATACTTTGTACCACGAAAATAATTGCTCTATTAGCTCCTCGAGTGTTGCTTAACAATCTCCTGCATTATACAACGCACATTAAGTTCGAGAAAGCGAACCCTATTGAACTGTTACAGCAACCCTAATAAAATATTCCACACTCGGAAACATTAACCATGAACGATTGACGGTTATGAAACCATGAATTATCGATCGAGCACAGGACACGCACGCCTGATTCTCCACCCCATAGCGCTTCTCACCCCCCTCTCCACAGCCATGCTCGATTAGCAACGTGATCGCTCGATCGATCCTTCGCGACCATCTTCGTACTCCAAGAAGAGTGCGTCTTCAATCGGTTCACTTCCACTTGTCAATTTCTTAGACACAACTCTTTAAGTCCAATTACCTCCACTTTACTTCTTTGCTATTTTCTGACGTTTATGCTCTTGGAGAATACTTTCAAGGTTAGATAACTTTGACAATTAATACGTCCAAAAATAATTTATTTTATACAAGAGTATTTAGTATGTACATACATGATCTTTGATGAATTTAAAGACGAGTTAAACATACTCATGTGTGTGTATGTTTACGTATGTACACTCACATGTATGTGTGACTATCTAACATTTCATTGTTATTTATAATGGGTTAAATAACTTTAACGATTAATATGTTCAGAAAGAATTGATCATATATATGAGTACCTAGTATGTACATATGTGATCTTTGATGAATGTAGAGACAAGTTAAACATACTCGTGTGTGTATGTTCACGTATGTACACACACATGTATGTGTGACTATCTAACATTTCATTGTTACTTATATTAGGTTAAATAACTTTAACAATTAATATGTTCAGAAAGAATTGATCATATGCATGAGTACCTAGTATGTACATACGTGATCTTTGATGAATTTAAAGACGAGTTAAACATACTCGTGTGTGTATGTTTACGTATTTACACTCACATGTATGTGTGACTATCTAACATTTCATTGTTATTTATATTGGGTTAAATAACTTTAACAATTAATATGCTCAGAAAGAATTGATCATATATATGAGTACCTAGTATGTACATACGTGATCTTTGATGAATTTAAAGACAAGTTAAACATACTCATGTGTGTATGTTTACGTATGTACACACACATGTATGTGTGACTATCTAACATTTCATTGTTACTTATATTAGGTTAAATAACTTTAACAATTAATATGTTCAGAAAGAATTTATCATATACATGAGTACCTAGTATGTACATACGTGATCTTTGATGAATTAAAGGACCTCATATATCTGTCAAGAACTACCTAACATTTCATTGTATTTTATATTAAGATAAATTTCAGTGAGGACCATAATAAATGTCACGATAAATTATATATATTGAACCACATTAACCTAACGCGATTAGCAAAATCAAAGGTGTCAGTAAATGGTCTTTGTTTAGTTGTGGCGCCCCTGTGACAAGCGACATTTTCATCGTCCGTTGAGCGACAACGTTCGAGAAAAGATTAATCACCGGCGCGTTAAAATGAATTTTTTTCCTAAAATATGTGCCATCGCGGCACGCGGGGCCCCGTATAACCGTTATAAAGTTCGTTTATTGGCACCCTTCCCCGTGGACACCCGGCCGCTGTGCAGTGGCCGTGTTCGCTCGTTACGCCGCTCGACTTTTCCGCGATAAGTCATCAGGTTGACAAGTAATATTTTTATCGTTTCTGAGAGTGACATTGTTCGAAGGATGATTAATCGTTCGTCGTCCAGGGATACGAGAGAGTACGAGAGATTGTTATCCGCGAATGAAAAAACACTCGAACGCGTTTCGGATCGCGTTTTAATCACGACTCGACAAAGCTACGTCGACGTGTTTCGCGATTTTCCCGAACGACAGAGGTTCCAGATTACCGGATGTTGAAAAACGAACTTTCAAAAGCCGGATTCGAAATGCAGCGGAAAAAAAATATGGGAAATTCACGTGTCCGCGGATTTCCAATTAGCCCTTTCGTTCTGTGACAGTCGTAAACGTTACTCGAGGCGCGATAGCCGCGTATCGATCGCAGAGAAACATTATGAATAATTTACGAGTTACTTCCAAGCAATGTTCTGAGAAAAAAAAAGGTTCTAACTTAACATTCTCGATAAGTGAACTATTTATGTGTACGTAAACGTACATGTTCTTGCGATTAATGTTTTAGCTGCTTAGAACGATTATGGTTGTTCGCCACGAGACCATTAAAAGTGACAGGCATGCAATGTATATTTAAAACTGACAACCGAGTGTAGAAACTTTTTAATTTACTTGTTGCAGGGGAATCTTGCAGCAAGGCAGAAAAAATTACGACGCGGCGATCCTCAGCTACCAGCGAGCGATCCAATATCGGCCATCGCTAGCCCGTAAGTACTCCATTATTCTATTAGAAATGTAGAAATTTTCTGATAGACATACATATACACCAGACCTGTAATTTGAGGCAATAACTGGAGACTGCAATAATATAGAAATATTATTCGAGTATGATTGAATCTAAAAAGTTCAGAGTACACGGATTGAAAAAATTCAGAAATATGTTGGAAGCCTTTCGACTTCCATTCCGATGTATTACATGAAAATCAACGTTTATTTTACTCGGAACTGAAATTAACGAAACGTAGTTCAAACGCAGTCGGCGTGCGCCATTAATGAACCGCGGTCGCAAGTTATTGCAGTTCATTAGGGCAGTGAACCGGTGGTCCTCGCGTGAAAAATAGAACGACCCTTTCGAAAGGACCGCTGGGTACGCTAAATACCGCTTTCATTTTGGTACATTGCACAACTTTTTTAACTTTATCACATAAATAATTCATTACTGATCGTTAATGATCGTTCTCGACTCATGACTCAGTTTAGATTAGAGGATCGAATAATTTTAGACAGTATATGATATTAAATACATATTGAGATGCAACAACTATACTCGTCGTAACCACACAGACCTAGCTGATTGAATTTCGAAGTTTCCGGAAGCTGGTTGCTTCAACGAACTGACGCGTTTCCGATACAGCAAGTGCTTGATTAAATGATCCAAGACCTCTCTCCCCTACTCTATTTACGAAGCTCACGTTGTTCCTGGGAACTAAGTTGAAACGCCTGCGAAACAGTTCTGACTAAACACTTGAAATCAATCTTCCTTGAAGTCTTCCCTTTATCCCATATCATTCTCCAACTAATTTTACACCGGGAAAATGATCAGCGATATAACATTCTCGGGTAATCCTTTACTCTTGTCTGCTTAGTCCTCTATCATCTTCTTTATGCACCTATCATACTGCCAGTATAGATCAAACTTAAAAAGTGAAGAAATTATAAGTAGACTGAACATGTTCGTATCTTCTGAAGCACCCTGTAGTATTAGTTTATGTAACTGCAAGATCTCCATGTATTATGTCTTCATTTAGTAGAAGAAAATTTATCAAACTTAAAAAATGAAGAAATTATAGTTGTTTTAAACATGTTTATATTTTTTGAATCACCCTGTAGTATTGATCTATGTAACTGCAAGATCTCCATGTATTATGTCTTCATTTAGTAGAAGAAAATTAATCAAACTTAAAAAATGAAGAAATTATAGTTGTTTTGAACATGTTCATATCTTTTGTATCACCCTGTAGTATTGGTCTATGTAACTGCAAGATCTCCATGTATTATGTCCTCATTTAGTATAAGACAATTAATCAAACTTAAAAAAATGAAGAAATTATAGTTGTTTTGAACATGTTCATATTTTTTGAATCACGCTGTAGTATTCGTGTGTGTACCTGCAAGAATTCCATATATAATATCTTATCATTTAGCAGCAGCAAAGTAGTTAACCTTAAAATCTAATACAACTGTGATTATTATTGATACGTTCACAACTTTTGAATCACCCTATATAATCGGTATAAATTGACAGACCATCAAATCTTAATTTAGTAGAAGAAAAGTAGTCAAACTTAAGATATGAAGAAATTATAACTATTTTAAACATGTTCATATCTTCTGTATCACCCTGTAGTATTGCTGTATCTAACTGCAAGAACTCCATATATAATATCTTATCGTTGAGCAGCAGCAAAGTAGCTAACCTTAAAATCTAATACAACTGTGATTATTATTGATACGTTCACAATTTTTGAATCACCCTATATAATCGATATAAATTGACAGACCATCAAATCTTAATTTAGTAGAAGAAAAGTAGTTAATCTTAAAATATAAAGAAATTGTAATTATTTCGAACATGTTCATATCTTCTGTATCGCCCTGTAGTATTAGGACATGCAACTGCAAGATCTCTACGTATAACATCTTATCATTTACCAGCAGTAAAGTAGTTAAACTTAAAAACTAACGAAACTGTGATATTGCTACGTTCACGACTTTTGAACCACCCTGTATAATCGACCTAAATTGAAAGACTTCCACATATTAGATCTTACCAGAAGAAAAATAGTCAAACTTAAAATACAAAGAAATTATAATTATATTGAACATATTCGTATCTTTTGAATCACTCTGTACAATAAATATAAATTGAAAAACCTTCAAATCTTACCATCTAACCACTCGAAAACTACAGAAGTTACTAATCCTGACTCACCCAAAAGAAGTCAAATTGAATGAAACAACCCCCAAAAATCTCGTTCACCCGGAAACGTCCCCCGTAAATCGAACTTAAACCGATCATCGATTCCTGACGATGCCATAAACTTAGCGCGGTGGCTGTCGACGAAGCAGCGGTGTCGGACGCGAAAATAAATATCCGACCAGGTGGAAAGCGGAAAATAAGATCAATATCGCGGCACGCCGGACTATTTGCTCGGTAATGAACCGTTCCCAGAACGGTCCAAGTAAATCGTCGTACGTGGATCGTACGGTCCACGTGACAAACGACGCTCGTTCTTCTGTACGTTCCCCTCTGACCCCTTCTTTATCCTTTGGTCGAACCGTTCGCTCTCCCGGACAAAAGGTGGCTCGTTAAGGAGCTCAACCGATTCCTGGCTCCACGCTGCGGTCACGCCTACCACGTGTACGTCAATTTTCCGCCATCTAGCAAAAAAATCGACGCTAATAGCCGCGGTTATTGTCCTCCGAGGAAAGGTCGGGAAAACGCCAGGTGAAGCTCGGTTCAAGGGTTGTTACCCGCCATTTTTGCTCCTCTGACGTAACTGACTCATGGAGTTATATTTTCTTGTATTTTGGGACTTTACAAATTTACACTTGGGTATTTTCAGGTTTGAGGATGTAGGAAGTTTAGAAAGGGGTAGGATTTACGATATAGCAAGGTTGTAAATTGAATCTTCGAAAAATCGATTTCAAAACAATTCTTCCAAAAAATTTGAAAAGAACAAAAAAGGATAAAATCCCAAAACGTGAATATCTGTAAGTAGTTTTAACGCTCGACTCGCTGAATATGAGAATTTCAGCTGGGACAGCGAGTGCGTTAAACACGTTTCGCAGGATATCAACCCTCGGCAGTCCCGCGATACGGTTTTCGACGCTCGCATAGTTCTCGTTTCGAGCCGGGTCGCTTTTTGCCGAAAATAAATCACGGTTTCCCGGGTCGTGTTAAAAAAAAGAATAAAACACGGGGACACGAACGTGCGTCGTTTTTAAGCGGGACGAGGGATGATGACACACGACGCGCCGGTTATACTCAGCCGTGCATTATTTTTACGCGAGGGAAAAGCCGCTTTATCAATGCTGTTTACACGGTGAATTTTCGCGGAACAATTATAATGCAATTCCGTGAAGCAAAATATGTTGGAAAGCCGACGAGAACATTTCGTTGTCCGCACGCTTCGAGCTCGGCACGCATTTGCATCCATAAGCGGACTAGTTTCGCGCATATAAAGCAACCTCGTCCGCCAAGAATACCAACTCGAGGTTGACTGGATTTGATCTTCTACCTCGGACTGATTATCTTTCTTCCTCTCGTTTTATCCGTTTAACCCGCGTTTCGATACTACCGCAGCCAAGCAACGATATATATTAACCCTTCAGATTACTGCCGTGCTTTGCGTACACCATCAATCTGCCAGAACTGCATTCGATGAAAACAACTGATAGAAAGACTCGAATATTTGTTCCACGTAGACGTATCGCTGTGATCGATGAATATATGCATTGTACATATGTACATGTACATATGTGTACATATGTCTTACACACACGGGTTTAAGAAATAAGTCCATACAGAATTTTGTTGTTTAGAGTACTGCGATTATGGCATGTAGAAATATGAGCTGGCAATTTAAAACGATTAATGGTATGGTTGGATTTGAACCCTCCTGTGAGGGGTTAATAAGGGTTAATAGGGGATGATTCAGATACATGTTACTCATTACAATGAAATTATGCAGGACGCTTCGTACGTATTTATAATAGTAGGTACATATGATTTTAAGTCTCGACAGTGAACTTTAGTAAATGATATTAAAATTTGAGAGGACCTATCCTAATGTCATCTTTAGAATCCCATCCCAGTGTCATCACTGTGCAATGTATTAGTAATGCTTACCTTCGGACAACGAAATCCATGTTTTATATTCTCAAGGGCTTGTGTAATGTCCCCACGCGTCGAATATTCACGAGAATTCCTACGCGCAGAATCCCAACGCGTCCTATCTTCGCGCGTCAACCCTCACGCGTCGGTTTACCACGCGCCAAAACTCTACCTCCAGAACTACTATGCGCCGAATCTCCAACGTTTTGAATTCTCTCGCGCCAAAACTCCAAATACTGAAACTTGTATTGTAGAAACCCTATGCGTGGACCTTTAACGTGTTGAATTTTCACGCGCTGGATTACCACCTGCTGAATATGCATGTGTAGGATTTCCACGCGTGGAATCTCTATGTGTAGAATTTCCACGCGTTGCATTCTCACTTGGTGAATATGTATGCGTGGAATTTCGACGCGCTGAATTCTGACGCAGGGAATCTCCACGCGTAGAAATTTGCACGCGTGGAATTCCTACGCATCAAATTTCCACGCATTAAAATTTGGCGCGTGGAATTCCTACGCATCAAACTTCCACGCGTTGAAATTTGGCGCGTGGAATTCTACGCGTAGAAATTACCACGCGTGGAAATTTGGCGCGTGGAATTCCTATGCATCAAATTTCCACGCGTTAAAATTTGGCGCGTGGAATTCCACGCGTAGAAATTTGCACGCGTGGAATTCCTACGCATCAAATTACTACGCATTAAAATTTGGCGCGTGGAATTCCTATGCATCGAATTTCCACGCGTTAAAATTTGGCGCGTGGAATTTTGGTGCGTGGAAATTTGACGCGTGAAAATTTGATATGTAGAAATTCTACGCGTAGAGTTTCCATGCGCCAAATTTCCACGCATCAAATTTCTACGCGTAGAATTCCTACGCGCCAAAATTCCACGCGCCATATTTCCACGTGTCAAATTTCTACGCGCCAAAATTCCACGCGTCAAAATTCCACGCCCCAAATTTCCACGCGCCAAATTTCAACGCGCCAAAATTCCACGCACCATATTTCCACGCGTCATATTTCTACGCGCCAAAATTCCACGTGGCTAATTTCTACGCGCCCTAAACTCCATTCGTCAAATTTCCACGCGTCGTATTTCTATACATAGAATATTCACGCGCCAAATTCTCATATGTAGAATTTCCACGCGGCAAATTTCAATGCGTTGAATCTCTATCTGTAAATTTTCCACGCGCCGAATTCCCGCGCATCAAATTCCCGTGCTGATCTGTAGAATTTCCACGCGTCGAATTTTCCCGCAGCAAATTTATACGGGCCACATTCACACGTGTCAAATTTCACTCATCAAATTTCGAAGCATTGTATCACAATGAATCGAATCTCCAAGGATAGAATTGCTACGCGGCAAATCTCCACAATTTCATGGCGTATTGAAACTCGTACCACGTACATTTCCATAAACTTTCACGATCGGATTATCAGATTCCTGTCGATTTTAATCTCGGCAAAAAAATTCGAAATTGTATCCTCTCAAGTACTACACAGTTTAAAATTCAAAGTTTCCATAACGCTGAAGTCCGACTGGCGAATTTTACGACGCCGATAAAATAGCTGATCGCTTAAATTACGTTCGTGAAACTCGTCGAAACTTTTAATACACGCCAGATGAACGTCGTATAACGCATGCCTTTTCGATGGTCGTTTTCTGCGGAAGCGGGTCGATCTATAAGCTATTTATCTCCTCTCTCATCTACTCGAGCCAGCTTGGTTACTCGAGCTTATTTTTTTTTCTCCGCTTCCTTTTAGCCGGCAGAGAATTTATTCGAACTCGCGAGAATACGGTCGGGCTGATAGAACGACGTGGAAAAAAAGGAAAGTTTCTCCCTTCGGTATCGAAGCTTACGGGACGCCACTGATAACGCGTCCCTCCGCCGAACTATTTATCTGAAATAGGAAAGTTTCGCGGGAACTACCCCGTGGCAACAAATTCGATCACGGCTCGACGAGTTAGGGAGCTTTCGAAAACGAATCACGGTACCTTAATCGACCGCCGAATTCTTCTAACCCGCGATGTATTAAATTTTACCCCGGCTATTAACTTTGCTGCGTACCTACGTTTATGATTAAAATTATGACATATAATTAAAATTCAAATTTTGCGTAAATGCAGAGGTTGATACTGAACTTTAATAAAAATATAATTGATTCGAAGCGAAAGTGGGCATAGATAATTGGTAGAATTAAAATAAAAATTATAATTAGTATCACTTGAAATAGCGTTGTTATTAAATTTGAAATGGAAGGTATAATTAAAAAACGTACAATTAGTAATATATTTAAATTAAAATGCGAACTAAATTTAGTAAAAAGCCTTGTAGCCAGGGCTGTAAATTAAGGGGTTGATTCGAATCTCAACCGTTCTTTCTCCGAATTCGAGGCAGGATTTTAAACGGGTAGCATTCGCATGTTATCGTAATCAAATATTGACGCTCGATGTGCGAACGGGGCGAACAATTAATTAATAATCGCACCAGTCGGACAAATAGAAACGTCTGCGTTCGAAATTGGTACTCTTGTTACCGGTCGGTTTATCTGAATACTGTTTAAACGGGTACATAGGATTGTTTGGTTTAAAGAAACGCGTTAATGGGATCGAGCGTTGTTTGGATCGTTAATTGCTGGAATAATAGCGTGCATAAGGCTCGTTCTACTCGAACCGCGTAAATATTTAACTACCATTAACGATGAATGAAAGTTTCACGTGAAAATGAAGAATCGGGTATGCGATACGCTACTGAATTACCTGTCGTTATTCTCTGTTCACGTGTTACGATATTTTTTACGCTATTTGATTGACTTCAAGCTCGACCATTTTACGGATCTCCGAGTCGAAGGTACGGTTGACTCTCGATATATTGCCGCGGTGTTACACTGTCGAGCACTCTACTGGTTTGTTCAATATTGGGACGCACTGGTGACGCACACTGCAGTTTATTTGTGTTACACTGACACATAGGTAGTTATAGGTGCAGTCTCGATATATTGCCGCGATGTTACATTGTCGAGTACTCTACTGGTTTGTTCAATATTGGAACGCACTGGTGACGCACACTGCAGTTTATTTGTGTTACACTGACGCATAGGTAGTCGTAGATGCAGTCTCGATATATTGCTGCGGTGTTACACTGTCGAGCACTCTACTGGTTTGTTGAAGATTGGGACGCACGCATGACGCACACTGTAGTTCATTAATGTTACACTGACACATAGGTAGTTATAGGTACAGTCTCGATATATTGCCGCGATGTTACATTGTCGAGTACTCTACTGGTTTGTTCAATACTGGGACGCACTCATGACGCACACTCTAGTTCATTAATGTTACACTGACGCATAGGTAGTCGTAGGTACAGTCTCGATATATTGCCGCGGTGTTACACTGTCGAGCACTCTACTGGTTTGTTCAATATTGGGACGCACTGGTGACGCACACTGCAGTTTATTTGTGTTACACTGACACATAGGTAGTTATAGGTGCAGTCTCGATATATTGCCGCGATGTTACATTGTCGAGTACTCTACTGGTTTGTTCAATATTGGAACGCACTGGTGACGCACACTGCAGTTTATTTGTGTTACACTGACGCATAGGTAGTCGTAGATGCAGTCTCGATATATTGCTGCGGTGTTACACTGTCGAGCACTCTACTGGTTTGTTGAAGATTGGGACGCACGCATGACGCACACTGTAGTTCATTAATGTTACACTGACACATAGGTAGTTATAGGTACAGTCTCGATATATTGCCGCGATGTTACATTGTCGAGTACTCTACTGGTTTGTTCAATACTGGGACGCACTCATGACGCACACTCTAGTTCATTAATGTTACACTGACGCATAGGTAGTCGTAGGTACAGTCTCGATATATTGCCGCGGTGTTACACTGTCGAGCACTCTACTGGTTTGTTCAATATTGGGACGCACTGATAAGCAACACTGCAGTTTATTAGTGTTACAGTGTCACATACTCTATGACACGTTGAAGGTTCTACAATGTCATGACGCACTCGTGACGCACACTGCAGTTAATTAGTGTTACACTGTCTCATACTCTATGACACGTTGAAGGTTCTACATTATCGTGACGCACTCATGACGCACACTTTAGTTGATTAGTTACTGTCACATACTGTAGGACAGGTTGAAGGTTCTACAATGTCATGACGCACTCATGACGCACACTGCAGTTGATTAGTGTTATAGTGTCACATACTCTATGACACGTTGAAGATTCTACAATGTCATGACACACTCGTGACGGACACTGCAGTTAATTAGTGTTATAGTGCCACATACTCTACGACATGTTGAAGGTTCTACAATGTCGTGACGCACTCATGACGCACACTGCAGTTGATTAGTGTTATAGTGTCACATACTCTATGACACGTTGAAGATTCTACAATGTCATGACACACTCGTGACGGACACTGCAGTTAATTAGTGTTATAGTGCCACATACTGTACGACATGTTGAAGGTTCTACAATGTCGTGACGCACTCATGACGCACACTTTAGTTGATTAGTCACTGTCACATACTGTAGGACACGTTGAAGGTTCTACAATGTCGTGACGCACTCATGACGCACACTGCAGTTGATTAGTGTTATAGTGTCACATACTCTATGACACGTTGAAGGTTCTACAATGTCATGATGCACTCGTGACGCACACTGCAGTTAATTAGTGTTAAACTGTCTCATACTCTATGACACGTTGAAGGTTCTACAATGTCATGACGCACTCGTGACACACACTGCAGTTAATTAGTGTTACACTGTCTCATACTCTATGACACATTGAAGGTTCTACAATGTCGTGACGCACTCATGACGCACACTTTAGTTGATTAGTCACTGTCACATACTGTAGGACACGTTGAAGGTTCTACAATGTCATGACGCACTCGTGACGCACACTGCAGTTGATTAGTGTTAAACTGGCACACACTCTATGACGCATACAACCAGACTCATATTTCGACTGCAATTTTTGCGTTCAATTTTAGGATCCGTATAATGAAGGACACGTGAAGGCAAAGCAGTTGTCTTAACGTAACAGTGGTTGGCTGTGGATAGCGCAACCGATATAAGTTAAACTAGAATCATTTTCTATACGATCGAACAGAGAATAACGAAAGCGAGCAACGGGGATATAAACCATCAAGATCCGAAAAGCTGGTCGAATTACGAGGCAGTGTCCTATCGGGACCATGGTTCGCCATAAAAAGAGGAAATAAAAGAGTGGAAGCATAGATAGGTAGAAAGAGCAATGTAGCCAGATGTTCATCCGACGGGATGAGCAAAGTATTGACCTTCTCTTAACGCAAATGAAAGTAGACCCGCGGGGCCAATGAAACAAGTGGTCCTTTCAGCTACTTTTAATTATAAGCCAAGCTTTAAATTGCTCGCGAGAAATGGAACGACTTTCGATTGTTGAGAGGCGAGGGAAACGACAAGCAGAGAACGAAGGAGCAACGGTGTAGAAAGAAGGGAAAGAGAGGGAAAGAAGAAAGGAACAACGTCGAGAGCCCTTTGTAGCAATTTTCGCGCCTTCTGCGCGGAAAAATTCGAAGCGGCAAAATAAAAAAAGGAAAAAGTCTTTCTGCCCGAGGAAGTTGCCAAGCGGACCGGCACAATTAAAGCGTTGAAATCGTTACCGGCCGCGCCACGTGGAAGCGGGCTGCTTAAGCGTGAAGCGTAATCCGCGTAGCCGGTTAACGTGCCTCGAACACTTTCATCGATAATCGTCTCGCACCTACCCGACAAACGCTTCGAGTGGTCGCCAAGTGTTTGGGGTAAAAAGCTGCGACGTCTCGTTAATAACGTCCAATATTAATAAAGGTAGCAGACTCGAGATCGATCCTCAACCACTCGTACGATAGCTTTTATCCGTGCGCCGGTGTTTGTGACACCTCTCGACTAGAAAATATTGTGGCGTCGTGTCTTCTTGAAAAGAGTTACCGAAGAGTGCTCCTCGCGTGTTCTTTTAATCGATTGGTCATTTAAAATTTACTCTATCGATTACGGAAGATATAAGCACCTTTCAATACGGATTTTATCGACTGCGAGCTGGATACTTTATTTCCAGATCTTACTCAAACTCTTGAGGTACTGGAGTTACTCAGAATTCTCTAAATACAATCTATCAAAATCCCCGATAAAAGATCCATCTACCTCTCCTATAATTCACTTCGTCCTGTGATCATTTCCCAAGGATCGTATTTTAAAACACAATGTCTTCATCGACAAAGTATAGGACCGTTTGAAAGAGGATCCAAGAAAGAAAAGAAAGTTAGCTCGTGACGAGTAACGGGTCAAAAAAGACGAAGATAACACCCGAAGCCCTTTCCGGTCGCAGAAAAAGGGGGTGTCCCTTTGAAGCGAGAGGACGTCGTCTCGCAGCAGGAAACGCCTCGGGCCGAAGACTTACTGCGACACAAACTTTCCAGACTACCCCGTTTGCCTGCGTACGTAAAACGCCTTACGCGATATACAAGTGACTCAATTAAAGCGACCAACTTCTACGAGAAGGCTTGGAGAACCGACGAACAAACAGACGTGTCGGCGGACCACTCGTAAAGTGTACACCCGGCATCGTGTTCGCACACAACCGACGGTTTCCACGTTGTTGGAACAAGAACAAGCTGCATCTTTCTTGGTCCTCGTGTTCCCGACGGTCTTGTTCAACAACGACGATTAAATTGACGAACTTCGACTACGGGGTCATCGAACTCTCCAAGTAGAATCACATTGTGCACGGTCAGATTTACTGCGATTATGTAACGTGTTTCGAATCACTTGTTATTGAAGTCAATTTTGAATGGGAGTTGGGGAAAATACTTGGATTCTGTGATTTTTGGGTTTAGAGTAAATTTTGCTGAAAGGCGTTGTTATAGGAATGTAATATGTAGCTGTTAATTGTATTAGTAATCCTACTGAATCACCGCAGGATGTGTTACAAGGCTTACTAATGATGACATGTTGTGTCACTGCGGTGTATCACCATGTGTTGTATTACCACACATCAAGGTGGTAATGCATTGTATTACCGCGTGTTGTAATACCACGTGTCGGAATAGTAACGCACTGTAATGGTAACGCGCTGTATTATTACGCGTTGTATCGCCACGTGTCGTAATAGTAACGCGTTGCATCTCCACGCGTTGTATCGCCACGTGTCGTAGTGGTAACGCGTTGCATCGCCACGCGCTGTATTACCACGCGTTGTATCGCCACGTGTCGTAATAGTAACGCGCTGTATTACCACGCGTTGTATCGCCACGTGTCGTAATAGTAACGCGTTGCATTCCCACGCATTGTATCGCCACGTGTCGTAATAGTAACGCGTTGCATCGCCACGCGCTGTATTACCACGCGTTGTATCGCCACGTGTCGTAATAGTAACGCGTTGCATTTCCTCGCGTTATATCGCCACGTGTCGTAATAGTAACGCGTTGCATTCCCACGCATTGTATCGCCACGTGTCGTAATAGTAACGCGTTGCATCGCCACGCGCTGTATTTCCACGCGTTATATCGTCACGTGTCGTAATAGTAACGCGTTGCATTTCCACGCATTATATCGCCACGTGTTGTAATAGTAACGCATTGCATTCCCACGCGTTGTATCGCCACGTGTCGTAATAGTAACGCGTTGCACTCCCACGCGTTATATCACCACGTGTTGTAATAGTAACGCGTTGTATTCCCACGCATTATATCGCCACGTGTCGTAATAATAACGCGTTGCATTTCCACGCATTATATCGCCACGTGTTGTAATAGTAACGCGTTGCACTCCCACGCGTTATATCGCCACATGTCGTAATAGTAACGCGTTGCATTCCCACGCGTTATATCGCCACGTGTCGTAATAGTAACGCAATACATTCCCACGCGTCGTACTAATAACACGTTGCGTAGTAATCTCACTTATCACAATTGCAACACGTTATATTACCCCGCGTTATATTGCCACTCTCCATAATAGAAATATACAACCTCCCATCATCAACATAACAAGCCTACTACATTTCCCCGAACCAACGAATCTCATTTGCATACTTTTTCCAAATCATCCTCCTCAAAAAAAACGAAGAACGCAATTCCACGTTATTCCAAAAAAATTGCATGCATCTGCATAATTCAAATGAATGATAAATTTTTGAACCAGGTTCGTTCGGAATAGATTTCTGTTTCCTGCTTTAATGAAAATCGCATTACGAGCAAAAGTGCATGATTCATGACTTCTTTGCATAAGGCTTCAATTTCGAAATTACATCGGTACCGAAACCTCGTACGTTCGACCAGGTTTTAATTAACGGATGTCGGTTACCGCGAAATGTTTAGCTTCCTAAGCTAATATCGTGAAATTGTTAAAAAGCAAACGCTCCTTTTCGCCGCGTATCCGTCATTACCGGAAACGGTAAATATAAAATGAGAGTACATTACAACGAGATTCATTAACTTGAGCGGTAATTAAATGTACACATGACAGACGAGTTTTGAAAATTGACTTTCCGATGGAAGGAAACATCGCATCAGGAGAATATTATTCCACATTTTGTACGTATTATTTTCCTGTCCCGACAATTTTCCCGTTTTTACCTTCAATTACACGAGATTGTTTTAAATAATCATTCTTCTTCTTTGTATGCTGTTTAGCCGTTAATTTGTGCTAACTAATTAAACCATTCGTTGACGTGCATCCTATTCGTACAAATTAAAATGGAATCCAAAGGGGGAGATTAAACTGTACCCGTGGAATTCGTAGGAATATAACGTTCGGAGGTGAATGAATGAATTTCTTGGATATACGGAATGCGAATGAAGTCGCGTGACAAGAAACCGGATGGCCGAGTCGAATTAACAACTTGTCTGCTCTAATGCGTTATGATTAATCAACACCACACATTGCACCATTACACCCTTTCTTTTTTATCTCTTTGCCATTGTATTATTTATTTTATGATTTCGTATGTGGGACCACCCTTAATTAATTTATGTCCTTAAGTACTTAAACGCAGCAAAATACACAATATACTTGTATAATCCGTACACCATGCAGTCACGAACAAATACCCTACGGTATCGAGCGTTAATTAACATATTACTATCACTGTAACAAGAAACGTATTAACAATGAATGTGCCTAGCGTTACTAAACGCATCGAGTGGTAACACGAGAGTATTGACATGAACGTCGCTGAAATTCAATTCAGAATTATCGAGAATCGATTTCAACGTATCGTCGCTTTACAAAATGAACAATAGTCGTTGTCAAGTACCGTCAACGGGACAATAACGAATAATCCCGTTGACGTAATTAGATTGACGCTCGAAGGGATCGCGAATACCCGATTCTCGAGGGCGAAGCGTTCTACGGAATGCAGAAACGCGAGTGTGTTCGAGGCTCCGGGAAACGCGAGCTGATACGTGTTAATTACGACCCCTTAGCGATCGAGCGCAAAACAAGCACCGTAATCCATTGCGAATAATGACAGCGACGTACGCGCGAGACCCTATTAACCAACCATTCAGAATTCGTCGTTATTAGAAATTCCTTGTCCCGTGCGTTCAAACCTGGATTAGTTTGCGAAACAACGCACCGATACGTGTTCTTTGTTCAATTAATTTACATAGTTACAAATCTTTCGAGTTTCAGTAATAGAACCCCCTTTCTTATTCTCAAAGTTTCCAGCTTCCGAAACTTTTAGAATTCCTAAATTTTCACTCTCGGAAACAAAAATTCAATTTTCCGTCTCGCTACATTTCCAAATCTGCGAAACCCGAAACTTTTAACCCCTTCACTTACCATTTATTTAACAGATGCGTCAGTCAAGACTAGCTATTCGGGGCTATAACATTAAAACGAACAAAGAAAATTAAAATGTAACTATTTCATATTCAGGGATCCTTGATAATGTAACTTATAGCTGGACCTAAATTTCAAGTTGAAGAGTATTCAAAATTTGAGTAAGATTTGCCACATTTTAGCTGTAAGTGCGTCACGAGTGAGACTCGTCAAAGTACGGGAAGGGGTTGAATCTTCATATTTCTCTTTACTTTCGAAAACCCGCGAACTTATCGAATTTCCAGGCAGTGCAAGTAGTTCGAACAGCGTACGCCGCCAGTAGTACGGCGAGCGATTGGTTGGACACGGAAAAGAAATTAGGCTTTTCGCCGTTTTCTTTCGTCGAACGCCAATATCCACCGCGTTCACGCCGTGAATTCGCTACGTGGACGGTAAAATGGGAAACTTCTCGACGAATTTATCATTCGTTTAACGTCACCGTCGACGAAAAACTGCGAGCGGGCGCGCGTGGTCCGATCACGGCGACAATCGCGCGAAATCTGAGCGTGATTAATTGCTCGTCAAGCTAACTTTTCCACGGTCGCGAGCAATTTTCCCGACACCGCGAAAAGCCAGCGTCGCGTTGCCTGTTGCGAGCGTTCGCTAATCGATCACGCCGGAAATTAGATGGATCGCCGGCGCAATATCTTAATAGCGGTTGATAAGGATACCGCGGACTTTCTGTCGAACTCGTCGATGAACTCTCGCATCGCTGAACTCCATTAATCAACGAAATTAACAAGATCACCGTCCAACGAAAGTATACGTGATTAATTACGCTCGCGATTTGCATTCATCATTGCAATGTCCACGATCGAAAATTTTCGAGCTCCGTAACCCGACGGATAAACCGGACAGAGACGAACCGCTCGAGACGGTCCTTCGAACAAGCGTCGAGATTCTCGGATCGCAGGAAATTAGCAGGATTGCCGTACGAGCACTTAACACGATTGATTCGCCCGAACACGGCTGCAAGGACTTCCGCTCTTCGTTATTGCGAAACCCCCTCGGACTTCCGTCTCCATCGATCGAACAACGCTTCGATGGAACTTCTCAAAGGCGCGATTGTTAAGGCAATTTGCGTTGCGTTTATGATACGAACCGATTACCTCTTTCAATCTTCCCTGTCGAACTTTCATCTCTTACCTTCGCGAATAATTACTCCGTTAGCCTGTTCCTAAACTTTATCCTTTTATTACCTTTTGCATCTTTCCTCTACGTAGTTTTGTTCGTAGCAGATGTTTAAAAAGTAGCTACGCGTTCGAACTGTCTTTGAATGAATGCTTGCAGCCACTTTTTGTGATGTGCATGAATAACTTCTGAATTGTTGTTTTATTATTTGCGGACAAAAATATGCACATGGGTACATAAGACTTATTCATTGGGCTTCAAACCCCAGTTTCGTTGTGAGACTCATTATCAATTGATGTATTGGGCTTCAAACCTCATTTTCGTTGTGAGAGTCATTGTCAACTATGATTCAGTCAACTTCAAACCACATTTTTGTCGTGAGAGTCTCATTATCAATTATGATTCATTGAACTACAAACTGCATTTTTATTATAAGAGTCTTATTGTCAACTATGATTCATTCAACTTCAAACCACATTTTTGTCGTGAGAGTCTCATTATCAATTATGATTCATTGAACTACAAACTGCATTTTTATTATAAGAGTCTTATTGTCAACTATGATTCAGTCAACTTCAAACCACATTTTTGTCGTGAGAGTCTCATTATCAATTATGATTCATTGAACTACAAACTGCATTTTTATTCTAAGAGTCTTATTGTCAACTATGATTCATTCAACTTCAAACCACAGTTTTGTTGTGAGAGTCTCATTATCAACTATGATTCATTCAACTACAAACTCCATTTTTGTCGTGAGAGTCTCATTATCAACTATGATTCATTGAACTACAAACTTCATCTTTGTTGCGAGAGTCTCATTGTCAACTATGATTCAGTCAACTTCAAACCCCATTTTCGTTGTGAGACTCATTATCAACTATGATTCATTGAACTTCAAACCCCATTTTCGTTATGAGGCTTGTACAGGATATTCATTAATTCCTACACAGACAAATATAAAAATGGGGCCATAGAAATCACCTGCCTTTATAACCCCATCCACCCTAATATAAAGAACCCACAGTACAGAATTGAATTCCTGTCAATTTAATTAGTGTACCCTCACAAAATTTGAAGACAAGAGCTGAACCAAATAACTAATGATGGAAAAACTTGACGCAGAAGCGACTATGGAGCGGATAGAAACGTACACGAGGACACACGAGCTGTATCGACCGGCCGAGGTGGAAATGTATGAGTCCCGTCGATACGTGTGTTTACGGCTTTCGTGTATCTAGTCTGTTTATATGCGCGCTCGTGTGCATAGACGCCTAAGCGTATGTTTGTGCACGTCCAACTTCGCGTGTGTACCCAAATGCGTTTACCTGGGATCCTGTCGTTCTTCCGTTTCTTCCCTTTCCGAGCGGCGCTTCTTTTTCAACCGGGAACGCGTCACGTTGCCAGAGGATATCGCGACGAGTGGCCAGTTTAGGGGTTGGCTAAAAAGTGGTAAACCAACGAGCACTGGCTCACGGGGACTTCGAGGAGTGGCTAGCCTCGAAATTTTCCACCGCTCTCGAACTCCAGTCACCGAACGGGAGAAAAAACCTTTTAAAGGGGAAACTTCACCTACCAAGTAAACGAGAAACGAGGTTATTGCGCTATTCACTTTCGGCGCGATACTTTGCCTCCTGGAAAAATTCTGTTCCAGTTTCTTAAAACCTGACGATAATTCCTTTGCCTGTAATTTGCAGGTACACATATTAGGTCTGAATGTAATTTTAAGATGTGGACCCCTGCGCGGGGAGACATTTGTCCAATATCGAACGTTTTCATAGTTTCAATTTAGGTAAAACGTCCATAAATTACTTGGAATGTATGCCATAGCGGAAGATGCGCGTGTGATATATGAGGATATATTTCTAACTTGATCCCTAACTTCCCGGGTCAGACCTGTTGTATTCGCAACGAACGAGAACGCGGTCTCCCGAATAAAACTGGAATTCTATTTGAACGTAAATTATTAGTATTCCCAAGAGCTACCATAATTGTTGGAGAATTATTGGAAGCAATTAATTTGCCATTTCGAACATTGACATAGCTTTGTTACGTTGAAATCTTAACGCGAAGAGGAGCGAAATACCATTTCGTTTAATTATACACGAACCAAATTAAAATTCTGTTTGAACGTAAATTATTACCGTTGTAAAAGGCTACTGTATCGTTCGGGAATCATTGAAACGAATTAATTCATGACCGTTACATTCGCAATTCCGTACGTGCTCGTGTATGTTATCTCGATACAAGTGGGGGGCGAAACAACGTTTCATTTAATTGCACACGAAATTAAGATAAAATTCTCGGCACTGAATGGTGCGCGCCGAATTAACGCAAATTATACACAATAACTCGGCAAATGGTATTTTATCGCGGCGATTCAACGAGGTATGTGTATTTCTCGGGTTCTGCGTCTAAAATGCTATATTCCTGTTTCGGGATTCATTCCAGACGCGGCGACGTAATTCTCCCGAGATTTCAATTAAATTCAACTAAATTTGATTTAATATCGCGAGCACGAATTGCTCGACCTCCACCTTGTTGCGGCGGGTCCACATCGGCCCCCCAATTACACGCCGGGTTAGCTAACATATTATTTATTTGTTTACGCGGACCACGCCCACCCTTAATGGTTAGCCACCGTCTCGTGTGCAGTTGAACTCGACGTAACGCGATGGTAATTGTTTATGCATGGTTGCCCGGTGTTTGTCTACGTTTCGCCGACCATTGCGGTCATTTTTGCCAAGCGGTTACTGTTTCGATATACCGAACTAATACGGTCGATCACGCGCGATATTATCCTGAAAGACCGCCGCGCTATAATCCGCTGGCGTGTTCGATGACGAAATGAATTTCGCATCCTTTTTATCGCTCGTCTCGAACCGTGCGTCGACGTAGCTAATCGAATATTTTACTCCGCAAACCGTTCAGCGCGATATTTATTATGATAAAATACCTGCCGAACTAAATATTATGCTCTTTCCGGAGCGATATTATCAATCGCGCGATTCCGCTGTTGCATTCAACAGTTTTTCAGAGTGATTGCATATTTCGATTCCTGTCCGTGGCGGGATTAAAATATGAATAATGAACATTTCTATGCGTAATACGTTTCGTCATAGCTCTTTTGCACTGACGAGCTACATAACAGTGTCCAGCGGAAATTGTGGATAAACGAAGCAAATTTCAATGAACGACGCAGAACGGTCACCTTTTAACGCGGTTCGACTATGAAGAGTGTACGGTCAGTCGTCCGCAAATTGGCGGCCTATCGGCCCGCTAATTACTCCATCGAGTGGTGTTTTAAATGCCGAACCGTTACGAACGATTTGCACCGATAACGGGAACAAAAAGAAACTTGCGGGAAACCGTGGATTACGTTATCGGTCCCGACATTAATCATACTCTGATACTGTGGCGACAAAGACGCCCCCGAATTAACAATAGTCACGATATCGATCCCTCCTCGCTATTTATTCGTGTCCTAATTACGCTTAATTATCGATAATCATTAGACTGTGAATGCGCAAACAGATATAGCACCCTTACAACGGATTTAACGTAACCTCAAAATCGCTCTATTCTTTGACATGGATTTTAATAAATTCATTCTAAACGTAGAGCCATGAAATTTGAAGCTCTATTAGGGGGACTGAAAATTAATCAAAATATTGTTTGCTGGCGAAGAACATTTATTTATTCCAGACCTTTAATTCTAATCAAACAAATAATTTCCACCATTTTCTAACTTTTTGTCACCGTAAAGGAAGTTGTTCGATTTCTTTCTTAAAAAACTTTGAAGTCATTGAAGAAATTTTGAATACTTTTCGGTATTCCTAATATATAAAAATAAGGTCAGAAAGAATTATTGTTATATAACTGTGAAAAATTGTATACTTGTATACCTGTGTAAAACCATTTAATAAAAGTTCCTTCAACAACCTGACTTTCAAGACTGATTTTCGAACTTTTTATGATCGAACTCCCTTCGAAGGACGAAGGTCACGAGTACGAAAACTCTCGAGCCATCAATTGAAAGCCTATCAGAAGACGACATTGAAGTTACAGATTTTATGGACCATAAGATCGCGAATTAACCAATAATGACACCTAGTTCGATCAGTCTAAAGGACGAAAAATATTAATAGTCGATCGCGAAACCATCTGCCCCGGTTAACGCTTCAGGTACATCGTTCTTTCCGCTTGAACTCGACGTCGCTGAAACACAAACAGACCCGCGGGATCAAGAAAATATCTACAAAAGGAGAACGCTCGCGGGAAGCTCGTGCACGAGAGAGAAAGAACGGTTGGGTTAACCAGGAAATTGCAAGGCACACACAAAACTCGACTGCACGATGGAATCTTAATTCCGCGAGCACCAGAGTTGAATTCACTTCGGCCTCTCCTTTCTTTCCACCGTCTTACATTCGTCCCTGTTCAACCCTTTCGCGGCCCTCCGTCTTCCCATGGCATGGTCTAGCGCGTCTTATTCTCTCTCTTCCGTAATTAGGAAGCAAACAGGCCGGCGATCTTGCCAAGTTGGCGAAGTCAGAGATGAAACAGCAGTTTCCGTCCGCCTATTCTTCTTCCAACCTTCGTCCCGGCCATTTCTCTCTGCATCCTAGAGCTTTGGTTTTACACCCGCTCGTCGTTTCGACCGCACCTACACTTCCTGCGATGCCGTTCGACGTCCAACAAGCTACGATGTATCTGGCTGCCAAACGCAGCCACCTCGAGGTGTTTCGTCCTCGTTTCCGCTTCTCAGACACCCTTCGATTTAACATTGGCGTATTACTCATTTTTTCGAGGCACCGAATTCAATAGCTTCTGTAGGGTTCTTGGGGAATTTCGAGAATCTGAGTTGGAGGTAATTTCGGTTTTGTGGAGTCGGGAAGTTTCTAACTGAGGCACTTAGGAATTCGGACGGTGGAGAGCTCGGAGATTTCGGAACTTGGGTATTTGAGAATTTGGGGACTTTGGAACTTGAGATTTTAGAGCTTGGGAAAGAAATTCTGGAATTTCAAACTTGAGGATTTGGATGTTTGAGAATTTAGAAATTCGTAGACTTCGAAAATTAAGGACATGAAAATTGAAAAACTTACAGGCATAAAATTTTGAGAATTCCAACATTTAGAAATTCGTAGACTTCGAAAATTAAGGACATGAAAATTGAAAAACTTACAAGCACAAAATTTGGAGAATTCCAACATTTAGAAATTCGTAGACTCTGACAATTAAAGACACAAAAATTGAAAAACTTACAAGCATAAAATTTTGAGAATTCCAACATTTAGAAATTCGTAGGCTCTGACAATTAAGGACATGAAAATTGAAAAACTGACAAGCATAAAATTTTAAGAATTCCAACATTCCAAGTTCGTGAAATTCGAAAACTGTAATATTTAAAAATCCTAACAATTGAAAATATGAGAACTGAGAACCAAAAAATTAAAAAATGTTAAAAATTGAGAATTATGAATTTAAAAATTTGGTATCACACGGCCGTCCTACGCCAATGAAGGCTGCTCGAGGAACGTCGTCAAATGTTTTTCCGAGGAACTCGCGAAAAGTCGCGGAAACGAGTGTTTTTTCGTCGACGAATGAAATATTACCCTGGCACGGTTTCTCGGGGAACTTCAACCGCATACATTATAGAGTATATTTTCCAAGTTGTTATTTCTGATATTTCGTCGCTCGGATCGGTGTCCCTGGCTCTATTGTGGATGAAGAAATTGGGGTGAATCGATGACGCTTTGTTCGTGGCGCGGTTCATTGAATATTAAGACGAGATAAACTCTGGTTTTCAACGACCTGTAATACCATTCATTACATATAAACGCAATAATTGTGCCGATTTAACTTTCGATATTAACAAAAATAATTCATCACAATATTTTATACGAAATAACTTCATTTGAAAATTCCTTTCATTTCACGTTTCGTTCCACGCTCGTTTCGATAAAATGTACATGCAAATATGCAGTCCTAATAAAAGCGGGGGTCGAACGTGGTTTGAGGGCAAATTCCATAATAAAATATATTATCTGCGTCCAAAACTTATTAACGCTTCTCCGAATAAAAAAAAATACAATAGTTGAAACGGTGGACTCGAATATTCTACCATAAAAACAGTGACCATGGATTTGTCGGATCGATAGGAATCCCGCAAAAGCTACCGTGCAACGAGATTGCAAATGACATCTGCAATTGCACCGGGCGCGCAGAATATCTGCAAACCGTGCTACGAGATTCACCGAGATTTTAATTAATTAACCGCTCGACAAGCTGTTTGTTGCTACAATTTTGTCCGCTGCGATGAATTCGATGCCATCGCGTCAAAAAATTTCAATATAGTCATCGGAGCTAGTTTGATGAAAACGCAGGGATATCAAAACATAGTTCGTCACTGTTGGCAGTACGCTGTAAAAAATAGCGTTTGATTAAAACGAAAAGCAAATTTCGAGCTTTGCAAATATTCCCAGCGAACAATTGCCGAAGTAAATCAATCGGATAGAAAGTGTAGTTGCTTTCACGCTGGATGTCACTTGCGAGGAATATTCAAAGCTGTTCCCAGCGATGCATAATTCCGTCGCTGTGAATCGCGCGACGTTTGATGCTGACTAATAGAGCTTACTAATGGAGACCGCTGTCCCAGGCGACGTCACGGTCGACTTGTTTCTTTGAGTTTCTAGAACTCGTCTTGTGGTACACAATATAGAAGTATGGGGAAATGTATTCCCTCGTTAATAGAGGCGTTTTCGATTAATAGACGCGGGGTTATCATCAGTTTCTGCGAAGCAACGCGTCAAACGGGTGCCTTTGGGATGTGATGTGGAAACGTAGGGATATGCGATTGGAGTAGCGACATGGAAGAATGGGAAATGCAGGGATGTGCAAGGGTAAGAATATGGAAATGTGAAGAGTGATCGAGGAGAGATTTAAGAGTATTTAGTGAACTAGAATTTTGTGAGTACTAAGATCTGAGAGAAAATATGCGAATTTTGGTATTTAGAAATTTTTGAATAAAATAAGATCATGGCATTATGATGTAGAAGAATGGTAAGATGCTTTATGAAGGGTAGAATGCTATGTGGTGATGTGGTGATATGGAAGCGTAGGATATTAGAACATAGAAACATCGAAGGGTTTCAATATTGAAGAATGACTAAGGAAACGTTTGAATGTGGGAGCGTAGGAACATGAGAATATAGAGACACAACGTTGCAACACAGAGTGATAATATGAAAGCGTAGGGATATAGAAGCGTAGGATATCGAAATATAATATAGAAACGTAGAGATGTGCAAGCATAGATATATCCTAGCGTAGTAATACCGAAGGGTTGCAATATGAACGAGTAGTGATATAGAAGCGTAGAGAGGTGCAAGAGTAGATATATCTTAGCGTAGTAATACCGAAGGGTTGCAATATGAACGAGTGGCGATATAGAAGCGTAGAGATGTGAGAGAGTAGATATATCTTAGCGTAGTAATACCGAAGGGTTGCAATATGAAAAAGTGGCGATATAGAAGCGTAGAGAGGTGCAAGCGTAGATATATCTTAGCGTAGTAATACCGAAGGGTTGCAATATGAAAGAGTGGGGATACGTAAGCGTAGAGATATGCAAGCGTAGATATATCCTAGCGTAGTAATATCGAAGGTTTGCAATATGAAAGAGTAGCCATATAGAAGCGTAGAGACGTGCAAGCATGGATATCTCCTAGCTTAGTAATACCGAAGGGTTGCAATATGAAAGAGTGGCGATATAGAAGCGTAGAGAGGTGCAAGCGTGGATATATCCTAGCGTAGTAATACCGAAGGGTTGCAATATGAAAGAGTGGCGATATAGAAGCGTAGAGAGGTGCAAGCGTAGATATACCTTAGCGTAGAAATACCAAAGGGTTGCAATATGAATGAGTGGCGATATAGAAGCATAGAGATATGAGAGCGTGGATATATCCTAGCGTAGTAACACCGAAGGGTTGCAATATGAAAGAGTGACGATATAGAAGCATAGAGATGTGAGAGCGTGGATATATCCTAGCGTAGTAATACCGAAGGGTTGCAATATGAAAGAGTGGCGATATAGAAGCGTAGAGAAGTGCAAGCGTAGATATACCTTAGCGTAGAAATACCAAAGGGTTGCAATATGAACGAGTGGCGATATAGAGGCATAGAGATATGAGAGCGTGGATATATCTTAGCGTAGTAATACCGAAGGGTTGCAATATGAAAGAGTGACGATATAGAAGTGTAGGGATGTGAGAGCGTAAATATATCCTAGCGCAGTAATACCGAAGGGTTGCAATACGAAACAGTGGCGATATAAAATCGCAGAGATGTGCAAGCGCAGATATCCTAGCGTAGTAATATCACAGCATTGCAATACAAAATAGCAGCGATAGGAAAGCTCTAGATAAGAGTGTGACGATACAGCAGCATAGAGACATGAACGTATACTATAAAAGTATAGCAAACCTCGCAATATGAAATGACAGCGATACGCAAGCGATACGAAACACCGTGTAAACGTAGAAATATGGGAACGAGAGTACAAAGATAAAAGCAGAAATCTTTCAGATTTCTCAAATACACATCCATTGCTCGCTGTATTTAATTAAGAAAAAGTTTGAAGATGACAATTCGATAGTCGAGGAGATACCTATACCTCAGATTATTTTGAATAAGGAACGAGACGGGACGAGGGCAATCCATTTTCCTCGACGCGGTCCCCCGGGATACTCTATGGAATTAGAGTACCCGACTCCTCTGCGATCTCTGTCTCTCGTCCTCTTCTCTGTGTCTCTTTCTTCCGTGGATACGCTTGTGCGACGTTTATACATGTACCAGCCTGTACACCTTGTGTCAAGCCACCGGGAATGTAATATCTTAAAACGCCACCGTCCAACCGACGAGGAAAAGCACCCGATATCGTGACGGATTACGCGGAGAATTGCGACTGGCGTTTCACGAATAGAAAGGCGCGTTCTCTATCTTCCGAACGATGCATGCTGGTAAAGTTCATCCTGGTTCATCTGCGAGATGCGTTTACGCGTCTTTGAACCGATCACGTATACTGCTCAATGCAGTATATTTGTATATTTATTTTCAAATTCATAGTTTGAGAATTTTTGAACATTCTTTTCCGAAGTTAAACATTGTCAAATTTTTTATTAGACTGCCAGATAGATTCAGATCTATTCCCAGAGTCTTTAATCCAAACATTCCCAAAGGTTCAAGCTTCAATTCATTCCATTGCTGAACGTATTAATCTCATGAGCGGAATAGGATGAGAGTATTTGTGAATCAGTGAATTACTTATCAGAGCTCTTTTTCTCGAATGAAAGCTTCTAATAATTAAAATAATGAAAAATTCTATTCAGTTCGAAAATAGCATTCACTTCAGATGAAGTGACATCTCATGTTACGTTCAATCTGCTTTAAAAATGTTCTTCATTCGAGATTTTTATAACACGAAAAAATAGAAATGCTATTCTTTAAATTTTATTTCAAATTTTTAATGCTTTAGTTTGTGCCAAATCTGACTTATTACTGTTGTATACATGGACATTTATTTAGTTCTGAATGTATCAAAGATATTGATGGTAATTACGTACAGCGCATGCAATTATAAAAGGGGTTGAAATTCAGAAATTGGATTCCAATATCGAAAGATGTTAGAACCAAATCAGATTTGCTGAGGCGATGGCGCCTTGGAAAATTTGCCAATCACACGGCTCGTTAGTGAAAGACTCCCTTGGTCGCCTGTTTATGCTGTTAATTCGAGGCACGAGGTAAACGTCTTACGTCAAGGGTTGTAATATTCGAGCATATAAGGTTATCGAGATTAATAGTTCTAGTTAAAACATCCCCTTACTATATGACTTTCCCTCTAACCAATAAAAATACCAAAACAATCTTTCATGTGAGAAAAAATGGGTTATCATCCTCGATAACTTCCCTTCACCTGTACTTGTAAAAGTTTCGTTTCTGCAGAGTCCCGAAATTAAGTAAAATGGTAAATATGCAGAAATATAATTTCCACAGTGAAATACTGATTAATTTAAATCAGTTTAAGTTCGGTAGCAATTTATGAAAAGATTGAGAGCCACTGGTATAAAGGATTGCGTTGCACGAAGGGCGACAATAAAAGTGGAAATAAACTTTTTAATACGTTTCACTTGGCCCTGGTTGCCTCGTGACGTGGCCTCGGAGATTCTGAAGCGGTATACCAGGCTAAAAGAATGCCTCCCGAGAAACTTGAAATTTTTAATTAAACTCATAACCGACCGCGGCTTTTTTTGTCCGCCTCTTTTTCCCCCGCGTTTACCTTCTCGACCCGGTCTGGCCATTGTGGCGCGGATCGTTAAGCGACAACAACCGTTGTGTAATAAATTCGTTAAACAAAAACGAATCAGCGAATGAAATCGATAGGAATTTCAACGTTGTTCGAAAACAACGGAGTACGTAAATCTTTATTCCTCGCATTTGCGGTTACATTTGAACGGATATTTTAATTAAAATGTAGTGGAACGTGAAAAATTACAAGGAGACAATTTTTAAAGGTTGGACATTTGGAAGTTTAAGAATTTAGAATGATAGGAGTTGACAATTTTTTAAACTGCAAAATATGGTTAAGAGGTACGTAATATATTTTTATAATGTTCAGATCGATTTAAAATTGCACTGTCCAATAAATTTAAATAGAATCGCTAATAGAGACTTCAATATTAAATGTCGAAAAAGAATATCGATTATTCCGTCACCTTCCGATCCTCCAAATCTGCTATTTTAATTAAAATCTTCATAACGAAACGTGAGAAATTAGGTAGAAATCCAGCTTAAAATCCAGAGTTTATGAGTCTTCTCGACCGATTTCGCAGCGGAAGCAGCTTGCGAGGGGCGTCGTTTCGCACGATATTTAGCAAATTAGCCGAAATACGACAAAAGATGGACGCCGAGGAGAAAATTTATACGGACTTAACCCGATTCGCCGTAAAATCGCGACGTGCCCTTTTAATTAGAAACGAACAGGGCAAGAAACAAAGTGGTCTCCGTGAATGTCCGGGATTTATGCTAAAGACTGACGTCGTCTCTTTTTCTACGAATTCTGAAAGTACCCTTTCTCGAAACTCTGGACAGGCTCTTGCCGGAAAACGGCACAAAAACTCTACTCTGTCGTTATTGTGCTATACACGCGGCTTATTAGATTTATTGCCTTTGTTCTCGATCTTTTAGAGCCACCGGTTCTCCGCTTCACAATAACAGCCCCCTTTCTTTGAGGAAGCATCAACTGCTTATTTGATTCTCGGATATTCGGTTAAAGATCTGTTTGAATTATTTGAAAACATTTAGAAAGACGGGAAAATTATGGAGATTGGAATGTATGGCCATCGACGGGTTTAAAAATGGGGTTGGAATTTTAGTTTGGACTTTTGGAAATTTAAGGTGATTAAAATTTCAAGAATTTGGGAACTTTAGACGTTTCTGAGGATTTAAAAATACGGTAGACTGACACTTTGGGAAATTTGATATTTCTGAATTGAAGATTCGAGAGTTTGGGAAATCTGGGCTGTGAGAATTTGAAGTCTTGAGAATTCGGGGGAATTTTTACTTTTGAGGTATTTGTATATTTGAGAATTTAGCAAGTTATTTTACCACTATTATATAAATGTCCGCTCGAAGGTTATCATCCCTTATCCCTTTGTCTTTGCAGAGGCTTACGTGAACCTGGGTGCGACTCTGGCGTCGGTGGGTCGTGAAACGGAAGCGGCTGCGGTTTTGCGGGCCGGAGCATCCTTGGACGGGTCCGGTCTCAAGGACAAAAGGGCTCACGAGGCGGCCAGAGTGCAGGCCCTCCTTCAATTAGGCGTCCTCTACGCCGATCAGGGTAGATTACAAAGGGCCCTCTCCGCTTACAGGGAAGCACTCCACGCTTTGCCGGATCACTATCCGCCTCAGGTCAGTTCAAGCTTCCTGCTTGTTACTCCATTAACGCGAAACAGCTGTCGGAACAACCGGCAGATGTGCCACTTTGGACAACATCCGTCAGCTTACCCTTTGACCATCCCTCTTCGGCTAATCGATCCGATCAATCCATTTACTGTTACATTATTGATCTCTTCTCTAGGAAACATACTTAACAAAAATTATACAACTATCATTTTAAACTGTCACTCGGAGTCACATTATGATGATCTTGAAAGACAAATTTCGGATAACATACGTGTTTTGAGAACCAGGAATACATGCAGTACATAAACATTGTATACATACATTTATACATGATTAGTAAACATAATCTAGTTTTAGTATTAATATACAATATTATTATAATAATGTTTTATTTTCAAAGTAATCCTAATAACTAGTAAAGAGGACACTGCAGATACTGAACGAATTTCTAAATTTTTTAAAACAATTTATTAATGTTTTATTTTCAAAGTGATCCTAATAAGTAGCAAAGAGGAGGACACTGAAGATACTGAACGAATTTCTAAATATTTTAAAACAATTTATTAATGTTTTATTTACAAAGTAATCCTAATAACTAGTAAAGAGGACATTGAAAATACTGAACGAATTTCTACATATTTTAAAACAATTTATTAATGTTTTATTTACAAAGTAATCTTAATAACTAGTAAAGAGGAGGACACTGAAGATACTGAACGAATGTTTAAATATTTTAAAACAATTTATTATTATTTTATTTTCAAAGTAATCCTAATAACTAGTAAAGAGGAGGACACTGAAAATACTGAACGAATGTCTAAATATTTTAAAACAATTTATTAAGCTTGTATAACATAAAATTTCGTTGGTAGAAAATTATAGGAGGATCGCGACGAATTGGACAATTATCCCGACGCGCGATTCAACAAGAAGATAAAATGATAATTCGTTTATGCCTTCGATAGCACCATTATCACTGGCTTCTTCATTAAATCGGATTAACTGGTCGTGTGTTTATCCCGTATGAATTGCAATTTTCGCAATTGCTCGAAGTTGGAAAACACGCGACCGGGAGCTAATTAAATTCGTCGAGTATCGATCCGCGGAACGATGTCGTTTTACCGACGATTCAAGACGGATTTCAGTCCGTTTTTAGTATCGCAATTAATGTTTTATCGTCCCGTGAAACGTGGCCGGTCGATCGTAATCGAGAGAAAAAGTAGCGTCCAACGGGACGAAATCGTCGATGCGGACGAGCGTTGTTTTCATCGCCGCGAGCTACGGTACGCGTATGCACACCGCAAATATGATTTTCAGTCGCGTCGTAAACTAAAATTAAAAATTTTAAGCTCACCGTAATCTCCCGTATACTCGTCCCTCCACGTAGCTGCCGTTCTGCCAAGCTTTTTTATTTCGACATCGTCCAGGGAAAAGCGTCGACGCGTTTAACCGATTCAATTTTCATTTAATCTTCTGCAAATTTTCGCGCGAAATCCTCGTCAGAAGCTTCTCGATTTTCATTATTTAAAAGAAATCTATCTTTCGCGATTATGAGCTTCGGGGATTTGAAAATTTTGTTATTTTAGCACTTTGCAGATTTTAGTGCATTGAAATAGTTCATTGGTGTATGTTTTAACATATTACAATGTTCATGGATATTTTCATCAAGAGTGCACGAGTACATTAACTATTCGCCATCTTGTGACGTACGTAACCTATATTCGGGAGTGTGTTCAAATAGACCAGCATATTAAAATAGGCTTAATATATATTTTCATTAGTAGTGCATGATCATGTACATAAACTATGTGGCACCTTGTGAGATACAATGAATTATCTTCATAGATATGTTCAAATAGAACAGCATATTAAAATAGGCTTAATATATATTTTTATTAGGAGTGCATGATCATGTACATCAGCCATCCGCCATCTTGTGACGTACATAACCTATCTTTATAATTGTTTTCAAATGGACCAGCATATTAAAATAAGCTTAATATATATTTTCATTAGGAGTGCATGATCATGTACATAAACTATTTGCTACCTTGTGAGGTACAATAAACTATCTTCATAATTATGTTCAAATGGTCCAGCACATTGAAATAAGCTTCCTGAATATTTTCGTCAGAAGTACACCATGTACATCAGCCATCTTGCGACGTACACAATTGTGTTCTAACGATCGAAATTTCGACCTGGAGCCAATTGAGTCGACTCATCTAGATCGATCTATAACGCTCGTCAAAACTCTTAATTGGTTCCGAAGGCCCGCCGCGGGCAATTTCTGTTCGATCATTGTCTCGCGACGTTGTTTCCTATTCTGTCGCGAAATCCCTTGGAAAGCGCGTCTGACCAACGAAGCTTCCATCTACTCGTCGAACTTTAGCTCCTCTGCTATCCCGAAATCACTCGCTCGAATTACCCTCTCTGCTCCTCTCTGAAATTCTCACCGCATGCTCGACCGCATACGTAGCGAAATTCTTGCGAATTTACCGGTTCCACGGTCTCGTCTGGGCTCTTCCTTCCGCTCCTGCAGTCGCCAACTACCACGACCAGTTTATATTTTCTATGCTTATTCTCTCTTTTTTTTGCCCGACCACGTCCAACTTTTTGGATACCGGCCGAGGCTAGACGACGGCAACAACAGCTAGTACAACGAGCGTGTCTTCGCGCTCGACTTCGAACCGAGAAACGAGAAGTTTGCATTTTTACGAGTTTCTCTGTTTCTCTCCTTTAACGGCACAGACAACACCGGCCTGGCAAGCCGCGCTGCTTTCTACGTGCACCGACCGTAGCCGCGTTTTGTTCGGTGCATCCTCCTGGAACTCCTGCGCGACAATTTATACGAAAAGTATTTTTCGCCCTCGCATCGATGCCGATGGACACCCTTCTGCACATTTTCATATTTACCGATATCTGCAACTGACCCAACCTGCACATCATTGCATCTCTTCCAAATATTCTAAATTTTCTAATTTGTTAAATTATCAAATTTGTAAATTTTCCCTTACTAGCTTAATGTCGCGAAAGTTGAAGATGACACCGTGCTACGCCGAGGGGTTAATATATCTTAAAACGTTAGCCTTGCGAGGCTGACTTGCAACATGCCTGGAACACTTTGTACGCGAAAGGGGAAAGTTTCCCCTTTCTAGGGAAACATATTAAACAGACAGCGAAGTGTATCGGTCGTTTGCAACGCTCCTACTTCCTTCGTGCGAAAGAATCATCAATATAAGCTGAAGATACCCGTCAATATTATCAGTACACCCTTATCTTTCCAAGATAAGGTTCCATCAATCATCTCGTCGATTAATCTTGACTAAATATCGATCTTTGTCAACGTTGATTCAAGAGAGGCAAAAAGTAGAGGAATATTAAATGCGACGAAAATCGTTGTCGGTAACGAACACGAAAAAAGCTTCGACGGTTTTGTAACGGTCGTAAACAAATATCAAACAGGTTGTTTTAATCCCTTTATTTTCGTAATCGCTTTGTCGAAACATTAGTGGTGCCTTAAATATGGGTCAACGATCTGGCTGCGGATTTAACCGCGCTGTTATTAACAACAATATCAATAACCGTTCTCAAACAACCCCTCGTTCGGGTAAATTGAAAAGTGACGTTCGATCAAGTGCAGCAATTACAGAGCTCTCTGGGAAAAAAAGGGACTACGAGCCTCGACAAGGATTTTCAATGGCACAATCCGCGCGTTCCGCTCGCGTGTAATTTTCACGCTCGAGCTTCAGCCAATCGCCAGGCCGAATCATCGAAACGCGAAATAATTTGTCGGCGCGGCCACTGTAAAATACACCGGCGAAACGAAACAGATATCGACCGCGATTGCACCGCCACGCCGATGAATTCGAATGCAAATGCAGGAAATTTCTAGTTAAACGGTATTAATAATTTATTGCCTCGTGGCCATTTGGAATTTTAAGAAGCGGACACTCCCCCCGTCCCTTTTTATTATTCACCGCGCATTGCTTTTATCGTGTGCACGCTACATTACCCTGCTATCCACCCCCAACCTCCGCTCTGTTACTAGCCGATTACGCACACCTTGCTCACGCGAATCTGTTAAAAATATTTCGCTGGACAAAATTTAGTTACCTCTTCCGTAATCTCCACTGCAATTCACAGTTTCTTTAGACGTACATCCAAACCTTTTTGTTTCAATTTTTCTAATTTTAAGGACTCTCACCCCCTTGCTTTACGATTTCATTTCTAACTGTCTGTGCCATAAACAAGATCGTCTTGTTAATGTTTTAGTCTTACGACGTCTCTGAGGCGTCATTGTAAGCTGAGGGGTTAATTCACCCCCTTTGAAAATGTCCCAAGTTCAGCGACTAAGAAATTCTTTCTTCCTTCGTTGTCAGATATTTTCCTTAAGAAAGTCATATATGTATTTAGCTAAAAGCTGAAGAACTCTCGTTAGCATACACAGTAATTGAAGAGGGTGTTCTACTAATCGTACAAAACCAGGTTGTTCTATAAAAAATATAAAACTACCAATAATGTAAAATCCCTCCACAGCAGAAAATTAAATTTGCAAACGTTCCGAGCTTTTTACTGCAAGAATTTTACATAGCGTGTCAATATAAAAGAAATATTCAGCGCCAATATTAACTATCCGAATCCAATACTTTCATGTCCGAAAATTCCTTCGATTTAGCGGATTTCCAATGGTCGCAATCTTTCGAACGAATGGACGTCTCGATGGATTCTTTCTGACAATTTTAAACTTAAAACGCTGGAATCGAGACACGGTTTCCCAGGGGGGACACAGAACCGACGTTCCCTCGGGAGAATGCAAAATGCTCGAACCGGAGGAATTTCAATTTGCCCCCGATCTCAAATATTTCGGATTCCCTGGACGAGATGGCGAGAAGGCTTTAATCAATTAGGCGGATCAACTGGCCGCGTAGAAAAGTTTCCGTGGAAACGTGCCAGTACGAGAGTTCCTACAGTCATCGGACTCATCGCTCGGGTATTAAGTCGCGAATGTACTAATTACGTGTTTTTCTCTCTCGAGTTCATATAGGGTGTTTCATCGATATCCACGTAATTTTCTGGACCTTGCACTTTTATAACCTTGAGATTCACTTCGTTTCATATAAGCCATCATTTCACTTTCGTGTCTTTAACCTCTTAGGGTCAGAAAAATTTGCTGTACAATTTTGTATGCGACGTATGGACAATAGTATTGTTGAAGAAGTTAGCAGTAAGAATAATTCGGATGTTCGGTCTAGCAAAGCCCCGTAAACCTTTTGTTACGGAGTCTAAACAATTCGAGCACAATTAAAGTAACTTTAACGCAGCACAATAGCGGCAGACATTATCCTCCGCGAATTCGTTAGACTTAATTTGTAAACAAGATAAAGAAGGAGCCACTTGAGCGTTTCGAACGGTGCTCCACGTTTCACGCTGCCGGTAATCACAATGCAACTCGAAACTTTACGCTTTCGCGAGTTACATCTGTTTCCGGATGTACGTTTCACAACGGCGCAATCAGATTCGAAAGTTTCAGCCCGTTCGAATTATTCTCGATAACCCCGCTAAATAGGGTTCGATCGTCGACGCACGCGGAAGAGTCCATTGCAGTTTCGTATAATTCCCGTTGGAAACGAGGTGGACCGGCATTATAACTAGTTACGACGCGGGTAAAAAGTTTCCGAGGTTGGCTCGAAGTAATAACTCGGAGAAAAAGGACGGGCAAACGGAGAAATAAGAGGGAGAGACCGAGCTAGCTTGTTCCCCATTCGACGAAAGCTCTCCGCGATGCTGTTCGCATAAGCCACCGATATCACTCTGCCAGCCAATTTAAAGTTACGATTCGAAAGGCTATCTCGTCGCCTGGACGACCGTGAATCCCGCTATTCGACGACGTTATCGTTTGCTACGATTCCTTTCTCAACGATGCCCTCCCGCTTCGAATATTCCTCCGATTTACAACTGCCTCTGCGCATTAATTCCCTCTTCCCTCTCATACGTTACCACAATGAAAGGCACGTGGTTCCACATCTTTAACAGCTAATAAATGTTCTTGTTCGCATGACCTTGAGCTCTGATCTCAAGGTCAGACCCGTTTGTTATATAAAGCTAGAGGGTGAAAAGTCTCAAAGGAACCATAGGTGAATATTCGACCGTTTTCAAGAAAAACAATCTAAAAGTTCCATCAGCCTAATCGAGAGTTTTAATACTTAATGTTTGTTACAACACTTGTTAATACAAAACCGAATGATTATCTCGTTTTCAACCCCATAGTTGTACTACACCGTTCTTATCGCGGCAAGAAATATCGGCGTATTTTAACCCAGAAACTTTCTACAATAATTTATATTTAAAAAGGTAGATAAGGGTAATCGCGAAAGTTGAATCACGGGACCGAGAAATTGAATCCGCTACGAAAAGAAGCGTGGTCGAGACCCACGTTCGATACCGACACGATGAATAGCAACGTAAGTTATCGATATAGCGGTTGATGCTAACCGGAGAGTCGTTAAAATAAAGGTAAACGAAAATTGTTCGCCGTGTACGCGGCTTTATCGCGCGTGACGTGCTCCTGTGTCGTTCGTTACATATGTTAGCCAACGTATCACGTGCCTGGGAACATTAAATCCGACATAATTTACGTTTCGCGAAACTCCAAGATAAACCGTTGATCGTTCAGCCCAGAAATATGCGTAACAGTAGCCTTAACTGGACAAAAATTAACTTTAATCTTCAAGCTTTATAGATATGGTAGATTTAGACTTTCTTACAAAGAGCCGTGTTTCAAATATACTTGCGAGGTTCAAAATAATATCCAATAAAAAAAGACTTATTGCTAGACTAGTCTGAGCATCGCGTGTCTATCCGTGCCGCCTAAATATCGAATAAAAAAAGACATTTTGTCCGAATAGTCTAAACATCGCGTGTCTATCTGTGCCATCTTCCAGCGAGTACACCAGCACCAATAGGTCAGTCGAGCAGCAGCTGATTCATAAGCCATTTCCACGATTTAATTTATCACCGTATTCGTCCGTACTTAGGTAGCAATTAGGTGTTCCCGGTAATTTACCGCTGTTTAGTCGCAGCAGGATTTATCGTCTTACATCCAGCCGCAGTTAGAATCGTTACGCGCGTACATAGCGCGAGTACCAGCCACGAAGGGAAGCTCGCTCTTTAATGAACGTCAAAAATTTCTACCGTTGTTCCGTAACTCGATAGAACGGACCAAACGAGTGATTTAAGCCGTAGCCGGCGTCAATTACCGCAAGAAGAGGGTGCAGAGAAACACGCGGATAGAGAAGATGAAAAACGAATCGGGGAATAGACGGACGAGAGACGTCGTTAGAAATCAACCAAGTGTTTTTCAGGGTCGACGAATCCCGAGAATTCGCGGCTCGCTGAACAAACGCCTACGACGATCACGGATCATGATAATGAGACAATGAAGAGAAAAGAGAAAGAGAGGGAGAAAGATAGGAGCAGGCTTGCACAGACGCGAACCTATCGACCGCGGTTTCTGGAACGACAGAAAACACCGGAGCCCTCGACGAACCGGCTGCAACCAGCTTCGCTATCTATTATGAGCTGGTGCACTCGTAATTATGCGCCTCGGTTCCTCGGGATCGCAAAGAATTCGCGAACGTGCAGACAACCACCGCATTTCGTCTGCAACTTCAGGGCTCTTCTTTCATACGACGTTTCCTGTCCCACCTTGATCAGAGACAATCCACAACCGGTTTTCTTTGTCACTCGGTAAATGTTGGAACATACATCCTGACGGACACGGTGCGCTACCTCTGCTAATTGGACACTGCGTCCATTGTACATAAATTACGTACGTAAGACTGCGTATAATCCTAGTTACTGTGCTACAAGATTAGAATTACAACGATCAAACGTGGTAAAAGAACCTCAAATTGATCAAACTCGTCGCTTCTTAAACCCATCACTACTTTTAAATTTGTTCAAGTCAACGAGCTTCAAGTTTTGATAAGATTTCGATGCTTTTAGAAATAAAACAAAATGTGAAATATCGGAGAATCTTCAGCTTTGTGACTTCTTAACAAACTTTGCACCACCGATTCGAGAAAAATTGAATCATAGTTTAAGAAATATCTAACAAATGGAATTATCTCCAGGGCAAATTCGCGTTGTCCAGAATGGAGTATGCAGTGTAATTGTATCCGGAATATGTAAGAACGACAGCGGCATTCTAGGCGGTGTTGATTAATCACCCGAGGATACCTCATCCTGTAGTCGTATGAATGATTGCCCCGAAGAAGAAAAGCGAACTCTGCCAGGGATTAGATTGATTTCGTTAGAGAAGAAAGGAAGTGGTCGATATAGTTAGCCAGCGAAAGAGGTTTCTCTTTCCCGGTCTGATCGTTTTCAACAGGGCATCAATTACCGAGCGGCAAACTTCGCGACTTCGCGTTAATTCCGCGGGCGAGCGAGCAACTTTCCAGAAGATCGTCGTCGGCAAAAAAATTAATAACCGGAAAAGTTTCGGCCCCTTTTTCATTTAGTCCGGAGCGAGTATACGGACACAACACGGTATGGTGCGTGACACGCGTCGATTTTCGTTGATCAAACGACCGGAGGGTTGTCGGCCTCCACCCTTATGATCGTTCAATAAAAAAAAGGGTCGGCAATCATTATCGCCGTTCGTCTTCTGTTTGCTTTCTTCGCCCCTTCGTCCGTGTATCGTTCCACGGCGAAATTCGACTTTATTCGAGTTCGATCGGGGACAGACAGCCACGATAAAGATCAACAAATAACTCGGAGATTGCGGTTTATTTCCTCGAGCACGTACAGATTTCTGTGCCAGTCGGTCAACGCTTGTTTAGAATCACGATATTGCTTCCTTTGATGCAGAAACGAAGTTGGGAGTCCTCTTGAGACACGGTCTTTGTAGGTCTTCCCTGTACAAATCTTTTTCAGTGTTCATTTGACAAATCGAGAACAAACATTCGCCTTTCGTGTACTCGCGAAGACTATAAACTTCCGGACTTTCTGAAAGCGTATAATACTTGGAGAATTGTGAAGGTGCGACTATCGATATTGTGACATTCACAAGTTAGAGGAGAATCGAAGAATTTAAATTCTAATTATTCGACTCGTTAACTGAACACAACAGGTATTAGCCGTTACTGCAAGCAGTTACCGAAAGTTTCGCATCGAGTGGCTCGCCTTTTGTCCGAAAGACGAGGGGTGCACACCCCTCCTAATATGTTGTTTTAATAACAGAGGGCCCCTTTGTGCAGCACTGTTTGAGTGGCTAATTAGGTGCTTGCAGCCCTCCCAGTGACTCACAATGCTGCTCGAGGTAATTTCACGGCCCCTTCTACTTTTCATCTTCTCAATCTACAACCCCTTCTCATCCCTACGCTTCCCTGCGGCCCGTGCGAGCACATCTACATTGTGTACGCGCGTGCACCCTCCAATCTCCATTCCCGCTGTACCCTATTTCAAGCTCGGACCTAACTTTCGCACACCCCTCGAATTCCAAGCCCCGTCCCGTTTCGTAATTTCGCGCGGAATGCGTGCGATCCTCCGCCACCCTTGTTACGTCGTCAATTCGCCGGATCCCTCGGAAACTCCTTTTCTCCACGAATCTATTCCCCCAAGGACGATCTTCCGACCTAAACCGCGGGATTCACTTTTCATCGCCTGACGATAGGTGACGAGATCGAGCATAAGTAGATCGATGACGTTCGAAAGGGAAACTGTGGACAATAAGGGGATTCTTTCGCTCGGGACGATCAACCATTCAATGCCAAAATCGAACGTCACGTTCCTCGTACTTGATTCTTGAACACTCCGAGGGTTGCCCTGGGGAGCAAGACCACGACAACCGGTGTTCGTTGCTCGAACCGTAATAGAGTCGATAATGTCCCATTCCAACGGATTCCCTTTTTTGCCGCCCGATAGCGGCTCACCGATCCCTGGGGTATCTCTCGGCCGGTATACGAATCGGTTTCGTAAACTGAGATATGGACCTGCTTCATGGGGCTGCTTCCAAATTAATAATACAAGCTTGTAACGATATGTGGACCGAGTGTAAGGGATATAGATGTAGGTTGAGATATAAAGATCTGGGATGCGGAGATTTAGGTTGCGATAGAGATCTAAAGATAGAATCTGGGCGGAGAGTTCATAGGTAGATGTATTGGGATTTAGGGGTATAGAGATGTGAAGATTTAACGATTTGCAGTGTATAGAAATCTGGAGTCTAGCTATCTAGATTTTAGATATCTGTATATGTAATTGAGGGATGAGAAATGTAGCAGTTGCAGCCTCGTGGATACAGTTGTCCATCACATTTACGCAAGGTTTTTGCCCGTCGGTTCTACAGATTAAAATGTCGCACGGAAAGAAATAAGTAAATGTTTTGTTTAAAAGTGAAAACGTAACCATAAAAGAGGTAGCAAATAATCCAGATTTTATTTGGAGAAATAAATGATAAACCATAAAAGAAGAACACGACAGGACTTTTCCATTTGCGTATTACGACACGTAAATTATAAATTTATACTTTGACCTCGAAGCGAAAAGAAATGTTCTTATTTTTCAATAGCACGGTACAAAGTAGTTGCATAAAAATTGTGGAAAAAAACCCGGACACGAGTGTGTCACTGTATTTGTTTAAATTCACGAGAGCCACATGTCTACATTTGCACATGAAAAGCAAAAGTGAACATGCTGGTGAAATTTAACCGAAAGCGAATTTCGAGACGGAAGTGTTAGATGTATTCAGCGTTAATAATGATTTAACGTTGTCCTTGTTTGCAGTTTATTTTGCAAATACTCGGTATTTGTATGTATGAATTTTCTGTTCGCGTTTATCTGAAATTTCAGCCGCGTGAAAACACTCGATCTCGTTTCTATCGCGAAATCGACGTCTTTCATTGTCGGTTTTTAATCACGGGTAAGGTACCGTATGCTCGATCGAACAGAATTTCACGATAATGACGATACCCCGCTGAAAAATATGAAAATCCACGCGAGCATGTCGTCGATGTATCGATATTAAATCGTCGAAAACACGAGACGTGTTTGACTGATTGAAAATGTACCAATGTTTCGTCGTAGGAACATTTGCGTAAGCATTACAGAATGGATATCGCCATTAAAGTTTCATTACAGTCACATTTTACTCATCGTCGATTGTAGTGATCGATAATAGTGTTGGAAGAGTGGATTTATGTTTACTTGGAAAATGATCTATATGATTGTTGCATGAAATACCTTTTCTTGTAGATACTGCAGTTAGGAACTGAATTCCACATTTACCAATTTCGCATCCCACAATTCCCACATTCCCTAATTCCTACATTCCTCAATTCCACATTCCCTAATTTCCACATTTCCCAATTCCACATTCCCTAATTTCCACATTCCCCAATTTCCACGTTCCCCAATTCCAAATTTCCCAATTCCACATTCCCCAATTCCAAATTTTCCAATTAAAAATTTCCCAGTTCCACATTCCCCAATTCCACATTTCCCAAATCCACATTCCCCAATTCCCACATTTCCCGATTCCACATTCCCTAATTTCCACATTCCCCAATTCTCACATTTCCCAATTCCACATTCCCTAATTTCCACATTCCCCAATTCCACATTCCCCAATTCCCACATTCCCCAATTCCACATCCCCCAATTCCACATTCCCCAATTCCCACATCCCCCAACTCCCACATTTCCCGATTCCACATTCCCTAATTTCCACATTCCCCAATTCTCACATTCCCCAATTCCAACATTCCCCAATTCCACATCCCCCAATTCCCTATGTCCCCAAATACCTACACCTCCAAATCCCTATGCCCCCAACTTCCCACGTCCCCAAATACCTATACCCCCAAATCCCTATCTCTCCAAATTGCTACATCTTCAAATTCCTACCTCCCCAAATCCCTACGTCCTCAAATCCCACATTCCCCAATTCCCACATCCCCCAATTTCCTATGTCCCCAAATACCTACACCTCCAAATCCCTATACCCCCAATTTCCCACGTCCCCAAATACCTCCTCCCCCAAATCCCTATCTCTCCAAATTCCTACCCCTCCAAATCCCTTCGTCCTCAAATCCCACATTCCCAATTCCAAGTCCCCAAATTCCAAATTTCCCTTAACAAATGCAAAAGTACTCTCGACAAGCACACGCATTTTTTATTCCACGCAAAGACCCCGGCAAAGGTTCAACGACTGTTGGGGCGAAAACTGTGACAGAACGAAGGCGAAAAAAAAAAATGGTAGAGTGGGTAGCACAATGGACGTTCTTCTGGAAGATTAAAGTGCGCCTGTACGATGGCGAACGAGCTGACGGAGAATGGCTCACGTTAAAATTAAAATTGCGCACAAAAACCTGTAGACTTGCACGGGCCGGAGGGTTGGTTCTCGGCACGGATCGCAGTTCGAGCCGGCCGTTGGCTCGTTATTTAAAAGCTTCTCGGTGTTTTCAACCGACCGGCCCTTAGAACGCGTTACCAACCCACGGAACACCGATTATGGAGAGCGCTCCGACGCTACGCGTTCGCGACATTCCTGGAAATCGCCCCGGAGTTTTCGTGACGCAATCGACATGTTCCACTTCGGTGAAACGCGCGGCTTGTATTTCGCGATTGAGCGAGTATGAATAGTGCTTCGTGTGCTCGCCGAGCAACCGGGAGTTGTCAGGTTTATAGAAACTGAATGCGATTTCGCTGAATGGTATAAATAAAAGAAAATGCACGAGAATGCGCGCGTAAAAGGGACCAGCCGGGAACACAGATTTATTAAGGTCGTAGAATGTTAGGCAGTTCGTGAAGATGTCTGAACGCTTGTTCATCGTCGGTTAACGAGCGAACCACGCGGTAAATTCATATTTTCAGCGTCGGTAAAATTGAAAGCGAACTTTATTAGCCCTCAATTGTAGAGTTTGTTATTGACAAAATTCGAGAGTATGTTAAGTTTACTCTTTCGAACACAAGCGTGAAGATTTTATAACTCGTCACACGTTCACGAAACAAAATCTCTCGTCGTTCGTCTCTCGAATTAAGCACTCTGTCGGTCATATCAGACCCTTTGTCACTGGTCGGTTCCAGCGAAACTGGGCCATTTGTTCTCGGTAAGCAACGAAAACGAAGAAACGAACCGAGAAAGCGAGGCTTTTCATCGCGACTCGGCATTCAAAGGCTGCGTCGAAGTTTCGTTAATACCGCGGTCTCGTCTTCTTTCCTGATTACTCCGCCATTTCATCGCTTCTTCTGACCATTTCGTGCGCTCTCGACCTATTCGCGAGTCGATCGCAAAAGCATTTCACGGCGAGAGAAACGCGGCCGAAACTCCGAGATGTTTTTAAGTAATGAAATCCACAGGCAGGCTACGGTTGCTAAGACGCTTATTACTGACGGTCGTTTTGCCCCACGGACTTCTTGTTCGCCAACGAAATTCTGGCCGATTCAACCTGCACAGAAAAGGGGAATGAAACGACCCTCGCTTAAATGGACCACTCCTTGACGACGCTGGAACCAGCGTACCTTGCTTTCGAAGGATCTACCCCCTGAATTTATGTTTTTTCCGCGCTGTTCCTCGAACACGGCTTGTCGATGAAATAATGGCTCGCGGAAACAAAGAACGCCGGTATAATGAATTTAAAACACGGGATTTACGGCCAGATTTTTCTTCCATACGCTGCTCCGTATGAATAAACTTACGCTGCAATTTTAATCCCTGAAAAGATCAGGATTCCGCTGAAATTTTGGCAACGATACAGCTTCCCAGCGAACAATGGAGATATTAAAACAATGTTACGAAGAACACCGATAGGCGCTTCAAAGCATTTCAAATAGTACAACAAAATTGTACCTTTTATAAATTTTGCGTTTGGTTGAATTTTTGCGGGGATTCTTATATCACGGGAAATCGAGCGAAAATTGGTGAATGGTTTCCAACAGACAATAATACACTCCATTTGAGGACCGCGCAAAAATCTGAACCGCTTCTTAAGGGATAAAAAGAACCGTGAGCTTTTTCCTGGAAATCGTTCCCGGTAGACGTGGCTGAAATTAAGAAAAATGACCGGCTACAATTCTTGTTCGCCACTCGCAGTCGTCAAAAGGTAACTCCAAAGCTCATCAGTCATATTTCTCCGAGACACGACAAGGCCGGCAGGTTTATCGATTCCGAGCGTCTGATTAAGACCGTACGTATCCGGTGACGTTGATAGGACAGCCGGTTCCAGACGACAAAAAGTCGCTTCGGTATCCCAGCTTCTTTCCCCGAAGAAAAATTTCCGAAGTTAACGCCACGTGCGGGTCAGCCGCGAAAGAAAAACAGTGGAAAAAAAGGCGGTCGAAATTGCCATATCGCAGCTAGCAAAAATAATCACACCGTTCCCGTAGGATATTTTCCTGGCCCATAAAACCATAATTTCGTTTCTCCTACCGCTCTTTCTTCTCTCCTCTACTGCTGTTCAAACTGAAAACAATTCCGAGCGATTCAATTTCCTTGCCGCGCAATTGAAGCAACGAGAGGGAGATAAAAATCATCCCCGGGAGCCAGAGGAAATTTCATTTCACCGGAACGATGTTCAAAGTATCGCAATACTTAAGAATCTGACCCGGCCAGGTGTACCAACCTGGTAATAGTTGGAAACCGATGGCCGTACGGCAGCGTTGTTAGCAAAAAAAATTTTCCCCGATATCGAAGCCCTGTAACGAATTTCGGAGCTTCGATTGTATTGATTCCCACGAATACTCGAAACTTGCCGGAATTCCGGTATCGCTTTTTATGATTTTTCGTCGCAAATAAATAACGCACCGCAAAGGGTCAATAAAAAATAGAATTCGATCAATCTGAATATCCGGAATTGAAAAATACGCTCGGGCTAACCCACTAGTTTCGAATACTGCTCAACGAATCTGAAGACCAAACGAAAACATTAAAAATTTCAGAAGGAAGTTTAATTTCTATATTTTCAAATTCTCGTACTTTAAAATTCTCAAACTCCCAAATATCTCAATTCACCGAATTCCAAGGTCAATCACAAGGTCAATTCTAAGGTCAATTCCAAGTCTCAAAATATCAAAGTCCTTAATATCCTCTTTCTAAAATTTCCACATGTTCCAAGTTCTCAAGTTTTCCCACCAGGCACTTAACGCTTGTATCAAAGAATCCCTCAAAAAATCTGGTCCCGGCTATTGATTTCGGGAGTCCCGTTCGAGTCCACGTGTTCCTCCAGGACACCGAAGGTCTGCCGCGCGAAAATAAACGCACTGGAGATCGAAGATGGGGCGAGCAAATGTTGGGACCCGTTGAAATTTAGTTCCCGAAACGAGGGTCTAATCGCTACCGTGATATCTCAAGAGTTTACGACGCCCTCCACCCACACATGCTCACACACACGTTTATAATCGACGTTCCCGAGAACGTTTCTGGGTTCACCGGGGGTGAAGAATGACCGGTGTGCTCTGAAGTCTTAGAACGCTTAAGATATTTGACACATTGAGTAGTTTACAGTTTATCATAAAGGTTCTTGAAACAATGAAAGAACACGAAATGAAAAGGATGGGGCATTTTTAATGAAATTCATCATCAAATTTTGTGTTATGAAGCATTCGTATGTCCTTGATTTCATCATTCCGTCATATGTTCTCAATGTGACTAACATATCTTAATGTGAATAAGAACATATGAATATGAATGATATGTAACTAGGTTTTCGTTCGAGATTGCTCAGATCCTTCACCCTGAAATAATCAGAGAGTGAAACTTAATTGCAACATGGTTTTTACAATTAGTCTGCAGTCCATGAAGAATGTATTCTAAATATTAATGTATTCTGAGAAGGTAAGGTGCTAGAGAAAGAGTAATAAATCGAGGTCCCTACCCCTAATTACATGAGCAAATTGCGGTAATAATTCACGTTGCAATTACCACGAGTCAAGTATTAATTTATACTACACGTAGTCATTTTCGAATGAATATTGAAATAAACCAGCCCTATCAGACAGAACATAAATACTAAAATATAAAGTATTTTGATAAACCGCGAAGAAAGCGAGCGTAAAATCTGTCGATTGATTTGGTGGAACGAAGGAATTACCAGAGCTAATGGTTCGGTCCCTCGACTTCGTTTCATTTCCCTCGCCTAATCGTTCGATTCGAAAGATTCACGCCTTCGTCTGGATGGAACACGTTTCTCGGCATCCTCTCTGAAAAGTTCCATCTCCTAGGGAAACGGATCGACCGCTATGAAATTCCTTGAATGGAACAACGCGTCCCTCCAACGCGAGGATCCTTGATAATCGTTTTCTTCTCCCTCCCTCTTAGAAAGGCCTCACCGTATTATTCCAAAGTTTCGTCCGATTTTCCACGCCGATGACCAGCCCTCTGTACCCTGCCGCTACGCGACCGAGGGCCATCGCGATAAAACATCGGAAACTGGCGAAACTCCGTTGTAATCTTCCCGGTGATGCTTTACCACGCACACTTTCAACCAAATGTTCTGCACGTGGCCCTCGCCCCTATATCGCATACACTATCTTTCAAAAGTCTTGGAACTCTGGCTAAACGATAAACTTTCGAAACTGAACATCTTTATGAGATTTAGGGAAAGCTGGACGTCTTTATGTATCTCCTCTTTTTCGGGAATTGAAACGTTTGCGGTTTTTACCTGCATTGAAATAATTTTGCAAAATGTTTTTAAATCTTGTATTCAATTTTGAATGACTTTTTTGTTTTTGACTACATTAATTTACGTATATGGAATTAGTTAGCATGTACTATTTTATTAAATGCAAGAAAAGCGGCCTCAACTGTAAGACTTTATATGTGTGCATATGTGGATTATGTGTATATATGCATAATGCATGAATTATATGTATATATGCATAATATATGAATTACATGTATATATGCATAATGTGTGAATCATATGTGTACATGCATAATATATGAATTATATGTACATATGCATAATATATGAATCATATGTGTACATGCATAATATATGAATTATATGTACATGTGCATAATATATGAATCATATGTGTACATGCATAATGTATGAATCATATGTGTACATGCATAATATATGAATTATATGTACATATGCATAATGTATGAATCATATGTGTACATGCATAATGTATGAATCATATGTGTACATGCATAATATATGAATTATATGTACATATGCATAATGTATGAATCATATGTGTACATGCATAATGTATGAATCATATGTGTACATGCATAATATATGAATTATATGTACATATGCATAATGTATGAATCATATGTGTACATGCATAATATATGAATTATATGTACATATGCATAATGTATGAATCATATGTGTACATGCATAATATATGAATTATATGTACATATGCATAATATATGAATCATATGTGTACATGCATAATGTATGAATCATATGTATACATGCATAATACATGAATTATATGAACATATGCATAATAAATGAATTATATATATAAGTCATGATATGTAAAATCAAAGCATACGTGATAAATGGTGTGTATACATATACGGATAGATTATGCTGAATATTGCATTTCTGACAAAGTGTTCATAAAATATGATGATAGTAGAAACGTGTAAAGTTTCAGAATCTGAAATTCTTAAATCCCTTTCATCGCGAGCAGACTCGACGAAAATCCGCGTCACATTTCTACCCTTTCCGTTGTCAGAAGAGGGATGATTTACGAGCGGCGCTGATAATTACTTTGCGTTGCGTTAATTTTCGAGTCTGATTAAAACGTCGTGGCGAATCGGATAACGGCGGATAAACGGGTTGGAAAAAATCGTCTGGACGGCGTAGATAACCCCTCTTACCTTCCAACCCCACGAGTAGGATGATTTCACATTCTCTTTGGTGTTCTAAGTATCCTCTCTCGTCTTCGGATCCGTGAAAATATTAAACGAAGCTTTTGTTCGTCATGGAAATTGAGATCGCGACGTGAAACAAAATTCTGTCCCGGGGGATGAATCGTGTTTCGCGAAAAATCCGGGAATATCCGTAAACGATCGGTGCTTCTGCGTTTTAAAGTGGATCAAACGAAAGACAATTAACGACCAATTAATCGGACAGTCGCTTGAACGAATACTTGAAAAGCATAATTTAATTTCGACAGTTTTCAACGTTTTTATCTCCGATAGTTCGATAGTTTCGTATCGAAAAAAAGCAATGCATAAACCGCTCTAATTAAATTTCGATAATTTGCTGCGTTTCGACCCTTTTGCTCGATGGTATCCAACAAAAACGCGGTGCATGAGTAAACCATACTAATTGAATTTCAATAATTTGCAGCGTTGCAATTCTCTCTCCGTATCGTATTTAGAAGCGTCTATAAAAAGAACAATGCACTCGATAAACTCAGCTTATTTATTGTAAACTGCAGTACTCAAATATTCATAACACTTCGAATTTAATACCAATAATTGAAACAGAATCTGTTTCTAATTCTGTGCTACGGCAATGTCAAGGAGAAAGTCTCTACATATTCTCAGTTTGAAATAATTGCAGCCACAGTTCTTGGGATTATCGATCGATATTAAATCGGAAGCCGAAAGACGCGGGAAGATTTTCTGGTAGTTTAATAATGATTTCATGAACATTTAATGAGCGGTACGGTTAAGTGCGGCGGCCGAGAGGAAAGTTCGTCAGAACGCGAAGACCTTTTAGCTCGGATAGAAGTTTTAACTACTGGACGGTTCGTCGCTTTTTTTTCTCACCAGCTTTATGACGCGAAACTAGTCGCAATAAACATTCTATTGCTTCAACCTGTCTTCGTCGTTTTCTTCGCTATGAGTGCTCTAATAAAAAATTCAAAATGAAACTTCCAACTCTGATCAACACGGCATTAGTTACCTCGATCCTCCTTTGATCTAATTTCATTTTGAACAATTTATACTCTGTCTTAATACTTCAATTGTCTTGTAATAATACTTTTCAATTCAAATAACATTAAAAATAGTAAGAATAGTACAATTAGTAAAATAATTCTTGCAACAGTTTAATAATAGAAGCGTGTCCCCATTGGGCCAGGTTTAATTCGGTATATTGGTTCTATGGCTACGAATCTGTCGCCGCTAATTCTGAGGGGATAATTAGTTTTCTGTAGGATTAATCATTAAATGACGCATTCGAAGCTTGCCGTCTGGTCGTAGAACAGTTCCTCGATGCGATTATCGCGAGTTCCCATTCGCCTCGTGGGAGATCCTCGATATTACGCGACCATAATTCGAAACGAGTAAATGCGGTTGAAATTAAAGCTCGAACGGCTCACCCCCGCCACGTCAATCGGATCGCAGACAGAAATTAATCCATTCTCGGAGCGCTTCTAATTCAGACCGGTGTCTGATTGTTCGTTTCGCTTTGGAATCGAGCGGTTCGAGTCCCCTGGAGAATCGTCTTCGAGAACGATTCGAATCCTGGCTACGGTATCGAGTAGTGACAGAATCGATCCGCTTGTTCGACGCCGGTATTCGATTAGCAAATTATGGTCATACATATTAAACGGGAATTAAACCTTATTTTGTGTCGAACCTTGTTATGGAATCTTGTTAATTTTATATAACTATGACGCCGTTCTTATTATGGTATCTTGTTAATTTTACATAACTATGAGACCGTTCGGTATCTTGTTAATTTTATATGACAAACACATACCACAAATTATTAATATAAATTCGTTTGAAAGATTTATAAGCGAACATGCACTTCATTTCTGCAATTAATATTGATACATTTCATACTTTTTCAATAAATTTGCATACACTCGAGACTATAGAATACTGACAAAAATGGAAAGTTTGATCTATGAGTCCGCCTCTTGAATTAAAACGGAATAAAATTTTCTCTAATTGAAAGCTATCGCTGCAATAAATCCTGGAAGAATATTAGCAATATTCTGAAATATATTTCAGAATATAGAAATCGTATGAAACGGTATCGAGACAGATCGAATCCATCGCTGGAGGCAGCCACGATTACGACGGAAGAAAAATGGCCGGGGAATTAGAAAATCTTTTTGCTGTTCGTTTTAACGACGGGTCCGGTACAATCGATTTAGCCTGTTCTAGAACGCGTAAATTTCGGAATCGTTTGCCGGTTAGTTGAGTCGGGTGAACAATTTTCGTTGTTTGCGCCGGTCCGTTCCGCGTATTTGTCTAATGTAAATTTAATACAAGCCCGACCACGCTGAATTCGAAATAATTTCGCGAAACTTTCAGCCGGCTTACACCTCACGAGTTTGATCAATTTTCCCTTTCCAACGAATATTGTTTATTCTAGTCGAGCGTGTGCGACCACGTGCACGCGCGGGCAACCAGCTAACGGGTATTTAATGAAACTCGGCTGCGGAATTAATTTGAAAATTACCATACGCGCCGCGAACCAACGCCGGCGTTTCGGCGGCCATTCACGTACCGCCAAACACCTCGAAAAACCGTCTGGCTGACCAACCGGCGAATATCCAAGGGAGTAATAAATATACGATATAGCGTGTGGGTTGCGGAGAGAAAATTAGTCGGGTTGGCGGTGGGATAATATACTTAAGTCTCTGTATGTTCTCCCTGAAGTGCACCGTAGGCACTCCTTAAATTCTCCTAAGTCCTGGACCCCAAAGGTCCTAAATTCTTCTTAGGTGTTTCCAAAAGTCACCTGAAAATCCACTACGTAGTAAAATCGGAGAAATTGACATCCGTGGATCAGGTTCGGTAATTAATCTCCGATCAGAGCGTTCGACTGGTTCTCAATCAACTTATCGCTAATCCTATTCGACTTTTTACTAATCCCACTTTAAACTTGTCCGATCCTCGTCGATCACGCTGTCGACTACTATCTCCCTGCTCTACTTCGTCGAATCAAATATCCGATATCTCCTTAAATATCCGCAAGATCTTCACGGGTATCAACTCCCGCGTCGTTCGTATTCAGCGAAAACCGCGTAACAGAATACCGTGACGATGACAGTGAACGGGATTAAAGTTCGATGCAAGAACGAAGCGTCGACGGACACGTTGTTCGGGCATTAAAGCGACGCGATTAAATCTCTTTCCAACACGTTGCAAAAAAAAGGGGAAATAAAGTTATTTCATCCGTCGCTCGACCGGCTGCATGCACGCGTCGTTACCTGCATACGTGTCGAGAATATATCTTAATCCGCTCGAAGCTCCCGCCTGAATATTTATGCCCGCGACCGTTTGCGTTGTAAATCGCGACCTTTATATTTTCGTTCAACGACGCCGCGTTACCTTTTAATTGAAATTGCTCGAACACTGCCGGTTGGAACCTCGTCAGATGGCTTTTCGATATCGATTTGTACGACGCTATTAAAACGATGGCCCATTTTAACGACCATGTTCTTTCTAATCTTGCATTCCTTTCATTATATGAATGGAGACAGGTCAACTCATTTACTCTTACATTAGTAGACTACATATATCTAAACTTCCACGTTTCTACATTTTTATTTATGATTTTGTTAAATACTTTTTCTAGATCCTACTTCCTAAACGATGTCATATATGCTTGTAATAGTTGTATAATGATTTTCAAGTAACTCATGGATCTTTATTACACACCTGAACGGAACATTGAAGAGAACACACCTGAACAAGACATTGAACATAACACATCTGATAAAAACATTGAACAGAACGCATCTAAACAGGACATTGGACAGAACACATCTGAACAAAACATTGAACAGAACACATCTGAACAAAACATTGAACAGAACACACCTGAACAGAACACATTTGAACAAAACATTGAACAGAGCACACCTGAATAAAACACATCTGAACAAAACATTGAACAGAACACATCTGAACAGAACACATTTGAACAAAACATTGAACAGAACACATCTGAACAAAACATTGAACAGAACACACCTGAATAAAACACATCTGAACAGGACATTGGACAGAACACATCTGAACAAAACATTGAACAGAACACACCTGAATAAAACACATCTGAACAGAACATTGAACAGGACACACTTGTCTCAGAACACCCCTTGACGTCAAAATCAATCACAAAACACACTGTCATCTTATTGTCATGTAACCAATAAATCAACCTAAATAAAAAATAAATAAAAAGCATCGAAACATTTTTGAGAGCAAGCGCAAATATTTAGAGGAAGTATAAGCGTGAACCAACAGGTCGTACGAGGCAAAGTTCCGGCAAACATTCGCAATAATTCAAGTTCAAGTTCCGCATCGAAACTAGGGACGATTTCAGGGATCCAAAATCGACTCTCCCTTTCTTCTGGGCCGTTAATTAATGGTTTTCGCGGCAATAACCGCAAAAAGCGTTAATGGTGTTTCCAAAGAGGCGAAGCTCGATTCTGGTGGCAAAAGCGTGGGTCCTCGACAGAGCGACGGTTCGTTAGCCTTGCTCGTTGGTATAAATCAAAGGCGCGACAGGGCAGCGGCCAGATTTCAAATGCGCGAAACGCGAGCCCGCAATTTAATCCAATTATCCTCGCCGATTAGTCCTGTTGCGTATCGCGTGCTGCTTCGCCTTTCGGTGCCCGAGCCCGTAGTCAGTCACCTAATTGGCCCGCTCGACTTGCCACCCTAATTGTTTGTCCCCGTGGCTTTCGGACTTTGGTATTCGAGGCCCGACGACGACAATGACAAACGCGTGACGCGGACGTTACAAACGTTACGCTGGTCTACCTTACCTAACAACCTGATTCTACCTCTCAACCTGATTATCGATCGAACTACGTCCAATGAGGTTGAGGATATCTTAAACACCGATCTACTGGATCCCAAACAATTCCTTTCGATTTAATTATCATTGACCTATCCGACGTGTGTCTCGAACGGTGACATTTGACGAGTCCGAATTTGGATACGAAAGAATGGCGAGGGGTATCGATTTGGATATGATTTTGGAACGGTATACATTTCTGATAAATTGCCGGTAAGTAGCTGTGTAAAAATGGTACGGTATCGTAAATCTTTGATAAGGCTGATAAATGTTGTAAGTTGCACAGGTCGACGAACAATGCGATGTCCTACTTCCCGGATTAATTAATAATCGACTGTATTATCAATCCGTCCTGGCTTGGCTATTCATGATCATTACGTTTCTGGAGATTAGAGCGCTGTAATATTAACACGTTGACTGGCGCAGTAGAAATATTAATCGTCAGTACGACGTAGCTACGCGGGCTGTTAATTAATGATACAGAGGATTAATTTTGTAAACTAATGCACCAGTTTGCCGCTACAATTTGCTGCCTATAATTTTAATACCATTAAGGGTCCTCCTTTTGTCCGCGGTTTTTAATTAATTTCGCTAAATTGACATAATAGTCGATACGTTTGACGGTCGTTTCGTAAAAGGCGGATTATGCTGCAAATAAATTACACGAGATGCAGAATTACACGTCAAAATTGCGAAATACTAGCTATTAATTTATCGAATTACAAACGGTATTTACAGATAGATTTCAAGCGAGAAGTAGTAAAATTGAATCCGCAGTTATATCGCCGGGTATTTAAATCCTCGAACGGGGCAAAGCACAAATCGAGGCGTTAAGCGACGAATTCTAAAATGTGTCATTAATTATTCATCGAGTGTAACGTTAATCCAGGATGTTGTACAACCATTTGGAAATTTGAAAATTTCCAGGAGAATGTTCTGTTAATTTACCGAGTAGCGCGAGCCGCTCGGTAAATCTGGTTTCGAGCTTGATTAACTATTCATCCAGGTAAAGCAACTACTTTCGTCGCAGCGACTACTTTCCCGATATCGCCGAGTTACGTAATCAAGCAAAAAAAGGTGCAAAAAAAAAAGGGGAACTCGTCCGGGAGCTTACGAAACTGCCGCTTGACGATCGCAGTGAATTCCTTGTTAGAACCGGCCGTGAATTTACGTCCCTAATTTTTCCCGGAGGAACGGCACACTCGAGGAACAATGGACGCCGAACGACGCACAGAGATCCTCTTCTTTGTACCGCTGCCCATAATTCCAGACTGTATTTTCAACGAAATGTACCGAAATCGTTGAAAAACAGCGATCGCGAGAAAAACCAGCCGGCGGCCATCTTCTCCGCAAGAGATTTTTAATATGCTTGTACGCAAACATTCGCGGAGAACACTCTCATTTCCTCGACCGTAAAACAGAGTTGTTTTGTTAGCCCCTGGAAAAATTACATAATTCAGTTACATGGTACTGCTACTGTAATATTAATAACGGTTCTCTGTACATTGTTATGTCTTCTCTTAATTTAGAATATCGTGCTTTTACACAGAAATTGCACTGGAATTTTGCATTCGCGCTGCGCAGGAACGAGGTTGTAATAACTCCTAATTGGAGTTTTTAGGTTAAGTATGAACGGTAAATAGTGGAACGCGCTCTCGAAATTTCCATATTTTCGAACGTGGAAATTGAGGTTTCAATCAAATTTTGGGTATGGAAATTATCTTCGTATTTTCATATTTTTAAATCATTCAAAACCACATGTTCAAATTACCCACTTCACTAAAAAATTTATACATATCTAAAGCTAATACATTTTTCAAAATTTTAAAGGAAAGAAACGTTGAAATTGCGGTTTCAATCAAATTTTGGTATAGAAATTGTCTTCGTATTTTCATATTTTTAAATCATTCAAATCCACATGTGCAAATTACCCATCTGGCTCAAGAATTTATACATATCTGAAGCTAATACATTTCTCAAAATTGTAAAGGGAAGAACGTTGAAATTGCAGTTTCAATCAAATTGTGGGTACAGAAATTGTCTTCATATTTTCATATTTTTAAATCAGTCATTAAAAACCACATGTCCACATTATCCACTTGACTCAAAAATTGATATGTAAAGAATATGTGCATATGTGATATATTGTTGAACTTGACTCAAAAATTGATATGTAAAGAATATGTACATATGTGATATATTATTGAACTTTACTCGAAAATCGATATGTAAAGAATGTGTACATATGTGATATATTGTTGAACTTGACTCAAAAATTGATACATAAAGAATATGTGCATATGTGATATATTGTTGAACTTGACCCAAAAATTGATATGTGAAGAATATGTACATATGTGATATATTATTGAACTTGACTCAAAAATTGATATGTAATGAATATGTACATATGTGATCTACTGTTGAACTTGACTCAAAAATTGATATGTAAAGAATATGCACATATGTGATATATTGTTGAACTTGACTCAAAAATTGATACGTAAAGAATATGTACATATGTGATCTATTGTTGAACTTGACTCAAAAATTGATATGTAAAGAATATGTGCATATGTGATCTATTGTTGAACTTGACTCAAAAATTGATACATAAAGAATATGTACATATGTGATATATTGTTGAACTTGACTCAAAATATATGTAAAGAATATGTACATATGTGATATATTATTGAACTTGACTCAAAAATTGATACATAAAGAATATGTACATATGTGATCTATTATTGAACTCGACTCAAAATATGATACGTAAAGAATATGTGCATATGTGATATATTGTTGAACTTGACTCAAAAATTGATACATAAAGAATATGTGCATATGTGATATATTATTGAACTTGACTCAAAAATTGATATGTGAAGAACATGTACATATGTGATCTATTGTGAACTGCACGTATGTGTCAGTATCATTGAATAAGTTAGTTCATTGCAGTTACAGTATCAGGATCGTTAATGAATGAAACATACGTGGTAAAGTACGTGCTCCAACTATCGTCACCCCGTCAAACTATGCTCGAACTGTAAACTAGATTCCAGGTGTACAACAGCAAGCGTCGATTGGCAAAGGAAAATGCTGTGTTTCATAGTCAGTATTTCTAGGAGGAAACTCGATTGGGGAATCGATTGTCAGGTCCCTTTGACGTCTCCGACGAAAGAGCGTCTTTTCACGGAAACGTTCGATCCTCTACAACGTTCGTTTCCCGACGCGGTGCAGATCGAAGCGCAGAATTCTTCGAGAAGACGTTTCGAGGAGGCGATTTTGCGAGAATAATGGCGACGGACGACGTCGGCCATGCAAAAGACATGCATCTCGCTGGTTTGAAGCGGTGGTATCCCGACGGCTGAAAGCGGCGGCGCGTAATACTCTTCTCGAAAAGTAGTCCAAGTGAATAATGACTCGGCACAATGGAGTTTCGAGACCTCTCGCAACTTACCCTCGGGGGAGCCGCATTCTTTCGTCCCTGTATTTACTTTTCTCGAGCGCATTAGCGCCCGGTCGCTGCGGCGCGAGTTCTCTCGCGGTTTCGACCGGGTTCGTTCAATTTTTCATCGCTTGCGGTCCACGCTTTGACGGCGAATTATTCAACGCGTTGCGAACTCGTATCGTTACTATTTCACCGAAGGAACTGTGCCAGAAAGAAAATTCATGAGCGGTTTACGACGCGTCGCGACGAAAGGTCTTCCGAAAAAAAAGGACGTTCCTCGATCAAAGCGGAATCCTTTCTGCGGTGTTCTGCTGAGATATTAAAATCGAATAATCCTGTAACGCGTCACCATTTCTGATTCCGTCAGAATGACAGGTACTGACACTTCGATCGTGCTGATTTTAGCGAGATCGCGACCGCGGAAATAGTTCAAGTGAATAATGACGCGAAACAATGCGAGCAACCTCCGCACTTTGTAAAAAGGCACGCGTTCTTTGACGACGCGCCCACTTTCCTCGAGCCGTGGAATTGCTTTCACCTTTCGAAAGCCAGAAATGCGTACGTACATACATCACGTACGCGATCGCGATATAAAGGTTTCTTAAGAAGTCGATGCTTTTTAAGGAACGTTTCAGGCTTCCACGCTTTTAAGACCCCTATACCGTTAAGCCTTCACGATCGATACACAAATTTACGGCTTTAGAGCTTATTCATTCATACTGTTAAACTGGCAAATTATAAGACGGTGCAGCTTGTTAAATTGTTAGAGTCCCAAATTATTATATTGTCAAATTGTTACAGTGTTAAACTGCCAAACTGTTATGTTTTAAAATTGTCAAACTATCAAACTATCAGCCTATCATAACAGTAAAATTGTTAAATATTAAATAAAATAGTTAATTTGTTGCAATGTTAAACTGTCGGGCTGTCATGTTTTAAAATTGTCAAACTATTAAACTAACAGCCTATCAAGACAATTAAATTGTTAAATATTAGATAAAATAATTAATTTGTTACAATATTAAACTATCGAACTGTCATGTTTTAAAATTGTCAAACTATCAAACTATCAGCCTATCATAACAGTAAAATTGTTAAATATTAGACAAAATAGTTAATTTGTTGCAATGTTAAACTGTCGGGCTGTCGTATTTTAAAATTGTCAAATTATCAAACTAACAGCCTATCAAGACAATTAAATTGTTAAATATTAAACAAAATAATTAATTTGTTACAACGTGAAACTGTCAGGCTGTTATGTTTTAAAATTGTCAAACTATCAATCTATCAGCCTATCAAAACAGTAAAATTGTTAAATATTAGATAAAATAATTAATTTGTTGCAATGTTAAACTGTCGGGCTGTCATGTTTTAAAATTGTCAAACTATCAAACTATCAGCCTGTCAAGACAATTAAATTGTTAAATATTAGATAAAATAATTAATTTGTTACAATATTAAACTATCGAACTGTCATGTTTTAAAATTGTCAAACTATCAAACTATCAGCCTATCAAAATAAAACTGTTAAATATTAAATAAAATAGTCAATTTAAATGTTAAACTGTCCAACTGTCACGTCTTCAAATTGCCAAACCATCAAACTATCAAAACAGTCAAATTGCAAAATATTAAATAAAATAATCTATCAAAGTATCAAACGCCAAAATAGTGAAACGGATAAAATGAAAACTAAACAAACACCAAGTACAGAAATTAGAAGCTTGCAAAAGAAGTGATTGATTATCCATCAATACCAAGAACGCTACCGTGCAGGTAGCATAAAGAAAAGTTGAAGAAAGTACATAACCATTTGTTACTGGAAAGCCGAGAAACGGCAGTAACGCGAACACGTTAAAGACACCGGAAATTTCTTAATTCCGGAAAAGTTAGATTCGAATCGATCCAAGTGGATATTCAATTTGACGGGGTTCTCGAAGCCATCCCCGTTGAACAAAGAATCGGATGGTAAGCGATAAATCATCGATGACGCGTAGCGTCGTTGATCGAATTCTTATGAATCGCGCGATTCCTTACCGAATTGCTGCAGATTACTCTGGCTCGATCGGATAGCAAGAATTTCTACGGGAACGGGCGCGGGATCCATCGAATCACGGGGCAATCGAGTCCGTCGAGTCAGTTGGATATTCGAGCTGGTTCTCCTTCTCCGATGCTCTTTGCCATTTGTCTTCTCCGCCCGCGAAAGACTTCTCCTCGGGCATTTCCTTCCTTCCTTCCTTCCTCTTTTCCTTTACTTTGCTTCTTCCAGCCAGCACACCCGGCACGAACAAAATCATAAAAGTTTTAGTCTACAACTCTGGGACGCGAGGCCAAGCCCCCGTGTGCTCGGAAAGAAGCTTTTCGGTGTTAGTCGTTCCGTAACGCTCGCAGTCGTTTGTGTTCCCATCTTGTTCTCGTCTATACGTGCCACCCCCGCCGACCACCTCTCCAGACCTACGTGTTTCCACGTATGTGTACACGTAAGGGTGCACGCGTGTGTACGTGAGAAACCGTGGTGGCTCGCCCCGAGTTTCGTCAGCCATTAACAGCAGCCGTTGGTCCTGAAAATCAGAAAACTTCCGAAACTGATTCTCCACCTTTCGAGCCAATTACTTTCTACCGTTGCGGATTTATCGTACCGACCGATATTAATTGCTCCTCACGCTGCTCGTTACGATGTTCTCTTTCTTCCTTGTTTTATTTAACCTCCGATGCCCGAGATTATGACTTGCTTTTTTCTTTTATTGCGGAATAAGGACGAAAGTATTCCGAACGAAGTGGGAGAGAAGTGGGTTAAGAGATTACTTTATTAAGAATCTATAGACACGATAAACCTGATGCACACGAGAATATGGCTCCTCCTTTCTGAATACAAAAATCAGATCTTGATGTTAACCTCTTGCCTTTGACGAGTCTCCTTCGTCACGCACTCACAGTTCAAATATGAAACCCTGTTAAAATTTGTAATACTCTTCAACTTCAAATTTAGGCCCAACTATATATAGTCAGAGATTGCTAAAATACATTTTAGTTTTCTTCACTTGTTTCAATATTATAGCTATGAATAGTTTTGATTGACGCGTTTAGCAAATAAATTGTACGGCAAGGGGTTAATCTTCTAAGGTTAACCTTCGAACTGAGGAAAGATTAAAAAAGAGAAGGGAAGTAAAAAGTACCGGTTTTGATGGTTTAATCCCGTGTTACAGAGCGTTTACAATCTGCTGGGTGAAACTCTATCGAGGCTGCAACGGTACGCGGAGGCAGAAAGGTGGTTCCAAGCAAGTTTGGCCAGCCAGCCTGACCACGTGCCTGCCCACATCACTTACGGGAAACTTTTGGCCCGAAACGTAAGTAGTTACCAGTTTTGGATCGCTTCTCTTTCATCAGAGAGCAGATCCAGTTTCCAAGTTTACCGCGGCTCGACCGATATCGTTCAACGGAATTTCGCGATGCCCGAGATACCGGCGTGGTTATCGACTCGAGATATCAGCCAAAGAAAAACACGTACGATCTAGCCAGGCAATCGGTAAACTTCTCGTATCAAAGGATACTCGTCTTCAAAACAACGTTTGATACTGTTCCGAAGTGATACTCGAAGGACAATTTCATTTCTTTCGTTCTACAATTTTTCTTGGTAAACCCTCATTTCCTCGAGGAAAATTGTTCGCCGGAGTATCTCAGAAATAAAATTCTCGACTGGTCGAATTTCTAAATTAGATGCATTTATATGGCGGTCGATGACTTACAATTATCCGGTATGCGAAATTGAAATATTCCGCTTTACGCTGCAACCTACTGAAGTATGAATATTTCATTCGCTAATTACTTCCTGCGTAAAGGATCATATCCGAGCTGCATAGCATCCCTTATTAAATTGTTCGTTACTTTGGAGAGAAAGTATGCTGCTTCAATTTAACCACATTTTATATCTTGTCAGACATAATTTGAGGTAATGAGATTTCTTGTCTTTCCTCGCATTTTCTATTTCAAACAGATGTAATACCTCTCTTCGGATAAATTAGAAATTATAAAGAGCATCAATTATTAATTATTGATTAGAATACTCCTTATAGGAGTATAAGGAGTCTCGAATTTTTCGGTGCTGTAAAGTTATACTCCTTATACTCCTATAAGGAGTATCAGGTATTTTGGTACAGCAGTGAAAAATTCGAGAAGGTAGAATCGAGTATTTTTGGAGAAATCACGTCGATCGAGGTCGGAGACTTATCGTCCCGAATATGAAACGACAAACGACATTTCCTGATAACCCGGATTGCAGGTGATTCGTTCCGCGAGTCTGACCACGTACCGACCCACATCACTTAGCGAACCTTCGGCTCGGCACGTAAGTAGTTAGTACTATTTCGGTGCCGACACGCTGGCTCGGTGGATCGAACGATAGGCCGGAGAATCGGTTGACCCACATCACTTAAAGGGAAGCAGCCGCTGACGGGAAACAGCGCGCGTTTAAGCTGATTCTGCTCGATTCAGAGACCGTTCCATGTTCCAGGGAGGCCAATCGTTGACCGGAAACCGGTATTTCTCGTGAAAACATATCTAACACAACGGACGATTACGCTCACTGAGCCGAGAAGAGATTCGAGACCCATCATGTTCCTAGCGTACGTGTCTCGTTCACGAAACGAGCTTGTATTTTCCTTTTGCAAATGTACCGACGGTTTGCGATCAATTAACTCTGCATCGGGAACGTGGAGCGACTCTCGAATCGGTCGAAATTGCTTGTGTTTTCTTTTCGTTGGTGATGAACTCGGTAAGAGAGCACGAATATTCCCTCCTCGTTTCGTTAATGAGGCAGTTTTAATTCGATAATACATGATCACAAGATGGGTAAATGGTATAACGATGCGTCGACTCATTAATTTGGCGCAATGAAAATTACAGATTTCTAAAATAGAATTTCGGAAGCCGTATCATCGGTCACGAATGTGTTAATCAATCGTATTGTTTAACGCGAACGTCGAGTAAACATTCCCCGTCAATTACATAATACACTTAATTGTTTGAAATCATAATAACCAACGGAATTACTAATTTGTTATCGGTCCCGTGGTGCATTCAAGCAACCCATTGTTATAAAATGATTTTAAATTAATTATCCGTGAAACAGGCCAGCCACTTTACATACGATAAATTTTAATTAATTCCTCCACGTTAATTGTACAACGTTTTTCATCGTAACGCACGACAATGGTTATTGACCATAATAACGCGAAGCACAGAAAACCCAATGCACGCCGCGATGCGAAAGAAAATATAATAAACCGAGAGAAGGACTTTACCGACCGGGAGAAGAAAAACTGTGACTACTCGTAATAAACGAAGCGATACGCGTTCTTTATTCCGTTCTTTCTGCTTTCTATTTTTAAATCACAATTTCGAAATCGTTACCCCCGCGGAAAAACAGCGAAAAAAGGTATCCGAACGCAAACAAGCAACCGGATCGAAAACAACAGCCAGGAAAATATCCTGCGAAAAGTTAGCTTCCGATTTGTTACGGTTTGTTTTGTAAGGGCGTCGCTTTTTGTCTTCCCTCGAACGTCGCGTCGTTCAGCCGGGATAGGAAGTCCTCGTGGATAGCCGTGTAAATCACGAGATTCACCGGATGGGTCAATGGAAAAGTCAATACCGGTAAACGACGCGGAGGGTAATCGAACGATTCGCCGATAAACATTGGCCTCCGTATCGCGTACCCAATGAATTTTCGTTTGTCCGCCTCTTCGAGATCGTAGAGAGCCGCAGTAAAATTTCAAATCCATCTTTCATGGCTTACAAATAAACTTTCTTCGCTTAAAACAATTTTAGTTTCATTCAAATACGACTGCAATTAATATTTTGATTCTTCTGTCCTGTATAATTTTTACCATCTGTATCGAACTACAATGTATAGACAAATATTTCTAGCAACAGCAATGACGGTAACAATTTATTTGACGGAGTGTGTGTTTCGTTTTACAGTCGAGCCGCGTTCTGGAGGCTGAAAGATGGTTCCTGAGAGCCCGTAGGTTGGCGCCGGATGACTCGAGCGTGCACCATCATTACGGTAAGCATAATCGTAGCAATTGGGAACTTCACTCCCTCACACGGAATTGAAATCCTTTCTAAACGGTAGTCAGCAAGTACACGACGTTAAAGAGCCACGATAAGAAAATATAGAACTTATAAACACGACACAAGGACAGGCACATCCATTATTAAAGCGACATAATACATTAGTTCGTGTGCTGGTCGAGCAAATTGGAGTAGCCGACAGGTTCATCCTCTGACCCGCTGTAGCGACCGAATAATTGATTCCCCGGAAACTTTTCGCGCCTCGAGGACATTACGAATTCCCTCGGCGTCGAAACAAAAGAAAACAAACCCCCCGTGAAGAGGACGAGCCACCGAGATTTTTCGAGATTCTTTTAATAAGGAAGATAAGAGGATCGTAGATTGTTCGGGTTGTTATAAATACTTGTATAATGCTTTCCCGAGGGATGAAAAGAAACTGGGAACTCTCTAATCAACAAAAGAGTGCAAAATGAAAAGATATTGAAATTTCGTGAAAACGTAACAATTTTTCATGTCTTTGTGTCCTGCTATTCGTTTCTTTTTTAATCTTTTCTATTCTGAAGTTCATTTTGGTTCGTCACGATGTTCCTCTTCTCTCCTTCAACTTTTTACCACTTTCAAAATCGTGAACGACAGACCGATTCTTTGCGCTCGAGATTAATCTACTCGTCGAAAGGAGTCACGCTCGAGCAGGATTTTTCGGACGCAAGAAACCGCGCGGTTTATCTCTCTTAGTGGCACGCGTCATTAGGCAGTGGCCCGCGGAACGTAGCGCGATATATCACGCCGAAATTTACGGTCGCCATCTCGGCGAAATATCCGAGACGCTGGAATCCTTGACCACGCCTTATTTATACGGTACTGCCACATCGGACGGCGAAATAAAATCGTGTTTATCTATCACTTACTCCGGTAGATCCTCTCAGAAAAATCTCGCTTGACCTCTTGTCCTACTTTGACCTATAATACCATGTCACTCAGGACGCACATTACAGTTCAGGTACAACAAATCAAAATTACATTAGCATTATCAATATTTCCTAAATTCAAAGTGTACTTAATGTTTCATCTTATTTATTTGTCTCAACATTGTGGCAATAATTAAAAGTTAAGGGGTGAATCTTCTTCTCGAGTGTACCAAGAGTTAGGAGATAGAAATTCAGTCCAACCGAATTCGATCGTGAAAGTTGAAAGATTTGAAGTGTCCAGAAAGGGTCAGAAAAAGTACAGTGAATTTCTTCGATTTCCAGGACTGTTCCTGACGTCGCAGGGTCGACTGTCGGAAGCAGCGGAGGAGCAGCTTCGCGCGGCCGAACTTTCGAGATCCGATTACGAGCTGTCGATGGCGGCTGCATCCGCGCTGCGTCAAGCGGACCGCCTCGAGGAAGCCGAGGTGTGGTACAGACACGCGGCGAGGTTAAGGCCGCACGAGGCCCGCAGCCACACGAATCTCGGGGCGATTCTTCATTTGAACCGGAAATACAAGCAAGCGGCGGCAGCTTACAGCGAAGCGTTGAGGCTACAACCCGGTGACGCGATGACGATCACGAACCTGCACAAACTGTCGACCATTTTGGCGTGACCTCGTGACGCGACGACGAGGTCGAGAGACAGCTACGAGAGTGACGAGTGTGTGTATCATACGAACCCCGGAAAGACCCACTACCGACTCGCCGTAATCCCCGACCCCATCACGTCTCCCCGATCTTCCTCCCGATATTCGTTTATATCCGTCGACGGGCGCGACAATGTCACGGGACCGACGTGCCCGGCCACCTTGGCGCGCCATCGACCCGTATCGCCTGCTATGGTATGTAAAGAATAAAGCTTCCTTTATTTTTCTCTAATCGGTCTCTTCTTTCGTGCAGCACTGCACCTTTCCTATCCTGTGCAGAACTTTGAACATTTAGAAATGTTGAGAATTTGGAGATTTCAAGGATGTAGGAATTTGAGAAAGCAATTTGTCAAATTGGAAAACGATCCGTTTATAAGCCAGCTATCGGTGAACGAACTTAACGCAGATGTTCTCTGAATAAACGTCGCCGATCGAAGCAAAGTCCGAGAACGTAGGTAAGTAATATAATCACGGGAAGTTGAACAAACAGTCGAAGGAGTCCGGCAAGCAATCAGGATAAAAGAGCTTTTAAATTCGCGCGGAATGGCTTCTTGAACTTTCCTCAAGGTAGCCATGAATCACCTGCGAACGGTCAACTCTCCTCCTCTGTTCTGTTCGAAAGAAAAACGCCGAGGGCGCTCGAGCGGTTTGACCCTGATTTCTCGGTTAAGGTGGAGCGGCGTCGTGTTACGGGGCGTTTCGCGCGAATTTTCTCACGCCACGGGGCAAGGCGGTGAAGCTCCATTAATATCGAATCTATTTGCACGACGGCACCGACTGGAATATTTAAGTTTACACTTTAAATCACACCCCCGAGCGAGTGGCTGCTACGCGAGCGCGACAAGGACGAAGACGACAGGAGAAAAAGACGGATGAAGGTAATACCGCGAGGAAGGATAGACACCGGAAGCTGCGAGAGGGACGGAGAGGATGACGAACGAGGCCGAAGAGAGAAAAGAGGGAAAGGAAGAGAGAACCCACCTGTCGCTCCCGTCGGGGTGACAGTCTCACGACAAACACTCGACAGGTGCCGCAGCGGTTACCTACCTTTATTCCCCGCGAAGAACTCGCTTCGTTATCTTTAAAGCGGAACTCGTCGAGTCGTCAGCGACGGTCGAGTGCTTCGTTTAGTTCGGTCCGAACCAGGTCATGTGCCATTTTGTTTCGACCTTTTTCTTTCTTTTTTATTTCTACCGCAACTTTGCCTTTTTTCTCCGTTCTTGTTAATTCACCCATTAGAATCGTAACTCTACGTTCTCTAAACTCTAAAATAACGCGACGTGTCACTGAAGAGACGTTGCATAGCGATGTATTACTACATCGGCCCGTTGCATAACGAAATATTGCACAGTGGAGCAGTTGTATAGCAGTACATTGTCACGGAGTCGCATTGTATAGCGGCACGTTGCCATATTGGCACGTTTTACAACTCCGCGTTTCATAACGTGTTGCAAAGCGGTGTGTTGAATCCCGAGAAGTTATAGAGCTACGTTGAATCGCCAGGGGTGAATTGTCACGTATTGAAATACAACGTATTATAGTCGTGTATTAGCCTGAAAAGTATTTGCTCTATTCAAGAAAAGTTTCTATAAAATTACAGTCCTGCACAATGTTTCCAACAAATATCTGTAAAAGTCTCTTATCCATTAAACAACCCTCGAAGTTACAATTTCTCCAGGGTGACATTTGTAACTTTCTCGCGACGATCATAGTTGACAAAGAACATACAGAAAAGTTCCTGCAGGATATTTATAAACGGTCAGCTTCTAATAATCTCGAAAATACAAGTACAGCATTGTACGCGGGAACGAGTTAGCCCGGTCGTTCGCGTGTTAAACCCCGTAGACCGTATCGCGAACAGCGACCAGCTGCTATCTGTATCCCGCCTTTCAACCCCGTTTTGAACGAGCGGAGCGTAGAACGACGCCATTAACCACGCCGCATCTCCTCGAGCCTTTTCACCGGCTTCTTCGCAGAGCACGGCCCTTCTGTTTCGCGAGGCTTTTGTATCGAGAGAGGTCGACCGGCTCTTCGGGGACTCCTACGGCATAATAAATGTCCGCCTGTCTCGCTGGCCTATCTCTTATTGCGCCGTTCTCCGAGGAACGTAAGACGAAGCGGAAAAGCGTGCAGGCAGGAATGTCAATAAGGGAACTAGACAAACGGCGTACGTCGAAGCCGGTGAAAAATAGAGAGGGATGTTCGCCGGTGGAATAATCGCGAACGAGGTCTACGCGTCGTGGAAACTTATTTTTTACGTTTACCGTTTCTAGACGAAGCCAGGGTTTTTCGGTTTCGATTTTTCTAAGTGGCTTGGAGCGTCGGACAAAAGAAAGGACGATCGTCGGGTAGAGTTACTTTCCATCGAAATAAAAGACTCCTCTGGGCTGTCTCGCTTGCCAGGATCCGCTTTTTGCTCGTCGCCGAGTCACGACACTCCCCTTACCCAACCCCTTGCCACGGTTCTTCTCTAAATGTCATTGATTTTTAGCGGCGAGCCCGTCGGTAAGACAATTTAGGGTGGAACGTTTCGTGCTCCCTCGCCCTTTTATTCCGCAACCTCCTTGCAGAACCTCCTTGTCCTCGCTTCTTGCTATCGTGCAACCTTTTTCCATCCCCTTGTCGTGCCACGTCCTTGTTTCTTCCCTCGACACGCCTTCTTCACCGGAGGCCGACGTATACCCACTTTGCTTACAGATTAAACGTATCGCCTTACTTCCTACGTTCTTCTTTCTTCGTGTTCCATCAGCGACGTTAATTCTAAATGATTAGTCACAGTCGAGAGTTCATGCTATGCACGGTTCTCATGCTGTTTCGAACAATGAACAACGGGATTGCAGTTGTCTACCTTTGATCGATCTGTTTCTGTTCCGTAACTACATCTCTTAGGATATTATCTTATGCAGGCTAGCCCGATGACTTGAACCGGAGTTTAAGGGCCGTTTGTAGCCTATCTTGATATAATGTTACGTATTCCTGGCAAGTAACGCTGTTGAACTTCTGTCTTACTGTGATTCTAACCGCTGTACAATCCTATAGTCGACGTTCAAACTTTCTGGACTGCGCTGTTAGTCCGATTGCTAGCCTCTCTATGACGACATAGAATATTACAAACTGTTTATTAAATACTTAACAACGTTGCAGACTCTCGCTGAATTAATACATTTTAATCGATGTGTATCGAAAACAAAGTCCGAAGGAATTAAGGTTAGTTTGTAATTAAATTGAAATTGCTGCTCCCGAGAGCGATTCGCCATCCTGGGATTAAAGATTATAATGCGCAAAAGGATCGGAGAGTGGAAAGAGAGAACGATTAAAGCTTCCTTTTCACGAACGATTGCACAAAGCCGTCATCGAGGCTGATTATCCCGGGAGAAATCAGTGAACATTAATCCGTGACTCCGAATCAGCCGGAATAAGTGGAATCAACCAGAAAGTTTGTTCGATCGTGAAAATTCGAATCGCCGTGCAATCTTCACCGACGCGATAGTATTTCTTTCGAAGCAAGAGAGGAAAGTTCGCCGGGTCGAGAGAGCAGGAGTGTTAAATCCGTCTTGCTGGAAAGTGGACGAGCGAGATAAACGGTTCCAGAAGAGACGCCGTCGTGTTACCCGTGGAGGTACAGCTTTTCTGTTTCTTCGCGAGTCCAAGGTTACCTTCTATCTCCTGAAAATCCTTAATTATCCGGAACCATTCGCCGATTAAAACGCCAAGTATACGGTATCGGCCATTACATTAACTACTATTTCTTAGTGTATTACTTTCTTACTGGATGAATTCTTTCCGGAAGGTCAAATGTATTAGCTGTAGCTTTAAACTTTAAACTAACCTCAAACAGTTGGACATAACCTCAAATATACCTTGAACATTTCACCCCACAATCTTCAAATGTATCCAAACGTAAAAACCATTTTAATAACTTCATGACAAAAAGCGATAACTAAATCTTGTGGAGGTAGCCTTGAATGTCAAGGTCAAGATCAAGGTGAGTCTCCACACTTAACAAATAATGCATCTCACAGACAAGTTTTTCAAGTTGTCAAATGTATTAGCTGTAGCTTTAAACTTTAAACTAACCTAAAATAGTTGGACATAACCTCAAATATACTTTGAACATTTCACCCCACAATCTTCAGATGTACCAAACGTAAAAACCATTTTAATAACTTTATAACAAAAAGCAATAACTAAATCTTGTAGAGGTAGCCTTGAATGTCAAGGTCAAGATCAAGGTGAGTCTCCACACTTGACATCTCACAGACAAGTTTTTCAAGTTAGGTTAATAATCATGTGAGCTTCGTTAGCGAAGAATAAACAATTCTCCGACAGAAGTTGAACTATAGTTCAGAAAGGAAGAGGATACAACGTTGGAAGACAGTCTCTCAGGTAGGTGAGCTTTCGCTTTCAGCGCGCACAAAGGAAGGAGATTGCTATGAAATATTCCGCAGGGTCGTGTCATTCGGGCCAGTAAGGTCAAGTAGCGTTTTCCGCTGTCTATCCCACACGCTTTCCTTCGGACCTTTCCTGACTTATCTCCGGCAGAGACAAACGGCCGTTACAAAATTCAACGGTCTACCAGTCGGAGACATCCATTTAACTGGCGGACATAATTCGAACGTTTATAATTTACTTCCGAAACGTATGGTCAATTAGCAGTGGATGACAATTTCTTGCGATTGTACGGAATGTGAGAGTGTTGAGTGAGCGGAAAGGGAAGGGCACGCGTGCCATAAAAAGGAGTGGTACCTGGATTTCGACGATTGGAACCTAAGCTGACTCTCGCTTTTTACGTCCATGGTTTTATAACGCTCTAAGTCACTGGGGATCTACGGATCTTAAAGTCATTCAAGTTGCTTGAGGATGTCAAGGACTTGAAACGTAACATGATCGACTGCTGGAAAGAAAACTTTTTAACCCTTTGAGGCACGGGATTTCAGATCAAAAATAGACCCGTGTAGCACAGGAATATTATCGGGTCTTAAATGAAACTTAAATCGGGTTTTAATACCACCGTGCCCCAAAGAGTTAACTGACTTATATAATTATTATATGTATTGGAATATTACGATAACCACCGTAAGATTACATATCCCAGGAACATTCGGAAGCCATGACACGTACCAGCGACATGAAACAATTTTTACAACGGGAATATAATAGTAAAAAGATATCCCCGATTGGTGGCGCATCCCGCGCAAACGAAGAATTTTACGCTGCAGGGTTTTACGCGCGCACTGATCGTGCCTCGAAATAGAATTTTCGTTTTATTCGTCGTAATCTCGGGTCGAAAATTTTGCGCGACGATCAAGCGGGTACCTGCATGATACACGCGGCTTATCGTCGATCGCGTCGAATCGATCTTCGTTGGCAGAGAAGCGGCGGCGTCCGCGCGTTTTATTGCGCGTAACGCGTCCACTAAAAACCGCGTGTCATAAAAGGGTAACAGCCAGATAAAAACCGAGCGCGAAAAATCGTCGACTGGGTACGTGCGTCGATCCATCAGCGAGGGTTCCCCATTCCCTCCATCGTTCTTCATCAGCTTTGCACGCGCTGCAACTCGTTTCCGCCTCGGAAAACGCGACGGGAATGTCGATGAACCGCGTCCAGACGTACCTAACCAACGCCGCTGTTCTACCCGCTGTTGTTGTTGCTGTTGAACGGCCTGTCCTATAAGCCCCACGGTAGTCTCGACTAACAATCTGATCCTTCGTCGTTAACAACGTCGACGATTAAGCGTGCGTCAGCGCCAACGGCAATGAGAACGTTACGCGCGACCGGTTTCTGCCGGCTGATTAATGAACCGAGCTTATCGTCCTGCTGGATGCGCGTTTTAAAAAGCGAAAGATGATGATTCTGCGGAAATTAGTGGCTTGTTGTACACGAAATAGTCCATTTCTGAGTCTGATTAATTTAAACCAACGCTGATATCGCTGACAGAAAAATGTCAACTTACAAGATCAGATTATAAATCTTCCTCTAATTTGGTAGGAGTGTTAGCACTCGAGTTTGCTAAATAAACCCACATAAATATTTCGTCAGAATTTAGTTGGTTTTCGAATGTAACAGTTATCGGTACTGTAAATTAGATACACGATTTGATAACACAGAGTGTAACACGATTTGCGGACAAAAAGTGTCCCAAAACAGCACTTGTTGCATATCAGGCTGAAACTTATCGTTGGCCGAAATTGACCACATGAACAACTCGTTATACCCTGAATACGAAATAACTGGTTCTTCGCTGGGACAAATAATGGTTAATATTGTTCATTAGCGGTACACAACTACCGGTCGTATCCAATTAGTTTTCGCATCAACAGTCTCTGTTGTCTCATCCGTCTATTTGAGCATCCCGTTGATACCTGATTTGACGCGTTTCGCGGTTGTTTTACACGGACAGGCTGTAATATAAACGCGAGCTGTTTAGTTTTAGGAATTCGATTACTTTCAGTCTACGATTCCCTGAACTTCACAGATTAAATCACGACGAGTGTACCTCTTAATACGAAGGCGCGTGCACATTTAAGAGGATCATTCGCTCTCGAAGTACACTCTATAATCTGAAAACCGCATTAAGGAGATTAAAAGGAGAACTTTTCCTTCGGAGATGCTGTAACTATGAAAATTTGATGCGTACGAAAATTTCTGAGGCATACAATTTTAGCTGGAATTATACTCTGCAAACGTTGGATTTCATTTTACATTAAAAATGAAACTTTTTGCGAATGGCCTTAAATTTCTCTCTCGAGAGAGCAGTTCGATAATAGTCAGACAGTTACGTCGGGCGACGTTCCGCGCAATTAACGCATCTCCGCTCGCGCACGAGAATCTCGCGTTTCAGCATCGAAAGCTCATCGAGGCGTAGCATGGAAGTGCGTTATTAACGTCGACGATTAACGAGACAGCATGCTCGGAGCTTTGTTCCCTTGAACGTTAATCGAGTATACGTGGCGGTCACGGTATAAACGAAACTACGCTGTGTATTCCGCTTGGACGCAACGCTGGCCCGGAAGTGGCTCGCTACGCTGCACATCCGGCTGAAATATTCTCGACTAAACTAACATACCGTTGGAACACCTTCGAGTTCCTTTGTCGCTGACCGCGTGCGCTCGCTCGAAAATTAATACGAAAGATGGTTACATAACAGATACACAACTCGCGATAAAAAAGTTTTTCTGGCGACGTTAACCCGTATTTTTCCCGATAATTAATCTCTCAGCACGCGTTTGATAAATATTTTTCCCCCGAGTTTAGCGAGTATTATTTACTTTTGAAATTTCACTCTTTACCACACGTTTTAATACCTCGTATATTAAATCCAGCGGATAAACCACCGCGTATTTTCCTTCATGTCAAACTTCAAAAGATTAACCCAGTGAGGTTGAATCGCGGCGAGCAAAGGGGTGAGATTGATGCTTGCTTTTGAATTCGAGCCGGACACGAGGTAAAATTTCGTTCCAAGCGACATGGGAGAGGATTTTAAACGCGTTCCGTGTAAAAAGAAGGTTCGTCCCGGGGTTCTTTTTACCCCTGCGCGCGATGGCGGTTGATTCAAAAAAGAGCCCGTTCACAGGGAACCGTGTGACAGGAAAGTCGAGGTAATTGACCCCCTGAACCGCGGTAAAGAGTATCCTACTCCTCTCGTTCCGTGGACCGTTGTTTGAGAAGCATCACCGAGTTTCAAGGGCTTTCGCATGGGAAATTTGTTCCCTAGTTAAAAGGAATGTTAAACGATTCTATCATTGCATTTCCTCTCGTTATTCCCGTAAAATTCTGGAGTTGTCGAATTTCGATTTATAATGTATTGAAGCGACACTGGTTTCAGAAATATAATATACAGCGATGCAAATATGTATATAGACATATGATACATGCATGTAAACATATGATACATGTACGTAAACATATGATACATGTACGTAAATATATGATACATGTATGTAGACATATAATACATGTATGTAAACACATGATACATGTACGTAAACATATAACACATGTACGTAAACATATGACACATGTATGTAAACGTATGATACATGTATGTAAACACATGATACATGTACGTAAACATATAACACATGTACGTAAACATATGACACATGTATGTAGACATATGATACATGTATGTAAACATATGATACATGTACGTAAACATATGATGCATGTACGTAAACATGTACGTAGACAATAAGTTTTTACATGATAAAGTTTCCTTCACGACGAAATATCTGAACAAAAAAAAGTACGAAAGCGAAAGATTTAACACGGCGAGGCAATTATGATGTGCAGTCCAATGACGACGAATACTATCGCGATGGTCGTAGAAGCGTGTTAGCGGCGACAAAATTACCGTTTGTTAAACTGTCTGAACACGCGAAATCATTTAGCGACGATAAATGCTTCGGGACCGGGTTACCATCCAGCCCGAGGAAAATGGTTAAAGCAGAGGATTTAATAAAAGCAAAGTGGCTGGATAAGGATAGACGGTCGAAAAGCAAGGCCGCTTCAAAAGCGAGATTGCGCTAAACAAGATTCAATTGTGCGCCTGACGGAATAACGGCGGAACAATTTACTTTGCGCATCCGGAAGCGAATCAAACAGCTGACAGGGATGTCTATCGCGAGCCGCTGCAGCGATTAAGTTAAAAAAAGCGAAATAGCTCGCGCACGGGGAAAAATTGCTTTCGCGATACCGTGAGATCTGATACCGATGAAAATTGAAGGAGATTCGATTTAACAAAAATTGTGCGTCGGTCGCCGTCGTTATGCACGCCTCGTTGATTCGTTGGATATCGAAATTTTTTCCATCGATTCTGCGTAACGATGCCAAATTGATCGCTGCAATCTTTCCAAATGAAACTTGCCATTATTTTTCTACCTGCTTTTTCAACATTTATTTTTTTTCGCTACCTATTTTTCCAGCTGTAGAATTAACCATACGAGACTGTTTGTTCGATATCAAATAATTTTGCTTGGTGCATTATCACTCATGGCAGTCAGGACATTTTAAATGCCTTACCCTGTGTATGTTATGATCGATATCAATACTTAACTACCAATGGATGTGATATAGAGAATTGCTGCAACTAACACATATTACTTTGAGTTACTTTGGTTAGGAAAAGGAATCCGTTAGCCAATAATCTGAAGGCTTAATACGATTTAACGAAGGTTAACAGGAATGCTGCATATGTCTCGGTGTATCCCGATAGGTAGTTCATGCATAAACATCCGTGCTCCAGTAATTAACGCGCGACTGCAGCAATTAAATGGCAGCTCGCAGCTTTGCGAGCTTCTTGAGAGTACTCTAGCGCCTTGCCGGATGCCGCTTGTCTCGCGAGATCTCCGGCTTACGAGCTTTCCCCTTCGTTGGCGAAGAAAGCAACCGGTCGGTAGAACGCGAATGGAAAATCGATCGAGACAGCGACAAACGAGAGACGCGGAGAGAGCGAAAGAGGAAATAAAAGGTCCAATTGCAAGCTGGTCGATCGATGAGGGACGATAATTAGGCACTCGTACCTCGGCTAGTTCCTCGCTGAAAATGACGGCGTAATATCGCTCGCGGCTAGAGACAAAAGAGAGCTCTCGCGGTAGATGGACGGACAAAGACAGAGAGATCCGGGGAATTAATTAAAGCGCGACGCAAGGCGCCGCCGGCGTCGCCGGCGAAGGGACGCGAGAAGAAAAGAGCCAAAGACGAGACGATGCCCTCGGCTGAAACGAAGCCAGGCGAGTCGAAAAGTGGACGACGACGCGGAATTTCACGCTCGTGACGAGGTTTATAATTATAGCCCCGGCTCGCTAATGAAAACAGCCCCGACGTCGCACGCTATTCTTTTCATAAATCATGTCCCCGGAAACCCACGACCTGCCCGAGCCAAGACACCCGGATGATGCCGCTTACACTTCTTCTTACTGTTTGCTGATGGGACATACACGCAAGAATGTTAATGCGCTTTTTCTATTCGTTATACCAAAAACACCATAGAATTCCACCGGTAACTACCTACGGCTGTAGGCATAACCTACAATGCAGAGGCACTTTCGTATACAGGCTGAACTTCAAACCAGCCACCTTGGTTGCTATTACCAACAGAAATACATCGAGCTTTCTAAAATTATTTTCAGCTCGATAGCAAATAATTTTGGCCCGATGCATTTTTTCCCGTCAGCAATGAATTTCAGGTTTAAGTAACTCACCCTATGCGCAATAATACAGCGCATTCTTTTCCATCAACAATGAATTCAGGTTTAAGTGACTCACCCTATGCGCAATAATAGAATGTATGAATAATTTGTGGTGCAAAAATATTTGAGAAACCAGAAATATAGCGACTCTAAAAAATTTCTACGAATCCAACGATATAAAATCCTCAACAAAAAAGAAATTTATCAATTTTCCGGTCTGAGCCAATTCGTCGTTCGCCAGCGATAAAAAGGAATGGAGTCCGAGAATTTACGCGCGTCAAATGGGAATATACAGATTATCGTATTTCGTATCGTAAAAAAGGGGGCGTCTATACGGTCGAACGTTTTGTCCTACACAAATATTGGGGTAGAACAGAAGCAACGGGATTTAAAACAATCCGATCCAGGATCGCAATCAGATTCGCAAGCGTTCTACGTGTCTCTGAAACCGGTCCAAAGAGATGTAGGATTTTAACGACCGTGACCCCTGCACCGTTACAAATTCCAGAGGGGAAACTGTGGCAGATGAAACGAACGAGATTCACGATCGGCCAAGTCATTCGATTTTCATTGCTCGTTTCGTTCAGAACGATTTCTATCGATGGCTCGCGACTAACGCGAGTATGGAATTGAAACTAAACCCGCTATTTTCCTTCGGTATTTTCCTACGGATTCCAACAACATTTCTTCCATATAGTTCTTTGGTCGAATATTTCATGTTATTAAAATAAGTTTAATTCATAAACATAAACGATAAGTTACGTACTTTCTATAGTCTTAATTTTAGAAATAATTGTTTGTACAATTATGTAAAATTAACCTTTTGCACTGAAAGGTAATTTGACTGTTTACAAACAGCAACTTTAAAACTTAGTTAAAAAGTTAAATGAATTTTCTTGAGGTTATTATTTCTTTACTAATAATTTCCACTATTGTTTGTTTCACTATGTTTATACATCACATCAGTTAAAAAATGCTTGTTTAAAATTATTGTATTAAATATAATGACTGTGAGTCACCTCTCGAGGTCAAAGGGTAATTAAAATAATATACCGAAAATTAAGGGCTTGAATTGAAAAATTTACACCGAAATTTTAACTTACTGTAAGTACAAAATGTTTCCTTGTATTCGTTTAGAACGTAACACCTTGAAAAAGAAGAAGAAAAGAGAATAACACTGGCAGCTCACCGATTTGTGAAATATCGTAAGCCGTGGTAGTACAACGCGAAGCTGTTCTCGAAGGAGCGTAATTTCCTGGATCATCGAACATCGCGATAGTCCACGGCGCGAACGCGCGGGTATCTCGTTCACGAGGCACACGATCGATCGTCGGTGCATCGACATTCCCCGTGATCCGGATATCGAATGGAAATGAATTTCCCCGTTTTAGTTCGCGCGCACGTTGAATGAAACGCATCCCCTTTGATCCTGACGGGCATGCCGCTCTCGACCCTCTCCAACCCGGGGATCACCGATCCTTCCACGTCGCGTGACAATGAACACAGGCGACAGCTTGCCGCAGAAATTGCGGCTTTTGTACCTGCCACTTCTTTCTTGTATTTCACAGCCACATGTCACTGACCGATCGCCATCGCCCTCCATGCAAAACTCTACTTCGTTCACCGCGAAGAAGTACGCGATTAAATTTTTCGCCATCTTTATTCCGACGCTGAGAACTTGAAACACACTATTTTGTTCAGGAACGTCAGCCATGGAAGTCTAAAGCTTGCAAAATATATGAAGTATAATATATAAACTTAACATGAAATTTGAAGACACCTTTTTTAAAACTAAGTCGTTACATAACCTAGCAAATACTCTATCTAGCAAAATAGCAAAATACATGATCTCTTGTGAAATATATAAAGTATACAAACTTAACATGAAACTTGAAGACTTCTTTAAACTTAAATTACATAACCTAGCAAATACTCTATCAAGCAAAATAGCAAAATTCGTGATCACTGAACCCTTTCATTAACGAGGACTAAAGTCCGGCCATTTACCGGAGTCACAAAAGGTTAAGGTCGATTTAAAGTCAGCAACAACGCGATAACGCGTTGATTAATTAGCAGTATCTCGCAATGTCATCGTTTAATCGGACGAGTACATTAAGCAAAGAGCGAAGGTCGGTGGTCCGGAAATATCATGTAAGTCGGAGGCGTGAACACACGCGTGACTAATTAAGCGTAAAACTGACAGGTTGTTCCAGTTGACACGGGCAGTGATGGTATGTTAAACGCGCGACCGGTGCCGTCGTCGGCGACTCGAGGTGAATTCGCCGAGTGAAATTGTTTGGCGTGGCCTTCATCAAAAGAAAAGTTTCATTAGCCTAATGAAACGAGTGACTCGGTGGAAAAAGCTAGGCCGCAGCTATGGGCCGCATTCGGGACAGAACGCGAGGGGAAAGAACACGAGGATGTACCGACCACGCCAGCACTTTAATTAGAGAAATTAAATTTTCAAACGAAACACACGGCTACGACCTGGCCGACCTCTATCTTCTCCTCACCCCCGTCAGCTTGTGTTACCCCTTTTTCCAGCGGAACCGCACCGTCGTAAACTGCGAAGCCATCTTCGTTGAATGGATCACGGCTTTTTACGGAAGAGAACACCTCTGTTTCATCTTCTTTTAGATTCGATTGTCAGGTGCACAATTTTCGCTTGAGAATTGTTTGTACGGATTAAAAGTTTCGTTGCTTGTTATGGTAATTTTATTACATTTCGTTATGGGAGAAACTGTACGGTAATTATTTACCCCCGAAAAATTATGGGTAATTGGGAAAGCGTTTCGTACATTTGTCAAATTATGTCGCATAATTAAACCGCGCCGGAAGCATTGTTAATTTAAATGAAAATTTTGACGCAATTGCAAAATGTTTCAACGGAACGAGAATTCATTCTGCATTTACCTTCTAACCGGTTCGCGAGAATCTACAAACGAATACACCGGATATTAGCATTGTAACTCGCGTTTTGAAAGCTAGAAATGTTATCAATGCCCGACGTTCGCGGGAACAGACAGAATTATCAAACCGGCTTTGAAGTTCTCCCTACAAACACCGTCAAAATCACCGGGCGAAGTCAACCTTTGCAACTCTATTTCATTCGCCACGGAGTTTGTGCCTTTTGCGAGCGGTAAACACCGGTATGTACACGAACGTGCACATAAACTCCGTAAATAACAAACATCTTCCTCTGTCCAGCGGTCTAATTATTATTACACATCGACTATTGACGTTGGACGCGTTATTTACTTTCTTCGATCTAAAGTTTGCATACGATGGTGTAAGTTCTGTTATATAGTATGAATAAGTGATTGCACGATGATTGCACTTTGCAGTGGTAGATTGTTAGGCAGGTGGCATATCCGCCACGCGTAATAGCTCCATAAATAATTATCCGGTAGCAGGGAGAAACTTGGCAGTGAAGTCCCATCTGGCGACGAGAGCAAGAAGCACGATAAGTTTCGACATTGAACAAAGCAGGCAGTAACCGGAGCGGATCGACTGGACGTACGAGTGGGCCGCAAAACACACGAAACGTAGAAGAAAGCAACGAAGGGGAGTATGAGGGCGATATAGCCTGCTTGAAATGCGGCTGGCGTTCGCGTCTACTTCCGATCCATCTGGCTCAAGACGGGCGACAAATCGAGTTACCGCCCAAGAGCCGAGACCAAAGAGCCTTGGCAGCCTTCTTTTCCTTCCTTCCTTCCTTCCTCTTCCGTTGGTCCGCTTCGCCGCTTCTAGTTACCGGCTTCTTTTCTTTACTTTCCGTGTCGGTTTCCCCGGGACACGCCGTGCACCCTCCATCGCGGACACAGGCGGAGTTAACAACCAAGAGAATGAAAGACGAACGATAACCCTGTTTAGTGTTCGAGATCGCGAGTAAAACGAGTTGCCAGCTCGTTAGACGGCTCGGCCATCTTGCTCGCGTGCCTTCTGTGTAGGCTCTGCACGAATTAACCACTTCAATACCCTATTATCTTCTATGAACAACCTTTTCTTCTCGACGTGCTTAACAGGGGATCACTTCAACGAACCTTCCTGAGTTTGAGGTTAAAAATTCTCAAATTTAAAAATGTACAAGTTTCTCAATTTTCTAAACCTTCAGAAGTCTTAATATACGAATCTTGACATTTTGACGAACCTTTCCAAATTTATGAAACTTGAAATCAAATTTCAAAAACATAAAATCTTCAAATCCTCCAATCTTTAAATCCTCTAATCTTCAACTTCCCAATCTTCAACTAAAATTTCCTCAAGTCTAAGTTCTCAAATATCCAATCTCCCAAACCTCTTGCATCCTCAAAATTACAAATCCCAGGATTCTTGTAGCGAGCCTAAAAAACCCTCGGGGTCGGAGACAAATCGTTATCTGCAATCTCATTCGCGGCTCGGTGGCCAAGCAGATATGTGCGACAAAAATGGCAGGAAACTCTCGCCGCTAACCGGGATCATGGCCGAAGGGAAGTAAAAGAAAGACAAGATACGAAGGCGATGATAACGTTATTTAGCGTTCCGAACCGTGGGCAAAATGAATTACCAGAGGCGGTTGAAATCCCCTCGGGTCGTGATATCATGTTCCCTAAGAAGGTGTATCTTCAAAAGAACATTCGCCATTTTTGCGACTCCGGTTATTAAGAATAGAGATGTTGAAAAAATAGATACTATTTCATTCCACTCTTCTGCAACGACAAGGATTAAATACAATTTTATTTAGGTATCTACTGATTTAATTTTCAAGTTCGACATTTTGTAAGAAACCCTTCAGTATAAATATCTCCAAAGTATATCCAAAATGGTCGCATGAACATGTATTCTAATTACACCCTAGCAACCCTTTTTTTCATCACGAACCTTAACCCCATGAGTTATGATTAAAGTAATCAGACCGTCGATTATTATTCTCATGGAGATTCGAAGAATTGGGTAGCTTGGTTTCGCTGTAATAATCAATCTAAGTTGGCCGGCCGGTTTCCGATACCGTTCACAAATTATTTAACGCGACGAAGCAGATACTTTCGCAAAGTCCATCTCCATTACACGACTTACCTCGAACTCCGCCCACACCAGAATCCAGTGTGGCGCTAACCTCGTAAAACTTCGACCAACGTGGATACCTTATTCAATGAACCGTGCGGTGGCCAGATCACCGTTGTCCTCCTGGGTTTCGTCGAGATATCTGCAAAAAAGTTGTTGCCATACGCGGTTGGAGGACCTTGAAGTTAGGGATTTGGAAATGTAGAAAGCAAGAATTTAGGGATGGACCTGTTAAGAATAGGAAGTTACAAACTTCCCTACACATTGAGAAGATTTATTAAATCTGAAATTGCTTTCTGCTCCCCCAAAATATTTCTCCAAACACTATTTTAATGAATAAAAATCAATTAATTAGATGCTTAGTTTCGAAGCATTGCATAATACATGACATAAATGGATAAAAAAACTCGATTCGAGTCCACTTCACGAGACTTCAAACGAAATCGTGCTTAAACGCCCTCGCAGAGAAACGATAACAACGCTAATTGAAACACTGTTCCCCTCTTTGCTAACGTTCTTGCGAGCCTTTCAAACGACCAGCGCAATATTCCTTTGGAAACTTAGCGACCGTCGATATCACCCAAACCGTCTATCTCCTTGTTTTCCGTCTGTTCGTCGATGATTCGATCGGGACAGTTGCTCGCGCAAATTGGTTGCACGAAGTTACGTCGACCTGGATGGATCTGAAAGAACGATGGTACCGTAAAATGCGACTCGTGGACAGTTTGCATCTCGTTTGCCTGTTTTGATCCTCCATTTCTTCGACGGATGACGAGTTCTGAAACTACTCGACAAATTCTGTTTATGTGCTCTCGTTTGAGAGAACGATTGACATATTTCATGGGTATTGGATGTGAGATAATTTGAGCGAGATGTTGGAGAAGTAAGAAATTTAGAGCGCTGCAAATTTGATGTGTGGCAGTTTATATGCGTTGCTAATTCGACGCGTAATGATTTCTACGCGTGGTTAGGGAGCGTAAGATTTTCAGCGCGTAGGACTTCAGCGCGTGGAACTCTAACGCGTGGGAATTCAGCACGTAGGAACTCAGTGCGTGAGTACTCAGCGCATGGGAAGTCGGTGCGTAGGAACTTAATGCGTGGGAATTCGACGCGTGGGTACTCAGCGCGTAGGAATTCGGTGCGTGGGTACTCAACGCGTGGGAATTCAGCGCGTAGGAATTCAACGCGTGGGTACTCAGTGCGTGGGTATTCAACGCATGGGAATTCGGTGCGTAGGAACTCAGCGCGTGGGAATTCGGTGCGTAGGAACTCAGCGCGTGGGTACTCAACGCGTGGGTACTCAGCGCGTGGTAATTCGGTGCGTGGGTATTCAACGCATGGGAATTCAGCGCGTAGGAACTCAACACGTGGGAATTAGGCGCGTGGGTATTCAACGCATGGGAATTCAGCGCGTGGCTACTCAACGCGTGGGAATTCGGCGCGTGGGTACTCAGCGCGTAGGAATTCGGTGCGTGGCTACTCAACGCGTGGGAATTCGACGCGTAGGAACTCAGCGCGTGGGAATTCGGTGCGTGGGAACTCAGCGCGTGGGAATTCGGTGCGTGGGAACTCAGCGCGTGGCTACTCAACGCGTGGGAATTCGGCGCGTGTGTACTCAGCGCGTAGGAATTCGGTGCGTGGCTACTCAACGCGTGGGAATTCGACGCGTAGGAACTCAGCGCGTGGGAATTCGGCGCGTAGGAACTCAACGCATGGGAATTCGGCGCGTAGGAACTCAGCGTGTGGGAATTCGACGCGTAGGAACTCAACGCATGGGAATTCGACGCGTAGGAACTCAGCGCGTGGTAATTCGGCGCGTAGGAACTCAGCGCGTAGAAATTCGACGCGTAAAACTCCAACGCGTAGTAATTCAGCGCGTCAGAAGTTAAATGCGTAGAATATTCGATGCACAGCAAATTCGACACCTATAAAGGATTCAACGTGTAACATACTCGATGTATCCACTCGGAGCGTCGCAAATTTGACGAGTAGAATATTGGACATATTGTATCGGACATGTAGCATACTCACCGCGTAGAGTATTTAACACATATATCATTCGGTGCATGTAGTATTCATGACGCATAGTATGCAACACACACAGGTCGTGTACCGAATTCGGCACGTATAAAGTTGTTAAAACGCCTAACTATAAATCACAAGGCAAACTCTCTATCGATAACTATCTTGCATTCAAATTTGTTAACACGATTGAACATCTCACTCTGAACAATTCTATGGAAGTCCAAATCGTCTTACGGGAGATAAATAGAACCTGCTCTATTCTATTTCCGTTCCTTTCTCGACATTTTCTTCCTTTTTCTCCGACTATAGTTCCGATACACGATCAGATAGGATCCTCACGATCGAAGTCAGAATTAACTTTGGATCAGTTCGACATTTAATTATTGCGCGATTCTTTGGAAGTCGCTAGGATAAAAGTTTTGCGACGCGGTAATAATTAACACGTTCGCCCGTGGTGATCATTTGGAACACTCCGTTGTTCGTTGACTATACGTAACACATACTTTTGGTAATTCGTGAAAAGAGTATGAAATAATTGATATTAATTTTATGAATATTTGGTGTTCTTCTGTGCTCTATATTTTATAATCTGAGGCTTTTAATGTTAATTAAATATCGAATTATGGAGGTCGACTACATGAGTTTGAATTAAAAAATTCTTTGAATGAACAGATTTCATTAAGAATGAATTTGATTTTAATGATGCAATTGTACATCTGGTAGATCTGAGTCGTATCTGACTTCATTCTAAGATTCAATTTTAGCGATCTTAATTAATTCAGTTCTGAATCTACTACGACTGAATACGTAGGAAACGAAAAACTTTTCCTTTATGGAATTGTCAAGGGAATAATTGTTAATTCAATTCATACAAATGCATACAGAGTTACCCTGTATAATGGACCCGTTCCTATATTTAATTGTATACCATTGAAATTTAGTAATCAAATAATTATCTGATTACTGTTTGATTGTATTATATTTTGTTACAACTGTTATTAATACGTACTTCAAATATTATATTCCACATGTATCGAAAAGAAGGCATTCAATGAGCTATCAAATTAATTAACATCAATCCCACTTGCTGAAAATCATGAATAGTCAGAGATATTATCAAATATAAAGTAATATCTAATACATCATTTCAGTGTATCTATTCCTAATTTTCTATGTACATCGTAATCTTTAAATAATCCGCAAGGTTGATTCGTTCACGCGGCCGGAAAGAATGGAATTAGAAAAGCACAAGGTCCCGAATGGCGAAATAAAACGTGTGCCGTTCAGTTTTCCTCTCTGATCGAACACACCAAGTTGCAAGTTGCGATGCTGCAACGTTTCTCGCTTCGATCCACTGAAAAGACTTCGGCTAAACACCGGAAGCTACGAAACTTCGAACGGGAACAAGACGAGCCGGAGTCCCGGGCTAGCCTCGTTCTCGAATAAGCATCTGTCCGAGAACAACATTCAAACTTTCTAACAAGTATCCTCCGTAACGACGGGAGACCGGTATTACCTCGGATTTTCCTCGAATCCGGTAGCCAGCCACGCTCGATATTACCTCGTCCAATGTTTGAATCGAGCTGCGAAACTTGCAGATTTCGCGCGTTCGCCGATACACTTCGATACGGCAAAATGAAATAGTTCCAGTCGGATAGCGGTGCTACGGTTTTCTACCTGATCGCAATTCTATTGAAAATTCGGTTCAACCTTCTACGGGTATCGAAATTTCATTATTTTCTAATTTTGCGTGCAGATCTTGAGATTATGGGTGGTACTTGGTATATCGCCGCGTGTTTTTTTGCCACGCGGTAAATTTCTACGCGTTGCACCCCCATGCGCTGAATTTCTACGCGTTGAATCCCCACGCGCTGAGTTTCTACGCGCTGAGTTCCAACGCACTGAATTCCAACGCGTTGAGTTCCTACACGCTGAACTCCCATGCATGGAATTCCTACGTGCTGAATTCCCACGCGCTGAGTTCCTACGCGTTGAATTCTCACGCGTTGAACACCTACGCGTTGAATCCCCACGCGCTGAGTTCCTACGCGCAGAACTCCCACGCGTGGAATTCCTACGCGCCAAATCCCCACGCGCTGAATTCCTACGCGCAGAACTCCCACGCGTGGAATTCCTACGCGCCGAATTCCCACGCGTGGAATTCCTACGCGCTGAATTCCCACGCGTTGAATCCCCACGCGCTGAATTTCTACGCGCAAAACTCCCACGCGTGGAATTCCTACGCGCCGAATTCCCACGCGTGGAATTCCTACGCGCCGAATTCCCACGCGTGGAATTCCTACGCGCCGAATTCCCACGCGTGGAATTCCTACGCGCTGAATTCCCACGCGTGGAATTCCTACGCGCCGAATTCCCACGCGTGGAATTCCTACGCGTCGAATTCCCACGCGTTGAGTTCCTACGCGCAGAACTCCCACGCACAGAACTCCCACGCGTGGAATTCCTAAGCGCCGAATTCCCACGCGTGGAATTCCTACGCGCCGAATTCCCACGCGTGGAATTCCTACGCGTCGAATTCCCACGCGTTGAACTCCCACGCGTTGAACTCCTACGCGTTGAATCCCCACGCGTGGAATTCCTACGCGCCGAGTTCCCACGCGCTGAGTTCCTACGCACTTAATTTCCACGCGTGGAATTCCTACGTACTGAATTCCTGCGCGCTGAACGTCCATGCGTGAAATTCCTACGCGCTGAATTCCTCCGCATCGAATTCTCGCGCACTAAGTCACCCCATCCATCAGAGACACCGTCCCACTGCACATTCTAAAACGAAATAATGTGCGATACGTTTGTCCATCCAATAGATACGTTCGATAGAGCCGAAGTTGCGGCGAATCGAACAAGAAAGAGACAGCAAATTAGAATGGCGAACAAGGGGAGCAAAAAAAGCCGCGATCCCAGTCGGAAAGCATCGCATCCTCGAATCTCGCACACCCTCCGACAACGCTCGAAACCGCTTTATCGGTCTCGACCGACTTTCTAACGAATCGTTCTCTCGATACGACAACCCTCGAGCCCTCGCGCGACATAAAAGACGCGAACAGCCGGAAACGGAATTAAAAAGACAGTAGGTCGTACCGTGGCTAAGGGTCGAGGGGAATGGGCGACAAACAAGGGAGAAAGAGACGCACAATTGAAGGGATGGGACGAGCGTACGGATACGAGAGAATGGGAAAGAGATGGAGGATGGTCGAGTAGTATCGGGAAAGAGCCGGAGCAGGGCTCTACTGTACTGGATAGAGGGTTAGTGTTGCTAGATACGTGGATACGTGTACTGGATGCGCCAGAATATGTGGACTGCACTTAGATAAACGATCTAACACTAAATTGTAATTTTGGTTAAGGGGTTAGTCCTGTGAAATCTTATTTTGTCTGTAAGGGTACATCATTCAAATCGCATCTATTATTCAGTTAGATTACGCAAGTGGTTTGATCACATCATCCAGATATTCAAAGTCATAAACAAGCCAGGTGTAGTTTGTAGCTTGAGGACTAATTAACTGTTTCAACGACCGCACAGAAATTACCTTGCATGAAAATTTAATTACCTAATATCTAGTCCCAACAAAGGAACAATTAACTTTGACATGATATTCTTCACTAGCTTCTTATCACTTATACTTGAATCTCCCACATCAATTGCACCACAAACTTGTCACCCCATGCTACTTAGTTCTCCCCTGTATGAACCCTCACCTAACGATACCACATTGTGCTCACACATATAATCATCCCTAACAGAAGTTCAACGTCAAAGAGAAGAAGATCAAGAACAACCTATATTCGGAAGCGAGTATTAAGTTGTCCCCATAAATGGACCGCAAATAAACGGCAGTTGCAGCGCATTTACGTGCGCAAAATCCAGTAGCAAGATTATACTCGCATATTATGGTACAGCCTGTATAGAAGTGGTTCCAAGGGTGCAGGTATCACGAGCAGCGAGTGCCGGGGGTGCCATTAGCGGGGTGTGTTTTGCGCCCGGGTCGCGCGATCAACTGCGAGGCTCTCTCTGGCGAGGGTTGCAAACGGGGAGGTTAGGGGGATGCCTCTATTGTTGCCGCTTTACCCGGCATGCATATTTAACGCCCGCGTTCCTCTTCCCTTCTCTAATTCCGTTTCTCTCGCGCCGCTTCTGTTTCTATGGCCAGCGAGTCTGCGTTTCTCTGGAAAGCCTTTCTCTTCGTTTCACCCTCATAGCACCCTCGTTCTCCTACCTGTCTATCGTGCTTTAATTTCCGTGCTTCACGTCGACGCAGTCACGTGCGACACCGACGGAAGAATCGACAACCCTTACAATTCTACCCCCTAATCTACCTGTTTCGGACGCTGGACTTCGCGGAGGTATGCACTCTGGTTTATGTGAAAGTATGATACAGATTTTTGGTCATACTCTCGTTATATTGCCACTGGTTAAGGGTTTTCGTTTACAGCTGTTAGGGTGTGGAAATTTAGAGAGATGGAAACTTAAGGATTTTTACATTTTGGTAATTTCTAAAATTTTCAAGTCAGGAGATGTAAAAATTTGGGTACTTGTAAAGTTGAAAATTTAGGAATACTTTGAGAAATTGAGGATTTGTAAACTGAAAAAATATTCAACTTCAGAATTCGACAATTTAGGAAAAACTTAAAAACGAGAGGATAATTTCATAATTTGTGGATTTGAAAACTTTTTAATTTCAGGTAAACGCTAATAATTTGTAAGTTTAAATAATATGGCATATTCCTTTAAAAGTGCATTTCAGAAATGATACTCGAAAAAAAGCGATCGAAATGTGAGGTTAAGACCCGTGGTAAGCAACCCCTATCCTAGGAAGTCCGATAATGCCGGTGTACGCTTTACGAGGGTGCACGGTTACCTATCGATGAAACGTAATTTCAGTTTTTCACCCTGATACCGGTGAACCGATTAATTATTGGGAATTATGCATGTGGGCGGGGATTAAGGTAATTCGAGGAGGGATAATTGACGACGGTAGGAACTTACGTTTTATGGACAGAAGTTATCGTTCCGTTGCCAGATAACGACGACCCCTTCCCTCCAGTCGTTCAAACCAGATTTTCCGTAGTTGTGCTTCGAATATCGACGCTGCCACAAATTTACATTTACTATTATCTTTGTACTTAGGTATGTGTATGTTCATTAACGCCGTCGTATAGTAAAAATTGCAATATAGCAAGAGGATCCATTACTCATTAAAATTTCTATTTTTTAACCTTGATGTATGGAAAGTTATGAACTTAAAGATTGTCCAATTGAAAAATTTGGAAATTCATGTGTGTTCATTGACGTGGCTGCCTCGCATAGCAAAAATTGCAATATAGCAAGAGGATCCATTACTTATTCAAATTTTTATTTTTTAACCTTGATGTATGGAAAGTTATGAACTTAAAGACTGTCGAATTGAAAAATTTGGAAATTCATGTACGTTCATTGACGTGGCTGCCTCACATAGTAAAAATTGCAATATAGCAAGAGGATCCGTTACTTATTAAAGTTTCTATTTTTTAACCTTGAAGTATGGAAAGTTATGAACTTAAAAATTGTGCAATTGAAAAATTTTGAAATTCATGTATGTCCATTGACGTGGTTGCCTCATATAGCAAAAATTGCAATATAACAAGAGAATCCATTACTTATCAAAATTTTTAATTTTAAACCTTGAAGTATGGAAAGTTACGAATTTAAAAATTTGAAAGTTATGGCAAAAATGAAAAGGATTGAAGATTAGAAAATTCTTGGTAGTCAAAGGAAGCCTACGGTCGAATGCTCCGTGCATTGGTATCGATTTGCCTGCTAATCGAGTGATCGTTACGCTGTTTCCAACGGAACGAACGTTATTTTCCGTGGGTAGCTACACCGCGACATTTCGTAATCGTGTTATCGTCGCCCAGCAACGTTTCCAACCGGTGCAAATTCCTGAAATTTTACTGGTCCCTGGAAAATGCGTGCGTCGAGCGAGCTGGCTGGAAGAACACGAGGTTACACGCGCGTGCATTATCGTGATACGCAAGTTTGCACGTGGCTGCCACGATACGCGAAAGAGGGTTCGCGAATTAACGCTTGACATCCTCGATATATTGCCTGCAACACTCTTTTACATTTTATATGAACCGCTTCGCAGTTTTAATGAAATGTAATTGATAAAACTTTCAATTTATCGCTGATATTTTATTAAACTACAAATGACGGTCGCTTAAGCATTAATAAAACTTCAAGCATAAAATATTTAATCATCGCATACGTGCTTTCGCTATTTGGCTTCTTTCTGAATAACAAAATTATCACTTTTGTGTGCATTTCTAAAATAAAGTACTTTAAGAATTGTTACCATACAATTTACTAGATTTTATTTCATTTAGATTCAATTTAAAAATCTTTCCCTTTCTATACACTGATTCTTGTAAACAATTCAGCAAATCCACATTGAATTCAGTGAATCCGCATTGAATTCAGCAAATTCGCTCTGTCAAAAGATAAAAGTTTGACTCAATGCAAGATCGTTCGACTGCGTTCAGAAAGAAGAATACGTTTCGAAAGGCAAGAAAAGACAGCTAAGAAAAATAGTTGTAGAGCTTTGTGCGAGTGGTAGACAGTCGCGGATAATTTATTTCCACCGCAATCGCGATGATAAATATTTCGCGGACAATGGGCAGCGTTCGCGTCAAAAACGTCGATACGAATGTCGCGCGAACGATGCGGCGCAACAGCGAGTTACGAGACCGGAGTTTCCACGTGACGATTAATTGTTATCATCCGTGGGTTTCTCCCTATTGTTTCGCGGGGATAGAAATTCTCACTCACAATAACGTTTCTACGACTAGCTTATGAATGTTACGTCCCATAACGTTCCCCATGACGTGCCACGGATTCCATTCACCAGAAATGCTCCGCAACCCACTGAATTTGCATCATGCGTTGGATTAAAGCGAGACTTCGAATATCGCGTTTTCAATACAGTTCTAATAATATGGACGAATACAAAGCGCGGCGATATAACGCAGGGAAGATTGGAAAATGCAACCTGCAGCAACGTGTAGGAGTAATATACAATAGATTTAATAAAAAAATTATTTTTCATTCCCCATCAATAAAAGACCTTTGTTCACCCTGCAAAATGGTTCGATTAAACGAGCATTGCACGTAAATATTTTAATGTCTATTAAATGACTGACAATCACCGAACAATAGGGAGAAAACAAGGATAAAAAAGCAAGGTTATTACAAGCCGAGGAATACGTTTGCAAGGTACATTGTACTAGTTTTACAACTCTGGTTATACGGTTAATTGGTTCGTCAGTCTGCAAACTTATTCGACGTACATCTCTCTGTACCATTTTACCGTGTGCCAATTTTTTTTTCCATTCTCTCCTGACAAATACGCCCTTTATCCGTTGCGAGCGGTTAACGCGTTGCAACTTTTATTCAACCCCTTCTGACGCAACAAAATATACCCCTATTGTATGCGTGGATCTGTCTAATTTCCAACAATCCTTCGCAAACGAGCGTTTGTTACACGCTCAACGTTTATTTTCTACATTTATTTATTCATATATCATACAATTGAGGGTGAAAAATGAATGCGGAGATAAACGATAAATATTCGCAAAATGGAGCTGCCTCTGATTTCGATAATATTTTTATATGTTAAAATCGCTACCCCAAATTGTACCAAATATTTCCAAAAAATTTCTTCACCCCACTATAATTCTAGCACCTGTGATGACTCCAAGACATATACACCGAACCTATTCAACCTTATTAAAATTAAGCTAAAATCAGACTCGAGTTGAGTGCACTTTAGGAATGCTGATATATCTTCTTACAAGGAGTAATTTCTGTAACTTTAATAACCATAAAAAAAATGTTAAAAAATTCACTGATCAAGTTATATTTGGTGAAGCTATATACGGTGGTCATCGTGTATTTAAGAAATTTAGAGCAATGCAAATTTGATGTGTGGCAGTTTATATGAATTGTTAATTTGGGGCGTAATGATTTCTGTGTGTGGTTAATTGGGAGCGTAAGATTTTCAGCATGTAGGACTTCAATGCGTGGAACTCTAACGCGTGGGTACTCAGCGCGTGGGAATTCGGTGTGTAAGAATTCAGTGCATGGGAATTCGGTGCGTAGGAACTCAACGCGTGGGAATTAGACGCATGGGTACTCAGCACGTAGGAATTCAGCGCGGGGGAATTCAGTGCGTAGGAATTCCTCGCGTGGGAATTCAGTGCGTAGGAATTCCACGCGTGGGAGTTCAGCGCGTAGGAATTCCACGCATGGGAATTCGGTGCGTAGGAATTCCACGCATGGGAATTCGGTGCGTAGGAATTCCACGCGTGGGAATTCGGTGCGTAGGAATTCCACGCGTGGGAATACAGTGCGTGGGAATTTAGTGCGTAGGAATTCCTCGCGTGGGAATTCAGCGCGTAGGAATTCCACGCATGGAAATTCGGTGCGTAGGAATTCAGCGCATGGGAATTCGGTGCGTAGGAATTCCACGCGTGGGAATACAGCGCGTGGGAATTTAGTGCGTAGGAATTCCACGCGTGGGAGTTCAGCGCGTGGAAATTCAACGCGTAAGAATTCCACGCGTGGGAATTCGATGCGTAGGAATTCAGCGCATGCGAATTCGGTGCGTAGGAATTCAACGCGTGGGAATACAGCGCGTGGGAATTTAGTGCGTAGGAATTCCACGCGTGGGAGTTCAGCGCGTGGGAATTTAGTGCGTAGGAATTCCACGCGTGGGAGTTTAGCGCGTGGAAATTCAACGCGTAGGAATTCCACGCGTGGGAGTTCAGCGCGTAGGAATTTCACGCATGGGACTTCAGCACATAGGAATTCAGCGCGTTGTAATTCCACGCGTGGCAATTCAGCGCGTGGGAGTTCTGTGCGTAGAAATTCGACGTGTGGGAACTGAGCGCGTAGTATATACGGTAGTCATCGCTATATGATTCACTGAAATTAACCTAAATTGTCAAGTGCACTCGATGATATCTTACAAGAAATAATTTCCGTAACTAACAACCATAAAATGCCATCCAGAAAATATTCAGAGGCAAAGCTATATTTGGTATTGTAACGGTATGGGACAGAAGGATGATACAGTGGTCATCGATGTATGACCATTAGCTATCATACGCAACAATTCAATATATTGTTGCGGCTGACGTACAATTAATTATCGACTGACATAGAGGTAGACTCGGTGAATGATCATAGAGTGAATGGGGGGCCTGGGCCATATTGTTTGATCATTAGCTTCGTTAATTATTGGCTTCGCTACATTCCTCGGCTTTGTTGGGTTACGCAACACGGAATATCGCTGCAAAGGCGCATCCACAGCATTGTCGTCGACGAGTTTGGTTAACAAGCGTGTACGCGAGTGGAAAAATTCAGCTACCGTGATCGGCTGAAAAGCTCGTTGAAAAGCATTGTTCAACGTTCGTTCAGCTGGCGAACATCGAAATTCGCAAAAATGCATTCTTTAATTCCTACGCACGCTGACGATTGCAGATGAAAATAAAACGATCGATCGTGATTCCTGTTTCGCGTTCAATCAACGACATAACGAATAATATTTATTATCCGTTTATGAACCTATGAACGATCGACCAACTGGATATATTGATATTGACACAAGCTTTGCGAAAATTAATTTGACGTTTCGAAAGCTCCGCTGCGGAATTTCGGGTATCATTATTTCCGCGTTTATCAATTTCAAATATTTTAGAAGAGAGACTTAAAGACATTGAGAGACAAAATAAAAGATGAACGGTCCATTGAAACTTGTGGATTTAAGGAGCTTGATACTTAAATATTTAGGAGTTTGATAATTTAAATGTTTGATAAAATTTAGAGAGTCGAAGAGCAGAAAATTTGGGAATGAACTTAAAAGCAACGTATCGAAGGTATTTAAGCATGACACAAAATAAAAGGCAAACGTTGATTTCCTTTTGGCGCACTGTAGTGTTCGATAAAACGTTTGATATGTTTTTTATCGGGAACCAACATCGTAGCCATTCGGTACGTCTCTCTGAAACTCTCGCATACAGATGGAAAAATATGATACCATCAAGATCAGAAGTGGTCTTCCACGGTCGAAAGTGTCGTTGAAACGAAGCTGATCTGCGTGAACGTAGTTTCTGAACGCGTCGTGAAAACCGTAAACTTTTAACGAGTGACTGTGCATCGTACGGACTGTCGTACTGCTGGTCGATTGAAAAAAACAACCCCTCGTGAAGCACTCTTTGAATTCGAGAAATACGGGGTTGCGAGCTTTGCGAAAAGCCTTGAAATTGCTCTACGATCTTATTAATTATCTAGTTTTAGTAGCTCGGTGCTCGAAAATATCAGTCACGTGTTTTTTTATTCGCTACTTCATACCACTTCTCTTCTCGCTATTTAACTTCTCTTCTTTATTTCAATATTTCGTTGTTACTGTTTAACTATATTATTTTATATTTAAAAAAAAAAATATTACACGTACTCAGCACGTGGGAGTTCAGTGCGTAGGAATTCCACGCGTGGGAATTCAGCGCGTAGGATTTTCACGCGTGGGAGTTCAGCGCGTAGGAATTCCACGCGTGGGAGTTCAACGCGTAGGAATTCCACGCGTGGGAATTCAGCGCGTAGAAATTTCACGCGTGGGAGTTCAACGCGTAGAAATTCCACGTATGGGAATTGGGTGCGTAGGAATTCCACGCGTGGGAATTCAGTGCGTGGGAATTCAACGCGTGGGAATTCAGCGCGTAGAAATTTCACGCGTGGGAGTTCAACGCGTAGAAATTCCACGCGTGGAAATTCGGTGCGTAGGAATTTAGCGCATGGGAATTGGGTGCGTAGGAATTTCACGCGTGGGAGTTCAACGCGTAGGAATTCCACGCGTGGAAATTCGGTGCGTAGGAATTTAGCGCATGGGAATTGGGTGCGTAGGAATTTCACGCGTGGGAGTTCAACGCGTAGGAATTCCACGTATGGGAATTGGGTGCGTAGGAATTCCACGCGTGGGAATTCAGCGCGTGGGAATTCAGCGCGTGGGTATTCAACGCGTGGGAATTCAGCGCGTAGGAATTTCACGCGTGAGAATTCAACGCGTAGGAATTCCACGCGTGGGAATTCGGTGCGTAGGAATTTAGCGCATGGGAATTGGGTGCGTAGGAATTCCACGCGTGGGAATTCAGCGCGTGGGAATTCAACGCGTGGGAATTCAGCGCGTAGAAATTTCACGCGTGGAAGTTCAACGCGTAGGAATTCCACGCGTGGGAATTCGGTGCGTAAGAATTTAGCGCATAGGAATTGGGTGCGTAGGAATTCCACGCGTGGAACTCCTTTTAAAATATAAAATATTTTATATGGTTTATTCTGTTGTCACTATGTCATATTACTTTAACAAATTTATGATAATTTATTGTACATCGATATCTTACTTCTGTCTTGACATCTCTATTGGAATTAATTTACTATTTCATTTAAACAAATATTTTTTTCCTAATTTTTAACGAGATACTAATTTATTTTACATCGATGTTTTACTTCTATCTTGACATCTCTGTTGGAATTAATTTACTATTTCATTTAAACAAATATTTTCTTCTAATTTTTCTGATAATTAACCCTAGGTGTCACATTCTTAAATTCTTATATCTCCATACTTTTAAGTAAAATGTAGTATATGTAGTATTTAAGTAAAATATATATGTATAAATATACCGTATAATGTTAAATCGATATAGATGCATGTTACAATAAAACCTAGTGCAATGAACGTAAAGTTTTGGATAAACGACCACTGTAACCGGATACAAGATACCGAAAGGGCAACGTGAGCACTAGTTAACGGTTAATGTAGACCATAGTCAGATGAGCTTAGTACAGGTTATACGGTACCAGGCTTATGTTACACCACCGTGTGTTTAGTTGCTCGGTGAAACAGAATCAGCTAACTCAGAAACAGAAGGAAAGTCAATTTTTATTTATTATTCTCGAAATAATCGTTTATTTATTTACTCGAAATTATCGTAAATAAATTCCCGGCAATATGTACCGATTTTCCACTAAATCGTTAAAATTCACCGGATTAAAATTGGCGTTTCGCAAAAATTGCTGTGGGATATGTGTCGAAATCCGTGCACATTATCCATTCGTTACGTTACATGTTGAAATCTGTTTCGAGCGAAAATAAAAGATGAACGGTCCATTGAAACTGCGTGGATGATTCGGTATCGGATTGAATGCACCGTATAAAAATTGTTCGCATAATTTTTAGCAACTTTCATCTTCCGCGAATACACGGTTCCGGTGAAAATTCGTTAGCGAAATTCGCGAAATCCAATGGCCGCGCGTGGAGCATGAAAACCCGGTTTGACGGGCTAAGTGTACCGTTGAAATATTTAACGTCGAATCAACAACCATTGAAATTTGTACGGTTAATGGCGGCGACGATGAACCGTGCACGTTTATGCTCATGGCGGAACAAGAGCCGGGATTGGTCGCGGGGAAATTAAAACGCGGGTATACGACACCGATGGATACGTAAAAATCAGCGTTAAGTTACGATCGATACGTGGCGAGAACTCGTGACTTTACGATTGCTCTGAAACTGTTTTCCTTCCTATTTTTTCTCGTTTTTCGATTTTCACCGGAACGATTTGGATTCCGGTTATGACGTCGCCGTTCGTCGTTACATCCAATAAGTTACCACGTTTTCGATTCACGCGTTCCCACTCGATCCCAGTTACGGCTAGATTTATTTCAATCTACTCGACATCCACCTCCGGCCATTCGACACATTACTGCATCCAGCCGATCGTTTTTGATAGAATATCATCGATCTTTGATCACGGTTTATACGTACTTCTTCCTCCATATACTTCATGATAAACGATTCCGACTAAATGCCACGGTTATACTCTCTTTTTAAACCACCACGTTATAACGAGCTCGCTGTTCAAACGTGACGGACATTTCTCGTATTTTTAATACATTTGAATTTTCTGGTTGAATTCAATTATGATTTACGCAGTGATCGAATGTAGAACGGTTCTTAATTTGTGGCAATATTATGGTCGACTGTTAGCAAAGATAATTTTACAGAATTATTGTTACATTTAGACATACACATATGTATATGTAGATCTACAAAGAATTAAACATACACATATGTATATGAAGATCTGCGAAGAATTAAACATACACATATGTGTATGAAGATCTACAAAGAATTAAACATACACATATGTATATGCAGATGTACAAAGAATTAAACATACACATATGTATATGAAGATCTGCAAAGAATTAAACATACATATATGTATATGTAGATCTACAAAGAATTAAACATACACATATGTATATGTAGATCTACATAGAATTAAACATACACATATGTATATGTAGATGTACAAAGAATTAAACATACACATATATATATGAAGATCTGCAAAGAATTAAACATGCATATATGTATATGTATATCTACAAAAAATTAAACATACACATATGTATATGTAGATTTGCAAACATACTCCTGTTAAAAAGTTCTCAATTAACCTCAACTTTTTTTTAAGGTTAAAAAGATCTATATCTCTATATATTTTAAAAATGATCACAAATGTAAGCAGCACCAAAAACAGAGATGTCCACATGTGATCACTAAAAGAATCAAGCAAACACATATGTATACGTTAATCCACAAAAGTACTCCTGTTAAAAATTTCTCAATTAACCTCAAAATTTTTTCAAGGTTAAAAAGATCCATCTCCTTATTTATATTCAACTTAATAAACCCTGTGACAATCTCAAAAATTTTCAGAAGTGACCAATACCTAATAACAGAGACATCCACATGTGATCATTAGAAGAATTAAGCAAACACATATGTATGCTTTAATCCACAAAAGTAGTCCTGTTAAAAATTTCTCAATTAACCTCAAAATTTTTTCAAGGTTAAAAAGATCCATCTCCTTATTTATATTCAACTTAATAAACCCTGTGACAATCTCAACAATTTTCACAAATGACCAATACCTAAAAACAGAGACATCCACATGTGATCATTAGAAGAAGTAACACATGTACATCCTTGAGAAAGTTTATAAAACACGTGGTTACAAGGATAACAAGAAACGAGAGCAGCAATCTGTTTGCAAGATGAAAGTAGCGTTGAAACAAAAGTTTCCAAACGATTATAAATTGCCGAACAGTTGATCTCCGTACCCACATCCATCTCTCTCAGCGTCTTCCTTCTTTCTCGGCGCTAATGCCTTCGTCGAACGTCGAAAATCAGGTTAACGAAATGTTATCTTTACACCGCGATGAGATTACCCTTCGACGACATCATAATAGGATCGTCCCTTGACAAATATTAAATTTCATCGAACGAACGGAAAGAGGATTAATTCAAATGCGAAGCGTAAAGTTCTCGCGAATCTGTACAAATTCAATTTTCCATCGATCGACAGCCTTATTTTGCTCTGGTATACTTAGCTTCCGATGTCGTTTAATAATTCAGCAATATCCTGCGCGACGCGGAAACGCAACGTCAGTTTCTTCTTAAAACGGTGCAAGGGTAAAGTTGAATAACTTACGTTAATTAATATTAACTCTTTGAAATATGAATCGAATTCCGGTGAGATCTTAAAAATACAGTAAGTGAACTTTTAATTATTTAAATTGTACAGAAAATACTTCTGTGATTAAAGTTTTAATTTGTCTTATCTCAAAGAGAATGAAGCTTGATTGTCAAAAAATATGGAAGGTTTAACTTTTATGCGTTGCGGCTTCGATAGAGAGAGAGCTATTCGTTGAGCTAAGACAAACACAGAAACTTGGGATATTACGCAAACTTTGTGTCTAAAGATTCTCGATTATGCAAATGGTAATTAGAACCGAACTCCAGATTTAACTTTACCACAAATAAATCAGGTCACACTTTAGCAGTCTTTCTTTATTTATTTCCTTGCGAATAATTTTCAATCGAAACGTACCCCGTGGCTAGAGGATTAATATCCTCACTGAATAGGTACATATTTTCCTTTATGGTCGATTTAATTAAATTCCTCCAGATTTGTGTACGCTCTCGGACCTTTAGAATATTGTTCAACGTCATCGCCTTATATCGTCACACGTCGCATTCTTTGGATTCCAATTCTCAATTTTTTACTTCTCAAATTCCCAAATTTTTACTTGTTCTGATTGACAAGTATGAGGAAGGTCTACGTCAAAAAATTTTAATTCTCAAATTCCCAAACTTCGAACGCTGCATATCATCGTCAGCTTCCAAGCTTCCCAAATCCCTAAATTACCAAATGTCGCTTTTCCAAATTCCTAGCATTGAGAATTCTTCGAATTGAAAAAATCTAAAGTCCCAAGGTGCTAAATTTCCAAATTCCCAAACTTCGAACGCTGCATGTCATCGTCAGCTTCCAAACTTCCCAAATCCCTAAATTACCGAATCTCGCTTTTCCAAATTTCTAGCATTGAGTATTCTTAGAATTGAAAAAATCTAAAGTTCCAAGGTGCTAAATTTCCAAATTCCCAAACTTCGAACGCAGCATACCATCGTCAGCTTCCAAACTTCCCAAATCCCTAACTTACCAAATCTCGCTTTTCCAAATTCCTAGCATTGAGAATTCTTAGAATTGAAAAGATCTAAAGTCCCAAGGTGCTAAATTTCCAAATTTCCATCTTCAATTAGCAATTCCGTAAGTAGGTGACAGCGAAACGTTGACATTGAACTCGTTAATTCGTTGAAATGTAAAGAAGCTTGAAACAGAATTATTCGAGAGTCAGTTTCCTTTTCGCAGCGTCATTCGCAGCGGTACATCGATACGTACACCGTGACCATCGTCCTGGATCCGCTTTTAATTAGATTTTCAATTAGATTTTAAAACGTGTGCCGAGCGTCGCGAACAGCCGGCTTTGTCAACGGCACGCGTGCAAGTAAATTACTTTCAGCGACGATTACCTAGCCGCGTCGATTAAAGCGACTCCCAACCTGCGCAGCTAGCTATGCATTTGCACGGCTGCGTAGATGGCTGCAACAGAGCTTCCGCAACCAACTTCCTCTTTCTCTCGCTTCCTCTTTGTCTTCCTCTTCTTTCGTTCTCGGTCCTCAATCGTTTCCATCCCCGCGACTCCATCACGCTATCCTCGTCGACCTCGCTTCCGTTCTTCGTCTGCTTCTCGTCGACGAGGGCTCTTCACGAATGCACACGATTACCGGAAGTTCGTCGGGGAAACGACGGGGAAGCGGCGGGATTGCGCGCTTCCTGAGAGACTGGGAATGAGTCGCGTTCTCGGCGAAACAATGTGCCGCGAATCGACGATCTCGAACTTCCACGATTTTTCGCTACCATTTTTCATCAACCGCTATTACGTCTTAGACTTGGAGGAAAATTTGAAGAATTCTACGTGAACCGTTTGCTAATTAGATTTTACTAAACCCCCAAAGTGGTCAAACTGTTGCATCTACAAATTTCTACATTCGCAAATCATTGTACTAAAATCTTAATTTCATAAAGTTTGAAACTTCTGAATTACTGAATACCTAATTTTCGAAGTGCCCGAATTTCTAAGTCTCCAAATCAATAAATTCCTAATTTTCCAAATAATCGAATTCTCAAATAACAAATTCCCAAACCCCAGATATACAAATCTTCAATCCTTCAATACCCAAATCCCCAACCCCCCAAATCTTCAAATAACCAAATCATTAAATAACCAAATACGCAAATCTTCAAACTCTCAAGTACCCATATCTTCAACCCCCTAAATCTCCAAATTCCCAAATCATCAAATAACCAAATACTAAAATTTTCAACCCCCCAAGTACCGAAATTCCCAACCTCAATCTCTAAATCCCCAAATCACCAAATTACCAAACACAAATTCCCAAATTTCCAAATCCCCAAATTCCCAAATCTCCAAATCCCCAAATCACCAAATTTCCAAATACTGAAATCTTCAACCCCCCAAGTACCCAAATCCCCAACCCTCAACTCTCCTAATTCCCAAATCTCCAAATTCCCAAATCACCAAATTACCAAATACTCAAATCTTCAACCCCCGAAGTACCCAAATCCCCAACCCTCAACTCTCCTAATTCCCAAATCTCCAAATTCCCAAATCTCGAAATTCCCAAATCTCCAAATCCCCAAATCACCAATTTTCCAAATACTGAAATCTTCAACCCCCCAAGTACCCAAATCCCCAAATCACCAATTTTCCAAATACTCAAATCTTCAACCCCCGAAGTACCCAAATCCCCAACCCTCAACTCTCCTAATTCCCAAATCTCCAAATCCCCAAATCACCAAATCCCCAAATCACCAAATTACCAAATACTCAAATCTTCAACCCCTCAAGTACCCAAATCCCCAACCCCCAACTCTCCAAATTCCCAAATCACCACATCACCAAATACCCAAATTTCCAACCCCTCCAACACCCTTATCTTCAACCCCCAAAGTACCTAAATCTCTTCAACCCCCCAAATCTGGGAGCCCTCCAATCCTCAAATTCCTAAAATCTCAAATCTCCATTTTCCAGAACTAAACTTCCATTTCCTCGAACTCTTTGTCCCTCGTTAACGCATGAACGATGCAACGCGAATGTTTAACGATGCAACATAAATATATATGATTGAAAATGATCCGCGATTAATGAAACGTATCGTTGCAGGTTAAACGGAAGTAAATAATTTGCGTAAAATCATAGGTACTGCTTTACAAATGCTAATTTATCTGCTGGCTGATATTTGAACGCGTTCGCGTGGAAATGTTTGCAATGGAGGAACGATTTTGAAATAATTGAACATTATAAATGCGAGACTGTAAAGATTCTTTTCGACGAATATTCACTAAAGATCAATGTTTAATAAAATTGTCTGAAATTCAAGTTAAATCAGATTTTCTAATGGACGTACTCCTTCTTGAAATAATTTAGAAATTGTCAGACGAAACCGTGTTTTACAGACGTCCGAAGGAGAACTCATTTATAATTCGTTTAATTTAAAAGGCATCAAGATTTGCAATTCCACACCGTACAAGAGAAATAAGTTATGAAAAAAAAAACGTTGGTCGGTTTTTAACACAAAAGCGTACGTTAATGGTAGCAGCATAAAAGCATCCTTTTAAATTCACAAAACCCTCCATATTGCACGCGGAATTAATTAACACAAAACCGTGGAATCTTTTAAAATACTTTTTTCTACAAATCCGTCAGCTCTTCCCGTATTCTGCTTTAATAAATAATCTCGAAATACAAATTTTTAATAAAGCCGCCTCGATTCGCTGTATTCGTTACTTGTCGCGCGATAATAAAAATTTGCAATTGTGATCTCATTACGGATAACATGCGTGGAAATTAAATTTTAATCGTTTCTTGCAAACTTCATGATACGACGTTAAAAACATCATGTTAATTGCACGCGAATATTCGTATTATTAATAATTCCGGTCAAATATTAATTAATAACACGGAAGAATAATTCATAAGAGTCTTACAATGTAGCGGTCACAATGATACAAATAAATTTTGTAATAAAATTAAAATACGATGATAATGTTGATCGAGTAATTTCATAATTTACTTCATGCATTTATTCGAGCATAAGAGATCGGGTCGATGATAAAATTCTGCGAATATTTTTATGAGTGCAACCACAGTGCAGTGTATAGATAGCAGATGTTTAAGCTCACGGTATATTTTATACCTATGGATATTATAATTGTTTTTACGTAATAAGAAATTAATGTAATAGCTACAAATGTAAAATAAGTAAAAACTGCAGTAAGAAATTGACTTCTTCCTCAAATAAATGAACCTTAACCATTTGTACACGGAGGGAAGATTGAAGATTCGACAAGAAGATCCGGAATCGGTCGTTTTCTAGGATTACTAATATTCGATATCAGATACCATTTACGTATCACAAGTTTCCCGATCGCGTAAATTCGATCGAATCGTCGGGAAAGTTCCGGGCGGATGTGTGCACGAGATCCACGAGTTCCGTGCCCTCGGCACTGTTCGCCATCCCCTTCCGACCCTCTAAATATCACGGTGGCGTCGTTTAATTTGCAGCTGTTGATCCTGCAAGAGGGTGCAGCTACGTTCCTTGAAATTTTCTACTCCCGCTGATTTCAATAAGACGCCTCGGGGATTCTCGTAAAGCTTGACTCATGCCAGCCAACTTCGCGAGTTAATATCTTTATGAAACGATAAGGCGCGAGGATAATGAAACCAACGAAAAGGTCGCATGATTAAGTGCTCTGCCGTCTCGCGATAAATGAATTCCGGCTGCTGGCGGACCATCCACGTCGTCTTCAACCTTCTTCTTCCTTCCACGTTCTGCTCGACCGAGTTTAAATATTCGCGGAAAGCTCCGTTTCGAACGCGTGAATTTTTTAATCGTTCCTGTCATCTTCGATTTTGACGCCCCTCCGACAATTCCGTGCAAACATCCCACCAAAGATATACCCGGATTAAAATTACTTCTCGCGGCTCTATCGGATCCGTGTCGATTGAAATTTCAATATGCATGTTCGTTAAGAATTTACTCTGCGAAATTGTCTCTGCAAAGAACTGATTTATGAAGTTTGTTATAAAACATAGCTTACTCTTTAACTTTCAAAAATATTTTCACACTCATCGACAATCATTTAAGGGATGAAAGGACTCTCGGTTGGAAATGAATCTCGTAATATTTTAAAAGCTTGCTTTATAGTGGCACAACTTGCACAAACAGTTCAGCAAAATATCTATCTGATAAAAGTTAACTCTATGAACCATCATGGGTAGACCGTATTAGTTTTACAAATGCAAGTACAAAATAATTCTTCTTTAATGACCTGCATAGATCGTTTGAGACCTGAAACATTATGATCCTCAAAAATATCTATAAAACTTAAAGCACAAAAATCGTCACAGTAAGAGTAAATATCAATTACTCTCAGCAGCATATAAATTTTTACCGAGTTTTAATAAGATTCGATCGAGCCAGAAACGACAAACAGATTTCTTCGCGAAAGACCGTTATTAAGCAGGAGCGTAAAATTCGTTTTCCACCGTGGAGATTTTCTTCTCATTTACGATCAGAGTATCCTCTAACGCGGTTTTATGAAGTCCCTGTACGAAGCACGCGAACGTTTCAATTGCTCGTTTTACGATGAAAATCAACATCGGGCGGCCGGACTGAACGCGAGCAAATATCGTCCAAGTTACTCTTCTGCTCTCCGCTCTGTTTTCTCTGTCTCCCTTTTCCTCCCTTTCTATTATGCGCTCTTTTTTTACGCGGACCGTGTAAAAAGGACTGCGAAAAAGAGGCGCGCGCTAAACCGTGCCTCCACGAACCCGGGCTACGATTATTTGACGTGCGTCAACGTTGTCCATCCTGCGCTACCGGCGTATTTTTTTTCCCCCTGTTCGACGTCTTCTTTTTTCGTTACACCAACGTGTGAAGTGCTCGCCGACCGTTCGCTGCGAAAACACGGGGCGCGTAAGCTGATTAAACGCACGCGAAGAGACTGCCGCTCGCGAAACACGATTTCGCGAATTAAACAGCCATCACGGGGATAGAAAGTCAATTGACGTATAAACATGCTGGCGAATGGTAGAAATCGCCTTGAAACGATACCTCAATTAATCTGCAAATTTCTTGGTTATGAACTGGCAGAATTTATTAGGTCAGAATTTTGTAGAAACAGTTGAAAATCAGAAAGAGTCCATAAAGAGTCCAGAAGTATCCACGAAGAAAGGATGAAATTAGTGGACCAAATATCGAGGTGAGAATAAAGAGAAGAAAGGAACCGATCGTGGGTCAAATTGATTTCAAGATTATATCGATGCGGATCGCAGGAGAGGCCGTTTAATTCGGCGTCTCATTTAGAGGCAAGCTGGCGAGAAAATTCGGTTCAAAGACCGCACGGGCTGGCAGCGAGCAATGAATCTTTCAACGACGCCTTTCCGCCTCTATCCTCCGCGTTTTATTACACCCCCTGACGGTCTCGCGCCGCTCCAAAGTGCCAATTACGCAGCCGAGGGCTCGAGAGGACCCTTTTCGAGCTCACGACCCGGCAAGAAGTTCGGCTTCTGGTCTGGGATTCTTTTAATCCTGAAAACAGGATCTCCGAAACTGATTGGAGGAGTCGCGGATGCTTCCTCGCAAACACGAATAGGTTAGGTTAGATTCTAACGCGTATTATTCTTCGTACTACTCCTGGAAGTCTTCTTAAACTTTTATATTCTAGACTTGTACAAATTCTTATATTTCTATGTCCATCAAATTTCGAAAAACATTTACGACATTATTTATGTATTACATAACACTGTTAGAAATTAAAATTTATTTAAAAAATTGAAATGTATAATGAACCTATTTAAATCGTTCTGTATGGCAAAGAATAATCTGCGAATCTTTCCCCAACTCAAATACGAACTAATACAGAAGTCAATTTCGTGAAATATTCAGATCTGTTCACTGAAAGTAATCTTTCTACGTTTCCCTTCTCATAAATGTCATTTACACTCTTTTGATGTATTATGCAGCAGAAGGCACGAATTTGCACGGCGCAAACTAGAAACGAAACTGCGAATAACATAAATGAATTATGCGAACCGGAATCCTGGGACGGTCTCGTCGAATGTGCAGTCATGTAAAAAACTTGAGGATCCGATCGTGAACCATTTCGAAACACGTCTGTCTCGCAAGGAAGAAACGTAGGAGACGTTCAAGAGAACAATACCGATCCTGTATGAATATGGAGAAGTTGCAACTTTCAAGGTTCCATGACATTTCTAACGCTGACGTTTTACCATTCTGCTTGGAGGCACACGCGAACTAAATCGAACAAAATCAGGAGTACGTGCGTTAACGTTTCAATCTCTGAATATTCTACGGAAATGTAATATTTTCCTGTGTTCTCAATTCTAAATTAATCCTCGCTGGCCATTGTAATATAATTACAAAGGAATTTCCATAAGAACTGAGCACTTGCAGTTGAAGTTTTGATTATGTTTATCATACCTGTCCTTAAGGACTCTTAACCTACTTTCAAAATTCACATAACATTTCTTAATTATTTTTAAGAGGGAATTTTAGGGATCTCAGGGTGCGATAAAAGCGGGAAGTTGCATCGTACCTGCACGATTACATCGTTTACAAAGTTTGCAGTGGTAATAAAGATAGAGCAAAATTTGAATATATTGAAGGCGTCTCCAGATTCACGAGCTAACGAGAATAAAAAAGGAAGGGCAAAGGGTAAAATGGAGCAGAGGAGAAAGACAAACCGGTGGCTCGATAAATCTGCCGATGGCCATAGAACAATTCGGTGTTTCGTTCGAGTCCGCCATATCCGGCGTTTACCGCACGATAGAAAGTATCCGGTCGAACAACCGCGGCGCCAAAGACGCGGTGCAACCCCTCCTCTTATTCCTTCCGTTTGGTGGAAAATAACGAGGAGAAGACCGCAGGGAGCTCTGCCAAACGCCGCAACCACGAAAATTGAATGCAAGGAACGAGGGAGATACCGCGGGAAGAGGTGAACGAACGCAATCTGTTCCCGTGGACTCGAAGAAAACGCGAAATCCACGGAACGCGACGTTCAGAAACACGTCCTCTTCTGCCCGCCGGCTCTCCGCTATCGTCGAGAGACATTACGTGCGCCGCGGAAACCAATATCGACCCCGGAGAAATTTCCCTTGGTCGTGCCGCGAACGAAACGGCTTCCGGAACGACGGATAAGGACCCGACGGGACAGATGGAGACGCATAGCTGGAATAACTGGAGTAACACGCGTTTCGTGACGGTTGCGGAATATGCGTAGAGAAAACGACTAGTGTCAGCCTCCTACCTCGAGAGTCGAAACTTTTGTCGCGAGGAATGTAATTATCCCATGCACGAAAATTCTCCGTCTTCTCACAATTTCTCTGTTACAAGTTTTATAATTTGCGAAAAAAACTCGATGAAAAAGGGAATAGATACTATTTTGTTCGATCGTAAAAGTCCTGCTCGTCCCAGTGTTTATCTTGGTAATTTTTCCAAGCACGAGGCAAATTGGAAAATCCCCGCAGTCCAAGCAACTCGGCCCAATCCTAAACACACTCTTATCCGCTCTTATCGCGCGCTCGTTGTTTTCTCGTTGCGTCGCGTCGCTTTGGCAGCCCTGGCAACCGAGAACATATCCCCGGGAGACGCGTGGAATAGAGCGGGATGCTGGAAAAATACCGTGCCGGTATTCCCGGCGGAAAATATTCGATACTTTGACGTCAGATATGGATGCAACCGATGAAACGCGTGATTCGCGAATATTCTTCATTCGAACGATACAGCGTTTCTACATACGTGATAACTACCCATCGGTGATAACATCTTTGCTTTGATTGCTTTTAAATCCTGTTGCAGCTTCCTCTATGCTTTTATACGTTTTTTTTTTAATAAAAGGCAACAGTTACGAGGATTAAATATATCCTAATTAAATATACTTTATGTAGGATGTGTTACGAACAAGGAAGAGCAACTGACTCCTTACTTAAGAACATAATCAAGTCAGAGAGGTCCGTCACATCACTACAATTGCCTACCTCTTCGGCCATCAGAAGTGTCTACAGAAAAGTGTACCTCAATCTATACTTTCGATCAAAGTGAACCAATTATAGCGTCAGTTAAAATAAAAAATAGAGCGATATCATTAAATGAACGCAAGTCCAATTAGCGTCGGTATCTAACGATGTTCGAATATAATTAGAAGCAACGTTAAAGTCGATTTGAAAATACAATTCCGCGAAATAAACGTCGGGCAGTCTCGCATCGAAGGAATCGTTAGCAATAAGAAACCCCGGGGGACTTTATGCGATCCGATCGAACGTAATCAGTGTCCTTTGGAGAACGTTAAATTGATTGTAATATGAATCGATTCTCTGTCGTTCGCGTCCGCGTTCGCCTTTCTTCCAACTTGATTTAATTACGCGCCGCCTCCCGCTGGGACTTTCGGCTCTCTTTTTCCTTTCCATCGAACACGCTTCGAGTCTCCAGCGTCGAAAGAGGTTGCTCTCGAAAAATCCACGCTGGAAGTCGGAATTTGCCGGCGCTCGTGTGCGAGATGTCCTCGCGAGACCTCCTCGTTTCCACGGGACACGCCGCGCCATGCCGGAAACTTTCAAGATAACGTCTTTCTGCCAGAAGTCCATACGCGAGGCTCCCTTGGCACTTTGTATTTATATAATCAAGAGTTCTAGCCTGTCCTTGTTCCGCTGCTGGAAAGAGACGGACACGGAATTCAACGCGGACTGGGGACGTGTCGGTGGTCGAGCTGGACCGCGTCCAGTACGGTCAAGATAGGAAACAGACGTTTGTCTCGGTCGGAAAACGTACGACCGTCTTCTGCCAATGTTGCTCCTTGATTTCGATAGTCCACATTTGCCAGACACTGCGACTGGAATTTTCAAAATCATGATTTTGCGCTTTGGAACTTTCGTATGTACCAATTTTTTAATTCTGTAAAATTGAAATTTTGAAATTTAATTTCAGACCTTAAAGCCTTTTTGCAATTATATACTTTCGAAACATCAAAGATGTCAGACTTTAAATTTCATTTTAAAATTAAATATTAAAAAGAGTCCAATTTTACTTCCCAGAAAATTGTACATAAGTATGTGCGCCTATTTTGAATGGAACTGTAGCACATTAAAGTTCAGAGAGACGTGAAAAAAGGGACAGTGAAACGTGGAAAACCGGCACTAGACTTGAGAACAGACGAGCGTCATTATATTTGAAAAAGCGTGCCTTTTCATTAATCGAATCCCGTTTGATATCGGATATCAAAGGCCGTGCGTTTTAATTTCAACGAACGCGTTCCGCGTTTCGTTTCACGCCTTGCTTGTTGCCGGCGAATTTTCCTTTGTTTCTGTCGGTTAGCCGCGCGCCGCGTAAATTTTAATTTAACTAAAAATCGTCGACATAAATTTTCATACGGCCACGGAAGAATCGTCGCTCCGGGAGCACCGCTTAATATTGGTCCAGCATTAACACCGTCAGAAATTCCTTCTAGTCGCAGAGGAGTTTCTTAACAAATTAATTTATATTCCGCGCCGACGACAATCTCGCCTTCTCTCGGTGGATCTACGGTCTGAGAGAAATACACCGCGCCGAGATGCTTGAAAACCACCAAAATAAAACACTTTTTGCGCTGAAAATATTAAATTTAATTATCGATTAATGCGTTAAATATTAAATCTCGTATAATTGATGTGATATACTGAATTTTACATTTAACGTTATTAACGATTAATTCAACATAGCAAATATTTAAAGACTGAATTTCATACTGCATTTGATCAATATTTTACTACGTTTACAAATTTTATCTTGCATCGTTTTCAAGTTGCAATATTTTTGGCTATTTATATCGGACATTTAAATGACGATTAAAGTCTGATAGACTGCAACGATTCTCAGCTCGAAAAACTCCATATTCAAGGGGTGGAAACTCGATCCTTACACTCTCATCGTCGTCCTTTTCTCGCGTTATTCTACCGCTTCCTCACTGCCGGAGATTACGAATGCCTGAGCGGTTTTCTCATTTAAACTTCACTTCTCTCCGCACTTAATTAACGCGCACCATCGGAAACAAGCCTGAATCGGTTTAATTGTCTATTCAATTACGTAACACGCATTGCAACCCTCCGATATCGCTTTCATTGATGGACAGCCTTTTTGCTGTCCAGTTTTTTCCTTCACACACATCACTCGTATTACGATATCATGAACTATATTACGTACCTTGAAATGTTCTGACGAGTATGCTGCAGCGAATTGATTTCTTCAGCTACTCGAACAATAAACTTTCTGACATCTATTTTGTCAAAGACAAATTATAAAAATCTTGTGTGAAATGTAAAGACTGAGATGGTGAATATTATAAAAAATTGTAGAGGTCGTTTTAATTGTCTCTTGAGGGTGTGTTTCTTTGTGAGATGGCGAGCTGAAGCACATATCAGAGTTACGAACGGAGATCGAACAAGAAACATTCTGCTTCTATTTCTATTCATCATCTTCCGATAGTCGAATCAATAGCGCTAACGATGTCGTCGATGAATCGTTAACGTCGTTAACGAAACGAGAGACTCGCCAGGTCACACAGAAGCCTCTTTCTTCCTCGCGAAGAAAGTCAAGGGTCGCTCGTTGCCATTCGGATAATCGTCGTTAGTATACGTTGTATTCTTTTCGATGTCGTGACATTTTTTCCGCCGAAACGGGAGAAAGGGAGACAGTCTGATCCGGTTCGAAGTGTGTGCTCTCCGCAGAGAAGGCAGATACTTATCGAGGCGATTACCGTTATTGCACGAACGTGCCCCTGTACCAGCCAGTGGCATAACCCGAAGAGCTTTTCCGGACTTCGGGCCACTTACAAACTTGCTCGAGACATTTTCACCGGAGATAAATGAAAATGAGTTCCTTCAACCCCGTATAGGGCAACCTTATCTCTCCTCTCTTCAATATGTATCGAACAAATATTAAATTTCCGCCGTTTCGTCGGTTCATCAATAGGTAAACAGAAGGTTAAAAAAGGGATCAGAACTTTATTCCTTGGACTGGAAAAAAACACACACGAGTCTCACATGTTCTCGCGTGATCTCACATGACGATGCGTTGAATCGTGGAAAGAAATTTTGAATTTTAAGGTTTGCGAGAACCTGCGGAACTGTGGCAATATAACGAAAGTCAACTGTATTTACCGTTAACGTTATATCTTCCTTTTTGCTAGCTTGAGTAACTCTCGGTTGCGACGTATTGTATTCGGAAAACAATATTTCATCCAGACCGATGCATCGATGCGAAAACGAGACTCCTTCAGGTTTCTCTTGCTTTCCCCGAGATGAAGTACTCGAAAGGAGAGATTCCTTTTAATTTATACCCCTCGATCCCCTTCATTCACGATATTCTCTTTAATGTCGCGACGGTTCTCGCAAAGAAAGAGACCGAAGAAGAGAAGGTAAACGAGAGATTCGACGTGGAACTATCGGCGAAGTACGCTGGCGTAGATAAGGTTCCTGCAATTAGAATTGCAAAGTACTCTCTTATATATTCAAGGCCGGATTAAAACTAACCGTTTTGTAGCGAGTCATTGGTAAATACCGTAGTGGGGTGACATAGTGAATTGCGTTGCGGATTATCCAAGATTCGAACTTATTTATTACCCTATTACTGCCATCATTCTAATAAAAGACTGAAATAAAAATTATTATATACTGTTGACTCTCTCTGTTGAAAATTTTTATCCAAAAACCTATTCTTGAACCTTGAACTTATTCTTGAACCTTATTCTTGAATTAATTCCTTTACTCTTTTAACACTAAACCTACCGGCATACAACGCGTACTTAATTTGAAATTAAAAATGAAGTTAAAAATTAAATAAACAAACGATGAAAAATAAATTAGTACACACATTTATTCTTTATCTTGATGAAAATCAATTCTGATTTCAACAAATGTACTTCAACAAAATGTATACCTTTTAATAAGAAACTTGTGGAGCGGTCATTTGACCGGCTTGGTAGTTTTAGTGTTAAACTTTTTGTTATCGAAATTCTCAAAAATGTATCTTTTTAAGTCGCCATTTACCAACTGCCCAGAAGTAACGCTTAACAACGGTCTCCAGGGGGAGTCTAAAGAAAAGTTGCGCCGAGGTGACGATACACGGAGTTTGTATCTGTCTCGAGGTCATCTTCATCGTTCGAGACGCGAGGGAGATTGCCTCGCGACGTAGACGAGCAAATATTGGCTCTTATTCGAGTTGGTTATACGACCCTTATGTACTCACGGGTTTCCCGCTTGCCAACGCACCTTCCACACCCTTACCGATCTAGCTACTTCACGGTACCGTTGTTATCCCAATGTTCCAACGTATAAGGTCACTTCGTTCAACAGGGGGACATTTTCGGCAAAATGTGATCAACTCGTACGCTGACAATTGCTAACATAACTTATATTTAAAATATTTCTGCATCCTTAACCAGTTAACTGTGATTGACGAGTATACTCGTCATGGAGAAGTGGCACGATTTTGTGTATTGACGTCATGCGTATAAAGTAGTGACCATTGGCGACCCATCTTTTTGATCCAATATCTTACCAGCGCAACTTACTCTGTGATCGACAAGTGTACTCGTCATGGCTCGATTCTGGCGACACAAAACGGTGCGCGCTCTTGAACGAGGACGCCACAGTTAACTGGTTAAATACCTGTAGCTCCAAACTTCTAAATTCTCAAATTCGTAAATCTCTAAGTCTAATCAATCAGATCACTGCATGCATAAACCTCAAAATTCCTAAATTTCCACCCAAGTGCCTACCTCTCTAAATCCGCATACTCCAAATTCTGAAATTTGTAAAACCCTAAACTTGTGATCCCGTAGCCATTTTCCCACTCGAAGCCTACACTTGGCAACGGTATATCGTAAAACATCACGAACGATTTCCGATCGCTTCTCGGATCGTTCGAACAGAACGTCGTCGAAGCACGAGAACGAGCAGATACACGCGTTATTACGTTCTTCATGAGAGTCAAATAACGTTGTTGCAGAGAAACGTAGAAACGAACGACGGGAAGAAGGGAAAGAGGATCGTGGAGAAAGAGAGAGAGGGGCCGAGCCTGGAACCGTAGCGGGCAATATGTTCCGAAATTGTTTTACTCGAGCCGAAGCAAAGAGAAGATAAAAATGTTCCGTCGTAGCTACGTCGTGCTACTTCCTACCCTGCCAAGCGCCACGGAGTAACTTTTGCGGGATGTGATGTGGAAAATTGGATTCAAGTTTGGGGCGGAGTGTAGCCAGAAAGGGACAGCACGGGCGAGGGTGAAAGAAAGTGAAGTACAGGCTGTCCCACGCTATTGGGACAAGTAAAACTTTGATGTATTAGTTATTTACAATATTTCATTTACACTATCTTATTTGAAAAGAGATTCCGTTTGTCAAATTAAATACACCGTTCAAAATTCATACAATCTATACATCAAATATATGCTCGCTCTACTTCAATTTTCAGAGTCAGACACTTGGACTACCCAGTACAAAACTCAGCCCAGTATAAAACTCAAAATGAAAGAGAGAAATCGACGAAGAAAGCAAGGTCTTAAAGAAGAAATAAAAGAAGCAGAAGCGCAACGAGAGGAGGAAAAGGTTCGAATCAAGGACACCCTTTTTTTATTGTGTCCTCGTTCACTAACTTAGCCACATTTTCGTTTCTTGTTTCCCCGGTTCTTTTGTTTCTCTTCTTTCATTCGACGCAAGAGGTACCTTGTCCAACCACCGCACGTGCACTACGCTTCACGGCCCGATCTTGCTTCTCGTATCTCGTCTACGATTTTCAACTCGACGAAGCGGTACGACCGAGTATGTAATTCCCTAGTGGCCGGAAGCTGAATCCTCTTCTACTTCTTCTGCCACTGTGGATGACTACTTCGGTCTTATTCAACGACTTTCAAACGTACTTCCTCGCCTATTTTTACCTTGGAGGTATTGGGAGAACTGGGGACTCTAGGAACTTAGTTACCGGGGGAAGATTAGAGGTTAGGGGAAGGTTGGAGGTTAGAAGGAGGTAGGGAATTTAGGTGTTAGGAGAAAGGCTAGAAGAAACTTAGGTGCTAAGGGAGACTAGCAAGGGAGACTTGTAAGTTTACATCTTGCAAGAAAGAAACGTAAAAATCAATTTTAAAATTACAGTATACTCAAGTTATAGTACCCAGCAAATATTACAGAAACCTTGAAGAGTTTCTTGAGAATGGCCTTCAGTTTTTGAACTATTTTGATTTTCGACTTTACAGAATCTTCTTCATTCAGATATGTAACAATTGTTTTTTTTAAATGCATATAACCTGAAGTGATAGAGTACTATAAATACAACGGTCACCAGTTCGATTCCACAAATTCTTTTTTTCTTCACCAAAGTCTGACCCCATCCGAATGTAACCCGAAGGCACACGATGCAACAACCTCATTCCGAAGATAATCGGCGGGAAACAGCAAGATAGCGCCGTAGGATATTTTATTTAAAGGTACACGTTCAGGTCCGAGATTCGAGTTATCGAAATACGTCTCCCGGTGTAATACAGCGAGTTAGAGGCAGAGAAGAATTTACTGGCCGGCCGATAAAATGGCGATACCGGCCGTAGATGGAACGTGCGACAAGCCGGTAACGGTGAGATCAATGGACCGCAGAATTTTTCGAAACGTCGTTAAATCCCCCGTGTCAGCAGGGCTCCGAATCGATTCTTTCGACTTCGAGCCTGCGGCTATTTCTAGTATCGAGGATATCAAACTGGCCGGAGTAAGCGACTTAGCCGCCTATAAGCGGTGAAACGCATCGTGGTTCGATTTTCTTTTCGTTCTTGACTCGACCATCGATTTCGCTCCCCAGCGACCGCGGAATATCTTCTCTTACTTCCTCTTTGATCAAAGAAAAAACGATTATACTTGAAACCGGGGGAATCGCGTAGGATGTTACAAAAAAATTACTCAAAATCTCAAGAGGTTACATTCTTGATAAACGAAGCGATTCGAGGTGTTTAATTTTCTCTCCGCTTCCATTTAGATCACTTATAAAATTTTCGTTTGTATAGAAACGAAGTTATTCGAAGATCTGAGTGCTTTTCGATGTTACCCGATAATAAACAAAATACGAATCTTTCTCGAGAAGAAACTTTATTGATGATAAAATCTTGAAAGATATAAAAAGATACATCTTCAAGCCAGTTCAATTTCCTGCATGAAATAGTCTGATTTCTCGTAGAATGCAGGGAAATAATTGAAGGTTAGAACACCCTATATATGCTCGTGTTCGTTTGACCCCGTTCCGAAGTGGCGTTTCTCAAATAAACAGTCTCGAATCGAAAAGAGAACCTGAGTTGGTGATTTAGAACACGACGAAGATGTGGGTGGCAGAGGAAGGGCGAAAACGACCAAGTCCTTTCCGAGGAGCCACAAGCAACGTGTGGTCTCGGTCTCGGCAGTAGCTTACTCGCTCTACAAACGTTCCTTGATGAGATCGACGCGAGTATCTGGAACTCTCTTGCTTCTCGAACGGAATAGAGAGACTCTTTGAAAGTGTGCGGCTCTTGGTCGAGTGCCGTTTGGTCCTCGGTTAACGAACTAAATTTTCGCGAGACGTTGCTCTTAACGGTTTAAAGGAACGTTTGCGGTCGCAGTGCCACCCGCGTCCACCCTAACCTTACCCTTAACTGTTCTCGCAAATTGCTCGTGTCGAGTCCAGTTAATCGTCAACCCTCCAGTATCTAACGTTATCGAACTTTCTTCGTTTCCGCCTGAACAAAACTGTGCTTCGTTAAGAAGGCACCTGTTGCCAATACCAGTTATTGGATACAGTTTGCTCGAAATATTAATTGGAATGATGTCGACAAATTTTTGATGTCGAAGAAGATATACGGAGGAGTATGCAACGAACTAGACATTTAGCACGTAGAGTCCCGTTATATGGCCCTGTAGAAGGAATAGAAATGTCGAAAAGTTTTATGAGATAAATTAAACCACGTGTAATTCTTGAACGTCAAATCTTCAGCATCAAAACATCAAAAACATCTAAAAATCAAAAAATATCTGATCAAATCATATTGAGCTGATTTTTTCGTACCTGTTGCCTTCGTTAAAGATAAAAATTAATATTTTAACGAGTATGACGAGGCTGTTTTTAGCTCGAGTGATCAAGAAAAGTGGAATCTGGGATTGAAGAAGAGTCCGCGAGACGATTCGGCAGTAATGCAACGGCGAACGCGATCAATCAACGAAATGAAAGAAAAACGTTGGCCCGATTGAAAAAGTTTGTCCACGTGGACGGAGAACGGGAGTGAAATTTCTTCCGGTCTCATAGAAACAGAGAAACAAATGTTTAAACTGGGACGAGCGAAGGAATTGCATTTAAATTAGATTACCGTCCGAGTAAATATTGGAATTCTACTTTGAACCGCGACGGATGGAATCGTATTACAAAATACGAATAAATATCACCCTCCTCAGGATATTGTATCGCTCTTTCTCTGTCCCCTTGCTTCCGGTTAATTCCGTTGATACCTTCCACTTGTTACTCGCGTTATTCGAGCTGGTATACAGTAACGAGCATCTGGAATTTAATTAGCTTAATTAAATTCGGATTAAATCAGTCAGAGATCGCTTGACCTGAAAATCCTGATGAAAGAATGCGCTTGAACAGGTGATTTTATCCTGTTATAAAAATATCTGATTGAAATACGTGTGCATAAATTCATTTAAACTTCCGATCGTATCCACTGAATTGTTTCAGTCATTTTTAAATTAACAGGGTATATGAAAACACGGTAAAAAAACTTAGCAACTAATATATTGAAAACGACAGTAATTTGCAAACAAGGTAGAACTTTTGTATGATCTTTTTGTCTCAATTTTGAGACGCTAAATGACGTGAAATTAAAGTGACATAGAATTCATTTCACGTGAATCGTAGCAAATGTATTTCACAGTTGTTCAACCCAGGGGACGGAAGTAGAAAATTGCGCTTCGCATCGAGATCTACCTTTTCCACGAATTTCCATTCGTAAAACACGAAAATTTTTCGTGAAAGGATTATTAAATTTCAAAAACAGAAAATTCAGGGTGCAATCCTCCATCGACGAGTATACTTAAACAGTTCGTGAGCAAAATTCCCAGATACTATGTCTCCAGATCCTCATATCCGTAAGTGTTCAAATTCCAACATGTTGAAATTTCCAAAACAATAGAACGAAAAACGAAAAGGTCTATTTGGAAGGTATTTAAATGTGGAGTACGCGTCATAAAGTTTGACGACTCGCGTAATACGGCGTTCACGGATACGCTCGACATTTTGACTGGCGAACTGACGGGTCCCAGTCGAGATGATGCAGTTAAAACACGCTCCGGTAGGGTCGATCGAGTCGTATTGCAACACGATTCGACCCGACGGCTCGGAAGCGTACAGAGGATGAATGGAATTCGACGAAGAGGGTGCGTCGTTCCGAGTAACGCGTTCTCGAAGGGATGAAAAGAGGGCTTGCCGGGAGTTTACGCCGCGTCATTTCGCGCTCGCTTTAACTTCGCTGATTGAATCATGAACTCGAGCTACGCCCCTTTTCCTTACATCCAACCCCTTCCCAAAGGGGTTGCTCTCGGTCTTCGACCACGGGACCAGGTCAAATGAAATAGCATTCGACTGTCTGTTGCTCGTGTGCGGTTGATGGGCCACATAATTCTCGCTCGTTTGCACTCAACTACTCTGGCTAACCACGCGGGAACAAAGATGCTCTTCTTTTCCTTCTGCAATACATTCGGTGCAACTGACAGTGTAATGGAAACTTTTGTTCCTGCATTCTCTTGAATTAAGACGTGTAACCTATTATTCTGCACGAAGTAACGCAACATTCTCACATGAAAATCAGTTTTATTAGGAACAGTGATTTAAAGTTTGGAAAAGAATGAATTCAGGGGATTAGTAATTCTGAGTGTAAACATAATTGTTCGTGTACATTTAAGTAAATAGAAGTTAGAATACGGAAAAGGGTCGAAAGAGGGCCATTATCCGCTACGATTGCGTCCGACAAAAGAATAATTCGTAAAAATATTTTCTGTGACAATAGAAAGTTGGAAGTACGATGTTTTCAGGCCGTTTTAATGGATTTTCGTCCCTGTGCGACGAAAGGACCGTTGAAGGGACACAGAGGATAACGATATTTCTCGGTTACTTTGGCTGTATTTTTACAAAAAATATCCGTCCTCTTAGTGAGGATCGCTTAAAGACGCAATTTAATCGGAAACTTTACATTCCATTACGCCAAAGAAAAAGTGCCGGAAGTACGTTCCTCTTTGGTCTGCAACCTGCTCCTCTCGCTCCTTTTTTTTTAAACTTCCTGTCCGCTCAGAAACAGAGAGCCAGGAAAGTTTCTCTTTGAAACGACCTCGTCTCGAACTTTCATCGCAATCGACACAGTCTCATCGTCCATAAATATTATCGTTTCTCGAACTGAAACCACTGACTTATGTTATATTGACTCCTGTCCAAACATCAATGGGTCAGCTTTCTCTTCAGATTATATCTCATAAGAAATCTGTGATAATTATAGCGATCTTGTGTTTTATCGCCACGTTGTGTTGAATTTTTGTGCAGTGAATTTGTATCACCACTCGGGTCATGCGTTATATCTTCACATATCCGCGCCATAACCTCGCGAACCAAATTTGCGTACTAGGTTTCCTCGCACAATAACTCTCCTCTATATCCACGCAATAGAGGGCAATATCCTGCATCATTACCAGTTCTGAACGTAAACACAATCAGGATTTACCTCCAGCAAACATAAATGCAATTTTAATTGAAAGAAATATAAAGAAAGCGTGTTGTTTCAACCTACATAAATTAAAGCTATGAACAACATTCGTGTTTATACCGTGGACTATGAAAGAGTACAGGGTAATTCTCGCGGAAGTCTCTTTCTCTTTATTCAACTGGCACGGTCCAGAAACAAAAGCGTGTACGCTTCAAAAGGAAGACCAAAGATCAACCGAAAGGGAACAAAGAGAGAGAGAGATAGGGAGAGGAAAAAAGGACAGGAAGATGAGGAAAAAGAGAAGGTTGGAAACCAGCTTTGCGGGCATTACCCGGTATTTCCCAGGTGGCCGAGTCACCGACTTCGTCTCTCGCGACAACGACGAAGGGAACAACGGAGAAGACGAAGAGGCCAAGGTTTTACTGCGACGAGGAGGTCGCATCGGTTCTCTTCTGGCTGTGCTCACAGCTGGAGGCAACTGGAACCGGTGGTGTGCTCGAATGCGTTTCAACACCGAGCACACACACACAGACAGAGCGACGATGACAACAAAGATGTATCGCGTCTAGCGTTGCCAGATTAAATGCGACCGGATGTTCCCTGGTAGCTTCTGTTCGCTCCGCGTTTAGTTTTCACCTTCTCTGCCGCTCCGCCTTCGGCCTCTTTCAACTTCCTCGTAGACTCGTAAAGATGTACATGTGTGCTAAACAGCGAAATCCCGTTCCGAGATCATTCTTGTCTCGCACGCTCAGCAACGTCGATGATGAATATTCCTTTACTAAAATTTAACTTCAAAAATTTAGAATTTTATGGTTGGTCAAATGGACCGATTGAAATAATAACAAATGCATGAAATAACGCATTGGGATCTGATATGAACAAACACGAATATTGACGCCCTGTAGCACTGACAAACAGTTAAAAATTGAAACACTCGAATACAACTAAATACTATATATATTTGTTAAAGTACTTTACAAGTTTAAAATTTAATTTGTACATCTTTGGAGTCATATCATCACAGACACAAGAAACACACGTATTTGTACAGGACATTCAAATGTATTTTGGAAGTTGAAGACTGTACATAGCACAACTCTTCAATCTATTTTCTTGTACTTCTTCATCTGGTTGCGGGAGAATAGATGATTGATGTAACGGTATAGAATGTAAAGAGCGAGCAGCACAATGGCTATAAGAAAGGCGGCGACGTCGACGAGGTTACGTGCCACCCAGGACATATTTACACGTTCGCTTCTCACGTATGGTAGTCCATTGCCTCGACCGATGTACTCTGTCCACCATACTGCTGTGTCCAGCGGTGTCATGGGCCGATCTCTGAAAGCTTTCGAGAGCTTGCGGGCGTTCTCCATATACCTGCAACAAATTATGGATAATGTTGCAAAATTTTCGAGATTCGATTCTCAAAGTTTCAGTTTCTATATTTTCGACTTGATTTATTCATTTTTTAGTGACTTGCTAAGTTAACTATGGGCTTGAAGATTAATGAAGCTGTCTTTTGAAAGTTTAATCTATCTGGTAAGTGGTAATTTGTGATGCTTAATACCGTCTCAACTCCCTTTTCTTGGTCGGTTACCATTAACGTTCCTCCTTTTGTCTTGATCGGAACTTTTAACAACCGTGTCCACGATACCCTATGAATAATTCATGCGATACATCGATCGATCCATCGTGTTCGATACACTGTGAGCGTAGAAAGATGCCGCCGCGGGGTATTTTATAAATATCAGCGAGAGCTTTTAACGGTACCGCTTATCGTTCAGCCGGAAACAACCCCATCCCCGTCGAGCGAACATCCAAGAGCTCGTTCCATCGACGAAAACAACGTTGTCGAAACGCGTGTCCGTTCGAACGAATCGGCAATACGAGTTCGCTTCATCCCTGTAGTGCGCGACACATGGAGAAAAACGGATAGACAGGTGTAGGAAAACTGACGAACGAAAAAATAGAAGAAAGAGAAATACCGATGGAGTAAACGAGAGTTGAAGAGGAACAGACGAAGAGGGTGGCACCACGCTCGCAAACCAGCCAGAACGACCCGGAGCACACAATTTACCAATCGGTACTCTCCATTATTCGTGTTTACAGCTGCAGGCCGCGAATCAACTTGGTCCACCCCCCTGTGTTATTTGCCTCGGTCAAATTCAGTCGCAGCCCTGCGGTGGTTTTGAATTAACCATCAATTTTAAGCGTGTTCGACGTCCCTTCCGTCAACGTGCACCCTTCTCGTCCTCACCGCACGCCCGATGTTTCAAAGGGTGTTGGACAGATGCTAGACTAAGGGAATTAATTTGTTGCTATGTGCACCGCAAGGTGAGAGGAAATTGGGGTAGAAGGATGCTAAGTGGAAATCGTTCGATCCACACTGTTCAAAATTACTTCATTTAAAATCGATATTACTAAGAGAATACACCTTCTATCTTTTAGAATATGGGGAAGAGCATTAAACTTATACATTTATAATTTTACAAATTCTCTTCAACATAAATACACACATTTATGATGTATTTACCAAGAAAGTTGTATCTGCCAGGGATGCAACATTCCAGCGATATCGGGGAAATAAGAGGTAGTCTCCGAAAAGCTATGTAAAACGTTATCGGAAAAGGGGTGAAATTATTTTAGCCGTAGCAGTCTGAAGGCAGATGTCGCGAAAGTTACGCGAGAAACCATTTCTATCCCCATTTCTGAGGCCGACTCGTATCTCCAGGGGATCATAATTCCCGCGATATCTTGGATCGTTGTCGCTCGAGCCGAGCACCCAGACACGTTACCAACTTACTTTCCGACTTGTAACGTTATCGCGAGCTTCTCAGAGCCTCGCCAGTTCTACGCGTTGCGACTTCCCAGTCCAAAACTCGTGCAACTCGTCCAAGAACTACCCTACGCCAACTAATATTCACATTCTTTTATCATTTTGAGATACGATTGAAAATTTCGTGCTACTCCTAACGCGTTACTTTGCAGCCCTCGAAATGGGAGTGCAATTTTACATTTTATAAACGTGAAAAATACGGAGGAAATACTTCTACATTTATTGAGTTTTCTGTCTACTATCTGGATTTTAGAGTGAAGGGAAAATGTCGGGGTGGGTTTGCAAATTTCCTCTTTACATATTCCATTGCTTTCGTACTTTTTAGTATCCCTGCATTTTGTAATAGTTAATTAAAGATTTATTTTTTGATGAAATAAGCTGACATATAACCCGAGCGAAAAGGGGAAGAGTCGGTAAGGACTGAAATGCGAGACGACGTTTTCTGTTGTTCGCGTGACACGGCGCAATAGTTAGCGGCAACGTATCATGCGCAAGTGATATAAAATTAACCTACGATTTGGAAACAGTGTTGTTAGACTCGGAGGCTCGAAGTTGTCGTGCCGTACGCTACTCGTTGTTACGCCTGGTAATCACTACTTCTCCATTGATTTACGAGCGTGATTCTTGCGTTGCTCGCCAGTCAGAAAGTAAGAAAGTCGTCGCAGATAAACGCAATACGGTAGTTAAGACGATAGAACGATACCTTATCGTCGAATTGTACCACGAGATCCACTTATACTAATATTGTACACCTTCGAGGATGTAAAGCGGATTCAACTTCGCGATAGGCATCGATTCATCAGAAATGTTACGATCGTCACCTTGATATCACATAAGAAAAAGTTGACAAAGTTCATTTTATTAAAAATTAATTTAAAACATAATTTATTTAAATCTTCATTGAGCTTTCAACTCAGACTCTTGAACAAATTGTGTAGTCAGAGAACCGCTTAAACCCATCACTACTGATCTAATACTTTCAAAATCATCACATAATTCGTAGAATGATTTTCCGACACAAAGCGAAGGATGCAACGGAAGAAAGGAACCCTGGTGACCCGTATCACTGACATGCAAGCTTGTTCAATTTCCTGTTTCCTAGGTTCTGGATCCCGCAAGGCGACGCAAAGTGGCCATTCAATTCCCAAAGATCTGCGCGCATGATTGCGTTTGTAAGCTAACTTCGACTTACAGCCATTCGACTCGAGATCAAACGGCATACACCGTTATCGATGTAAGTAGTGTACGTTAACCGTATCCTCGTTTACCCTTTTTGCTCCACTTTCTATGACATCACAATATTCAAACTGCGGAGTATAAGTTCGATCGTAAACGACTCGAGGCTTTTAGCTAGGCCATAAATGTCCCTATGAAACTTATCGAAATCGTACAAATATCATTGTAAATACTGCAAAGTTCCTCCTTGCTATTATCCGAAAGAAGCCTGTATTGCTCCCAAGTGTCCGATGTTCTCCCATCCTCAACACGTTTTATGTTCGCTACACGATAAAACGTGAAATCAAGAAAAAGTCTGTTTCCATTTAAAATCGCCCTTGAGTCAATGTACATTTTTGCGCAATTAGCTTCACCTTACTTTGTATTCACGTAGACCGTTCGTTAATTTTTCCCTCGGCGAAAGAACTATCACGAAGTTGTATTTAATCACGTGCCCGAGCGCTATCGGTCTTTCCTTTGGTTTCTTTCATTTGGAGAATGGACTGAATTTATGGTCCAACCGATTCGACAAGGTTTCGTTTACGATACCTTCACAATCGAATTCGAAAGCTCACCGGTAAATATGAGAGCAAGTAAATTGTTACTAGAGTCTAACTATAATATTTCAACAAAAGTAAAATAATTGAATAAAGTTATAATTATTGAAAAATCTTGACTATGTAAAAGACAGCCGAATATAAATTTGAACATTTCGTTTCCCAGTATCTGGGAGTTATTTGCACCCCGTTCAATTTTAAGGAAATTCCATAATAAAAAGTGAGCACGCGTTGCATTCTTAAACGTGTCATTCCGCGGAACGAAGACAAACGCAAAGGCGAACGCGCGGAAAAGAGGAAAAAGGGGTATGTGTGTGTGTGTCGAGGCGAGCAAGCTGCCACGTAGTAAGGCGGTAGTAAGGAAGGACAGAGGGAGGATGGTAGTCAAAGTTTCGACAGTTTGTAAGGAGGTACGAAGCACGCCCCTGTTCCTCTGCTTCTTCTTCGGTTACGGCTGAGGGATAACATAGTACAGCCCCGACGTCAAGTTAGCCCGATACCCGGACTCACCCCTTTACTCTTGCCGGTCTCTTCTCTTCTGTTTCCTTCCTCCCCCGTTGTCTAGAATACTTGACTGGCTTTACGATGCACACGAAATAGGACACTACTGTTTTCCAACTGCTCGTTTATTCATTTCGGTTTAGGTGTATATTTCCTTTTCTGGACCGAGTTTTTCCACCTCTATCGTGATTGACGCTCCTTCGCATGCAACCGTAATGAGGATCGAAAGCAACAAATGTGTGAAGAAAAAGTTTATTTATTTTTAAGGGTGTGTTTTACATAAATTCTATTTTTGTGCTACTATAAAAATACAATCCGTACATTCAATTCTTACATTTCTACATTTCAATATTGATCTAAAAATGTAGGATGTAAAGAAATGTAAGTCTGTTTATTTTTAAGGGTGCATTTCACATAGACTACACTTTGTCGCTACTATAAAAATAAAACCTGTGCATTTAACTCCTATATTCCTACATTCCAATATTGATCTGAAAATGTAGTATGTAAACATATGTAAGTTTGTTTATTTTTAAGGGTGTTTCACATAAACTATATTTTTGTGCTATTATAAAAATAAAATCCATACATTCAACTCTTACATTTCTACATTTCAATATTGATCTAAAAATGTAGTATGTAAAGAAATGTAAGTCTGTTTATTTTTAAGGGTGCATTTCACATAAACTACATTTGTCACTACCATAAAAAAACATGTGCATTCAATTCTCCCTACATTCCAATATCGATCTGAAAATGTAGAAAGGGCGGTAATAATTGACGTCGCCTGAATACTCCCCATTCTATGCCAGAGGTATTTTCCGCGCACGTAATTACCTACGTAAATAAATAAATGACGAATCGAGGAAAGGCTCTCATTAGCAAAAATCGTAGCATTTCGTTTTGTCTTCCAGCTCTCCCCTTCACCCTGCACTCTCCCCTATTCAGTCTATCGTTCCACGAGTCAACTTCCGTCCGCTTTATTACCCTGTTGTTCTTATTCGTCCGCGAAGGCAACCCTTTCGCTCGACGAGTTCCAGTTTCTTCTTCGTGGCCGTCCAACCACGAACGCTATCCATCGTTCCGGTGGCTCGTCCTCTCACCGGGATTTATTCTAGACGAACGAGACGAGATATAACCGAGGTATTCTTATTCCCGGCAAGAAGAGAATCCTCTTTTGCGAGGCGGCGGATTCGCCGAGTGCTTCGGCGCACCTGCTCGCTCGTAAGGGACGCGCGTAATGGTCGAGCGAGAACCGGAGAACGGAAACGAGACGGCCAGAGCCCGTATAGGGAAAGGGCTGGAAATGAGCAAGGGTGGAGACGCTGCGTAATGACGCGTGGAACGTCTCTCTGGACGAGAAAGTAATTGGACGTTGGCTGGGGCAACTCCCACAGTCGCCCTCGCTTTGATGAATGAGAAAACCTTCGATGGACTCGCTCGAGACTTTATATTTGATCGATGTTCCCTTGCCCTGCAATTATGTGCTTTATTTATATATTTATCTATTTAACAGGACAGACCCTTTGACCCGTCAAAGGGTACATATTTACGGAGGCTCCTCGGCTATGTTGTTAAACACAACATCTCGACAAACATCCCCAACTCGCGAACTCAAAACATTATGTAACTTTATAAATATGTATTACGCGATTTTTGTTCGCTGAAATTATCCTCTGGGACTACTTTATTATTGCCGATGCAAATACTATTTAAATTTAACATCCTCGCTGTATTTCAAAATCTTTTGTCTTATTTTTTCCGTTAATCGATTTTAACGTTGTGGAACAAGCATTAATTCGCAAGAAATCTGTGAGCATTATTTTTTTAACCTACAATTTAGTTTTGGAAAAATTATCGAATGACAAAATATAATCAGAATTTTTTTTTAATTGTACAGCTGAATAAATCAAAGTCTCGTCAATACTCGACAAGCGTTGAATTTTCTTTGTAAGATTCGACGGAATTACGACCCCTATCGAATGATTTAAACGATTCCTCCCCACGTCAAAGAATAACTCCTCCAATCTTGGAAATTACGTTAACGATGAATAGGGTTTGCAAAGCTGGGGAGGGAAACAGATTCGAGGATGGTGTATAATACTACCTAATTATAAAAATCTTCTTTTTATGCGAGGAAATTGGCCTCGAAACGAGGGGGAATGTATACAACTGAGGGACGAGTTTCTTTGTGAATTTGGAAGTTAATTTCGATACAGAGAAAGAGAAACGGGAGTTCGAAGTATCGTTTTCTTTGCGCTCGAGTCGGATTAAAAAGTTGCTTATTTGCAAGCTTTCACGGAACTTTCTCGTCTTTGCTCCTATATTTACTGGCTGAGAGTACACAGGTACGTATATTTGGTTGTAAAGTTACGACGAGCCGCGTGACAAAAACTTCGGCTTCCCTTGGATCCGTTGAATTTCATTATTTACACCACGTGTACGGGAACAAGTGTTTGAATAATGCATTTCGGCTGGATGTACACGAAAGCCGCATTAAGACGCTAATCTAATCCAGATATTCGCCGAACTGTCTTTATAAACTCTCTCTCCCTCGATGGCAATCTAACGATAACTCCATACATAAAGATTTCAATTTCACCAAATACGTTTGTAATTTATCCCTTTGCACTCGAAGATAATTTTACTGTTTGCAAACAGCAACTTTAAAATATTAATTAAAATGTTAAATGACTTCTTTTGAAGTTATTATTTCTCTACTAATAATTTCCACTATTGTCTATTTTGCTATGTTTATACGTCACATGAGCACTACTATAGAAATAATTAAATAATGCTTCCTTTAAATTATTGTATTAAATCGAATGGCGTCTAAGAGGCGTCTCTCGAGCGCAAAGGGTTAAATGAATGTCGGAAATTTCTTGTAACGTTCGAATATGAATATTGAAGTCAATATCGAATACAACCGAATGAACCCGAATCAAACCGTACAGAGCCGAGTGAAATCAAACATAATCACAAATCAAACCGAACAGTAAACACGTGCTGGTCTCGCGTTCTATAATTCTTACCTGTGTTTCTTGCTTGTAATCTAATTGTTTAAATCGTGTGTATCTTTGAACATATCTGTACGATAGTGTCGTTAGTTCTACAACTAAGATCTTTCGTTGCAGGATCTCAATTAGCAACATCGACATGTCGACATGCCAAGGTTGCAAAGCCCGCGTAGCTATTCCAACAAGATGTTCCGATTGCGGAACAATTTCGCATCCTAATCCTAATTGCCTAGCCCGGACGATGCACCCTTGGTGTCCCGATCGCCTACTCAGCTGCGAGACATCCGTATCCAAGGAACCGTCTTCGTCCCTCGACGACATTCGAAATTTCATACACAAGGAATTACAAAAGATGCTGCACGAGTTCTTCGAGGACCTAGGAACCGAATTCGAGGCGAGGAAGAGAGAGATTAAATCCTTAAGAAGCAAGCTAACGATGCTGTCCGATCGATTGCAAGAGATCGAAAACAACGATCTGTTAAATGAAAGTTTGAACATACACGCGTTATAAAGTTTCGTATCAACGCGATTGGGAGTTTAATAACATCCGAGTGCAGTTTAATCTCCGCGAGAGAAGATTAAACTCAGAATTGGTAGGCGAGAATCAGTGTCTCTGTCAGTCTCGAAGGATCTTTTCTCGTATCGTCGCATGGCTTCGAGCGAGCGTATCGAAAATCTCGTCGATGATACGCTAAGACTTTGATCTTGTTTCTCGTACAAAGTTTCTCTTTCGTTCAACCAGCTTCGCACCGTGAATATTGCCTTTGCGTTTTACGCGCTGTATTCTCAGCCTCGGTTTGCTTATTAAGTCCTGTACACAGAGCTATCTCCTTTGACCTTGTAATAATCAGAAATTTCATTCGCTCTACAGTTTCTTATCGGGAACGAGATTCACTCGACTTTGAGATATTCTTGTCTCCACGGGTGATCGAGGTTTAATTAAATACGAGATGTCGTTTTTGAAATATACGTGTTAAATGAAATTACTTCTTCTCTTTTATAATCCTTTGCATGTGATGTCATAGTCAATGAAACTAATTATTGCAATCACTTTAAAAGAATTCATTAAATTCTTCAAGTAAAAAGTAGATTTGTTGTCTGAATGATGTATGAACATAGTCGATGAGACTAATTATAACAATAACTTTAAAACAATTCATTAAATTCTTCAAGTAAAAAGCTGTAGATTTGTTGTCTAAATGATGTATGAACATAGTCAATGAGACTAATTATAACAATAACTTTAAAACAATACATTAAATTCTTCAAGTAAAAAGCTGTAGATTTGTTGTCTGAATGATGTATGAACATAGTCACTGAGACTAATTATAACAATAACTTTAAAACAATACATTAAATTCTTCAAGTAAAAAGCTGTAGATTTGTTGTCTGAATGATGTATGAACATAGTCACTGAGACTAATTATAACAATAACTTTAAAACAATTCATTAAATTCTTCAAGTAGAAAGCTGTACAGTTGCTGCCTACATGATGTATGAACATAATCAATGAGACTAATTATAATAACTTTAAAAGAATTCATTAAATTTTTCAAGTAGAAAAATGTACACTTGCTGCCTACATGATGTATGAACATAGTCAATGAGACTAATTATAATAACTTTAAAAGAATTCATTAAATTCTTCAAGTAAAAAGTAGATTTGTTATCTAAATGATGTATGAACATAGTCAATGAGACTAATTATAATAACTTTAAAACAATTCATTAAATTCTTCAAGTAGAAAGCTGTACAGTTGCTGCCTACATGATGTATGAACATAGTCAATGAAACTAATTATAATAACTTTAAAACAATTCATTAAATTTTTCAAGTAGAAAGCTGTACAGTTGCTGCCTACATGATGTATGAACATAGTCAATGAGACTAATTATAATAATTTTAAAAGAATCTATTACACTCTTCAAGTAGAAAGCTGTACAGTTGCTGCCTACATGATGTACGAACATAGTCAATGAGACTAATTATAATAACTTTAAAACAATTCATTAAATTCTTCAAGTACAAAGCTATAAAGTTGCTGTCTACCTTAAAAGTGCAATTAACAATATCTTTGTTAATATACATCAATGAAGTTGACAAAATGGCGGCGCAGAACTAACGCCCTCTGGCGAACACCCTACTAATTCCTCAAGTTAAACCTTTCTTAATTTCAAAGTCCAAATTTGCAAACAACCACATTTCTAAATTTTCTATGTACATCTAAATCATGAATTCGCAGCATCCGTCAGTTCCCTCCGGCTTCGAATATGCCCATAATTGATGTCTACCATAATTCACGTTATCTCCCACCGTATATCACGCTAATCATAATTTGAAATTTGAAACATAATCCTCTGTAGGAAAAAAGGGTGATGAAAATGTTAATACATATTTCGTCGCAAAATTATCGTCGTTATACGCTCAACTATACGACAAAGAGATTACCCGGTGTATATGAATAAATAATGCAGCTCATCAGCGGGAACCGATAATTTCTCATTCTATGGGAGACGATCCGATTTCGATACGGGCGTTCTTTGAAAAATGTGTCACGCGAAAATGAAACACCCTATACAAAATGTTGTATATTCCCGGACACACGTGAACGGGAACGAGCATGCACGTGCATGTACACACGATGCGTGTGTCTAAGTATATATAACACCGATCTCGTTCCCCGGAGGCTTCTCGTTCGTCGGGGTGCTAGACGGTGGTCGGGAAAATCCAATCGCTTCCCGACGATATACGTCTTTGTAACTCGATAAGTCACAAGGTAATGCGGAGCGGGGAATCTTTGGTAGAAAATTTCAACGTCCAGCAAGGGAAATACGAAAGGGAGGAGACGAATGATAAAACGGGATCAAAATCCGGAAAATCTGATCCCTTCGCGGAATATTCGGATGCGTCTGTTCGTCTTGAAATACGCGTCGCATACCATCCGAATGAAAATATTTCTGCGAACGAAGAATGTGTCCTCTGTACCGGGAAAATGTAACCACGCACGGATAAAGGAGGCTACAAACACTCCTCCGTTTTAGATTAAATGTTTCATATTTAGTAGAAAAATGGGGATGAAATTTTTCATTTGGATTCTGGGTGGAAAATGAAGTGTAATTACACTCCTATATGAGGAATTATGCAGTTCATTCTGATTCAATTACATCACAGTTGTAATTTCGATTATAGGGAGAATTACAGTATCATTTGATGTGATATAGGTAATTATGTTCAGTTATAATTCGTGAAGTCAATCAAATCAATCACGCGAAGCAGTGTAACAAATGAACGTTATAATTATCTTGAACCATGCAGCTTTACGAAGATCAAAAATTAGTAATTATCGTCATATCTCCATTCGACTTGTTCGAAATCATCCGCGTGTTCGCAGTCACGTGGCGGAAGCATAAATATCATCGCAAATGGAAATATCGGGAAGCGGGCAATTTCCGTGGCTCGTAAATTTCTGCCTCGAAAAAATCTGACAATACCTCGAACGGTATTAATATCAAATGTTCGCATGAACCTGATTAATTGACGCGACGATAAAATCCAACAAGGGACTCCTGACTTCTCCCCGACCCTGCGTGATATCTATTTCAACAGAACTATTCTGTACAGTCGAGAGCAAATTTACATTTCACATGGAAAAGGGATATGTCCTCGTTGATTTTTACGAATTTTCCGATTTGGAAATGGGGGGGTTGGAAATTTTAAGGGGTTGAAATTTGAAGAGGTTGAAATTTGAAAGGGTTGAAATTTGAAAAGGTTGAAATTTGAAAGGATTGCAATTTGAAGGGGTTGAAATTTGGAGATTTAGGAATTTGAAGGGGTTGAAATTTGAAAGGGTTGAAATTTGAAGGCGTTGAAATTTGAAGAGGTTGAAATTTTAAGGGGTTGAAATTTGGAGATTTAGGAATTTGAAGGGGTTGACATTTGAAAAGGTCTGAAATTTGAAAGGGTTGAAATTTGAAGGGATTGAAATTTGAAAGGGTTGAAATTTGAAAAGTTTCAAATTTGAAGGGGTTGAAGTTTGGAGATTTAGGAATTTGAAAGGGTTGAAATTTGGAAGGTTTGAAATTTGAAAAGGTTGAAATTTGAAGGGGTTAAAATTTGAAGAGTTTGAAATTTGTAGGGGTTGAAATTTGAAGGGATTGAAATTCGAAAGATTTGAAATTTGAAAGGGTTGAAATTTGAAGAGTTTCAAATTTGAAGGGGTTGAAATTTGGAGATTTAGGAATTTGAAAGGGTTGAAATTTGGAAGGTTTGAAATTTGAAGGAGTTGAAATTTGAAGAGTTTGAAATTTGAAGGGGTTGAAATTCGAAAGGTTTGAAATTTGCAAGGGTTGAAATTTGAAGGGGTTGAAATTTGCAGACTTTGAAATTTGGAAGCTTAGAAGTTTGGAGACATATTTGAGAAGCCAGAAATTTGAAAATTTAAGGATTTGAGGGTCTGAGAATTTGTAGACCCAGAAAGGGGATGCAGACCTCTAGAGTGTCAAGAATTTGAAGACGTAAAAACACCAGAACATAGATGTGTTTAAAGACTTAAACCTAAAAATTTAAGAACCTATTAAATTGAAAACTTACAAATTCCCATATCAAAAAATTTGAAAATTTCCTTGAACATCAACTCCAGCTCCGCGATCGATTTTACCGTGTAATAAAAAAATATGTAAGGATATTTGATCGCGTTATTTCCGTAAAGCCGTGCAATCTTATTGCTCGAAATGTGCCAAGGAATTTCAGTGGCACACACGTAGATTTTAACGTCCCTAGCATAGCCTAGTACGATAATTTAGAATGGTTGCTACGGACAGCCTCGGTTTTATGCATCCACGGTGTTTGCCAACGATCCGCCCACCATTCGATCTCCAAATACTTATTCGAAAGGATATCCAAGTCTTGGAAGAAAAGCATTCTTGCTTTATACCGACCTGACCGTTGCGTTGGTCAGAGTTCTCGTTTATTTAAAACGAAACGGTTTCATCCCGATCGAGCTCTGATTCAAGGATATTACGGTACATTGTGGTAAATTCGTTCTCCATTTTCGCCAACAGGGGAATTACTCTCGCAACGCAAACGTTTCTTCTCTATTCTTTACTCTGCGTATTTACTCTAGCAACGTATTCCACGTGTACCTCTCTGGTAATCACGTAAAAGCTATGGGTTTATTTGTATCGGAACAACACCGCTGTGCATGAATTTTATAACAATTTTCTTCGCGTCTCGATGTATGTATTTCTACGTAAAAACTGTTCCCGAATTATTTTATCTTCGCTTCCATTTGAGCAGCTTATCGGTAAGTACGTTGATATATTCTGAACTGTTAAAAACAGTTCAATCTATATTGTTTTTACCCGCGCGCAATTTGCAGTCCATTATTAATAAATCGTATTTTGTTACCGACTTTTACCTCAATTCGATCGACTCTGATATGTTCTTTTTAAGTAACAATTTTTAAAAAAGAACAATCACAAAAATATAAGTTAAAAATTGTAATTCGATAGGTAATTAAAAAGTTAAGGGTGTTTTATGGATCGAAAGAGAGAAAGATTGAAGTAAAAAGCAGAATGTGACCGATAGTAATAACGAAATGGCATCGGGGTGAGTCGGTGTCAAAAGGGTGGTTACCCTGGGAACCAGTTAATCTTTTTCTCAGCCCATAGGGGCGCAAACCGGTACGTGACTCGCGGGACAGTAACGGCGGGATGGGTAAACTTTTATTAAAAATCTAATTGGATCGGAGCTCGGGGCCCGAGGGCCATTTCACCGTAGCTTCTTTCCTCTCCTCTTTTAGATCCAGTCTCAATAAACGCTTGCTTCTAAGCACGGATATTCTCGCTGCTTTTATCCCTCTTGCAACAGGAATTCAACCCTGTTTTTCCTGCTATCTCGAGTTCGGAATTTCGTATTTTTCTGCGAACGATACCGCAATACTATTATAGATTGATAATGGCTGAAGGGTGCACCGGTTCGCGGAAACCGCGCTCGAAAATGAACGTGGCACGCGTGTGTGTCAAACGGATATCCTGTCCGCGTTACGCGCAAGCGACTGTAATTGAGTATTTAAACGTTGTTTGTGTCAGGTGCAAATGAAACATACCCGGTGTCGGACTTTTCTGCTCCTGGCCCAATTAGTTGGCCGAACTGATGGAGGGGATCGTTTCAGCGGTTGTTTGTTAAGCGTTTCGCGGTTCCGGTTACAGCTGTATCCCGTTTCGTGGCCAAAATTACAGCTCGATAATTCCCTGCACGCTGTCAACCTTCTCCCCATTTATTAAAACTATAAACTCAACGTGTAAATTTTCAAACTTTCTTCATAGAAAATTATTGAAGAACTTTTCACTTTCCGGAGCCTCTTTCATACTTCAATCTTTCACAAGGGTTGTAAAAATGACGCTATTAAAACTTAATCTACATCTACTGCGTTCACTGTGCAAAATTTCATATAGTTAGTTTTTTAAAAAATTTTTCAATGATTTAGAAAATGTGCACTTTCAGAGATTGTTGAAGTAACTCCTTTTCTGTAATTACGACGTTATAACACAATCTCACTTAACCTCTTCCCATGCTTTGACGAGTCTCACTTACAGCTCATACGTAACAAACCTTACTCAAATTTTGAACAATCTTCAACTTGAAATTTAAGTCCAACTATAAGGATCCCTGTATATAAAATTTTAATTTTCTTTGTTAATTTTAATTATATCCCCGAGTCTTGCGTGATGCGATAAATAAATAGCACGGAAGGGGGTTAAAATCAGCGCAGTCTAGAATTTTGGTAGAATTGTGAATAATGCGTGGGAAGATACGTGCACGAGGTTACCTCGGCTAATTGGTCGCGAGCGCAGAAGATGGAGGCGTCTCGGTTCGCCGCGATAACGTTACAAGTCGGAAAGTAAGTTGGCGCAGAGTTGGGCGACAACGAGCCAGGAAATCGTAAAGTAACTTCGAGGGAATTACGAGGGGAACGAAGATTACTTTCCGCCGGGAACCGCCTCGAAATTCACCGACATCGTCCACCGATACACCGACGCGTGACGAAGTAACTTCGAAAAATCCAGCGAGAAAATTACTTTCGCCTTTCCCGGCTGTCGGCGTACATTTTAATTGCGTGTACCTGCATATTCAGCGACGGGAGACCGAAATATTCGCAACTCGTTCCCAGAGAATTTGCAACCGGCAAAGGACCGTCCCGGCGCGATCTCGATAACCGGAAGTCTCGTTTATTATGTGCCGTAGCCTGCCACGCTCGCCCTTGGTGAATTTTCCATCAACGACCCTCCGCGTTCCACCTTGCTTCACCAACTAGTTTCGGTTCCACTTCGCTACTGAATTTAGGATCGTGTAATGTTCATTTCAATTCTATCCTACCGAAATTTCCAAAAATCATTACTTTTCAAAATCTCCACTTCCACCCTTAGCAGATTATAAATTTACAAAATTCTGCACTCGTAAATTTTTTCATTTTCAAATAGTCCGATCTAAAATTCTTATTCCAACTTCTTTCGAATTCTCAAATTTCCTAAATTCCCAAAATTTCCAGATTTCCAAATCCCAAGTTTCCCGAATTACCCAAAGTGCTAAATTCCTTTAGAACCGATAGTCCCAGCACCGCCATTTCTCAAAGGGGAGCCTACGGTGGCCGGTATAGATAGGATCATCCAATTACCAGGTCTCGAATTTATTTATTAATTAGTATTCAGGAGGTCGGATAACAAGGATACAATCGCACGTGCATTGTCGCGAAGGATCGTATCGAACCGCGTCCATGTCGAAGGACCAAGTCGGCTAGCTCGTAAATCCAGGCTGTCGTAATTACCGGGACAGTAGCGAGCTACGTCGAACGTGACGCTGCCAACGCTTTCATATCCGTTCTGATTTATTAAGCCGCTTTCATCGTTCGACGCGCGACTCGCGTGCCGGCGCATCGTAATTAAATCGCGAGTTACGGACCAACGAGCAACGCTTCTTGTTCCGTGGCCGATACGAGAGCGTTCGATCGGCGAAGATTAATGGAATTCTTTGCCTCGTTTCTGATATTCCTGGAAATTCGTTGTTCACTCTTTTGACACCTGATTCCACTTTAATCGGAACTTTAATCCAACGAGAATCGGTGGCAGGTACTTAGATCGACTTCTTTCTTGATCGATCAAATACTGTCTAAAGGTGGTGTAATCGAACCGAGTTAATGATCATAATACTTCGTGCTAGGCAAACATTTTATAATATGATAGAAAGTTTGGACTGACTGGTGTACGAAGTGGACGATGAATTAATAGGTCGTATACTTCTGTTGCTTTCACTCGAGGAAGTTAAATCTGGATCAGAAATGTGTCCCTCGGGTCCTCATAAGAAATGAGACACTTACATGTTTTGCTACACATGTTTTCACTGACCTAGTCTGCTGTACTAGTGGTTTTAATAATGATGATAAAATTATGATGATATTAGTTCAATTTTAACCACCCTATCTTTATGTACACCTCATGACACGACATCCACATGTGTAGACATATTTGCAAAAAGGGAGCTGTCTACAATCAGCTCGACTTTGAAGCACAGATCCCCAAGAATTCCACAATTGTCCTAAGAATTTCTCAACGCGAAATTCGCATTACTACCGAATGCCAACCACAAAGCAGCAATGTCGCACAGTTGACATGAACGTATCGAATCACAAGCAACCTTGTTAACATCACGACAAAATTACATGCTCAGGGCAAATGCGAAGATTTCCTATTCCATCAGACAAGCCCCGCAGCGTAGCAACAAGAAACATCGCAAGAAACGTTACGTTGCTGCATTCGGAGTCAGAAAAAGTCGCCGGAAGACTGACTGTTACGACAGCGTGATAATGCGTCCGAAAACAAGTAACCGCAATCAGATGAAAAATTCAACGTCGGGCAATTTACGCGGTGCCGGCGACGCGTGTAAACAAGCCTGCACGCGTAACAGCGGCGACGACGTAACGCGAGGCTCCACCGGTTAACAAGTTATCCAGCTGGGTCGCCATTGAATAATGTAGAATTTAATTTCGTCCAGGTTCCCTGGTCGTCATCGAGCCGCTCCGTGGTGTTGATTCGCGCCGTGAAACATTTAGCGGCCATGAGATTTCCCATGCGACTGACCGGATACGCTTCCACGAACCCCAAACGATACGCCGATGGATCGCCCGTTGAGGACGCGCTCTTTTAATCGGAATTAAGAACAGAAACATTCTAGCTTTTGATGGATTGCGTTATTGTTTTCGGGTAATGGATTTCCACGTTTGATGCTGCTGACATCATTTCATAACTTCGATCTCATTTATCATACACTGATTGGAAGCTTAATGACCTTGAAAATGTTTGCTAACTCCTAGACAAACCTTGAAATTCTTAACTCTTAAGATAGGATCACATTTAATTTTGTCAAAAATAAATTTATATTTTTTGCACTTGAATGTGGACCACACATACTCATCATACATCATATCTATAACTATAACACTTATCTATAATATCTGTAAGAACTTATTATCCCCAAACCTTGAACAAAGACCCAGTGCCTACATGACAAGTACCTATGTAACAATAAAGATACTCGGATAATTGCACTTGCAGATACTCAGATAATTGCACTTGCAGATACTCAGATAATTGCACTTGTAACAAGCAAACTAAAAGGTAATATTAAACTAGGGCCAAAATGGGAACCACATCTCTAAAGGAGGACACCAAGAAGAGAAACAAAATGGAGACACAGAGGGTTAAGACACGTAAGTGTCGAGATGTACAGAAATCGTAAGCAAAGAAGGATGGAAAACGGCAGACCTGGTTGCGGATTAACGGGCTTGTGCTGCAACGACGATGCACTTCCTGGATATCCGAGCGTCCGGACAGCTCGTGAGATATTCAACGGACCGAATATCCGGCCAGATTATACGATTTCCCTTTTTGCCACGGTTCCCTTCCTCCCTGATTTTTACCTGCTTTTTCTTTTTGTTGCCAACGCAACCGACGCACAATCGATTGGATTTGGAGTAGAGGTTTAGATGGGTGCCATATAACGGGTGGTCGCTAGTTATTTGACTACCAGATTACTTCTTTTGGCATTTTGAAACTTTGAGACTTGAGATGAAGTATCAATATTTGTTAAAGTTGTCAGAAGGAGGCAAAGTAGAGAACTTACCTGGTATTGTTGAAAATTTCGTCCACAGCGTTCTTGAGTGTCGCTTCGCTCATTTCGTCGAATTTCACAACGATGGCGACTCCCCTAGCTTGAGCGGCAATGGCGTTCTGATATTGGTCACCGAAGAAAGGCATGAGAACCATGGGCACCCCTCGGTGGACACCCTCTGACAACCCCAGTAGTCCACCATGGCCAAAGTAACACTTAACATTCGGATGAGCTGTAACAAATAAGTTCATATGATAAGCAAAACAAAAAACCTCAGAAGAGAATACAAAAAACCACAGAAGAGAATACAAAAAACCACAATAACATTACAAAACATTTGTTTCAACAACACTCGTCATTCTTCATTATTTACTTCGCAAGAACACAGTCAATACCACTAAATGATGAACGCATATTTGTTCATGTTTTATGTACACACCATATTGACGAACAGCAAACTTTTAATAAAGTTCTCATTGATATACCAACTGTAAACATTCAGCTAAATATTCCAATTAAAGCATTGTGCAAAAAATTGATTCTCGATATTGGAAAGTAATCACTCAGTCCATCGCTGTGAAAATTCCCAATTTTTTCCCGAAGAAAGTTAAAAATAGGGAGCGGTGTGTTCATTTCCATAAATATTCAGCTGCGGATTTCACTCTGATCCCGTCAAATATGAATCAGTTCCAGGGAAGTGGGTTCCTTTACATAATGCGTATTATTACGTTCGTACGGAGGCAGAGAGGGTAAAATGGTGAGGTGGTGTGGGCTGAAGTAATTTCGGGAAAAGTGGTGATTTGGGAATTTGGGGATTTAGGAATTTGGGGATTTGGGGATTTGGGAATTGGAGGTTTGGAAATTAGAGACTTAAGAAACTTGGAATTCGGGAATTGGGGAATATGGAATTGGGGGATGAGAAGTTGGGGAATGTGGAATTGGGCATGTGGGAATTAGGGGACGAGAAATTGGGGAATGTGGAATTGGGGGATAAGAAATTGGGGGATGAGAAATTGGAGAATGTGGGAATTGGGGAATGTGGGAGTTGGGGAACGTGGGAATTGGGGAATGGGGGAATTGGGGAATGTGAGAGTTGGAGAATGTGAGAGTTGGAGAATGTGGAAATTGGGGAATGTGAGAGTTGGGGAATGTGGGAATTGGGAAATGTGAAACTTGGGGAATGTGGAATTGGGGAGTGTGGGAATTGGGGAACGTGGAAATTGGGGAATGTGGGAATTGGAGAATGTGAGAATTGGGGAATGTGAGAGTTGGGGAGTGTGGGAATTGGGAAATGTGAGAGTTGGGGAATGTGGAATTGGGGAATGTGGGAATTGGGGACCGTGGGAATTGGGGAATGTGGGAATTGGGGAATGTGAGAGTTGGGGAATGTCGGAATTGGGGAATGTGGGAATTGGGAAATGTGAGAGTTGGGGAATGTTGGAATTGAAGAATGTGGGAATTGGGGAATGTGGGAATTGGTGAATATGGGAATTGCTAAATATGGAATTGGGGAATGTGAAATTTGCAGAATTTAGAAAGTTGAGTCTTTAGAAATCTTTAAAAATTAATTTTCAATCCTGGAACTACAGTATTTCGAAAAGAAAAGCATTACGTATCTCTCCGCAAAAGTATGAAAAGTAATACGTAGGAATAAAAGTAAGAAATAGGGACATTTTACCGATATTTGTAATACCGATTCGATCTCTCCTTATAGCACAGAAGTCCCCCATACCCTCAACGTCGATCCTAATGTCAAATTCCATTACCACACGACCCGTACTGCTCTCCTTTTTCATCCCCTTCTTCTCTATCATCCCTTCGTTCCTCGACACCAGCGATTTACGTACAGATGCAGACGAAGCTAGAGGGTTGTACGTCTGTCGGAACGTAAGGGGTGCGAGATTCGACGAGCACCTCTCGAGGTTTCGCCCTCGATACATCCTCGTGACGGTGCTCGTCGATACGTGACAGAGGATATCTATCGAGGTGGCCTGAATTTTTGCAGCCGACATCGGGAATACAACGATCGGAGACGAGGAAAATCGGTCGGTCGGTTCTCGCACGATTTGCTCGAGATTTCCGACAGCAACGCTAACGGATACATTTTTACGGCACCGGTAACGAGGAAATAACGCGACGCTATTTTCTCGAGGAAGGTCGTTTCGAAATTCTTCGACGGTATTGATATTTGATCGTCCAATCAGCGCGAGCTGTTCCTTAACTCGTTCATTCTTAAATTACCTAATACCGAACAAATTTTCCTTCGTTGCGGATATGATTCAAACCTTCCGTTATGAAAAAATATTCTACCGTGTGATAAACGCTGACTTCCTCTCGCGTTAGGTGACGTCAACGTTCATCTACCGTCGCTGTAGATCTCCTCTACGATGTTGAATACAATTTGTACAAAGAGTTCTATGTAGTATATTCTGTAATTCTACACTGTAGAAGGCGTAGATGTTTTTCCTACGAGATGTTAAAACATGATAAACATTTATACGACAGTCGAGAAAGTACGTTCGTTAAAGATATATGCTTAATACGTGAAGAAAATATGAGAAGGATGTGAAAAAGTAAACCGGCAAGGAAATGCGTAGCCTATGGTAACGGGGTTAATAGAATTCGATGGCTGGAGGGTAAGTCTACGTCGCAAATCGAATCGCGATCGATTCGCATCTGAAATTTCAGCGATGTATCACCAGGGAGCATCGAGTTAGCATAGCGTACCGAACTCCGCAACCAGTCTGACCCCAAGGCAATCTAATAGAATCGTAAAAGTAACAAAGAAGTATATCCTATTCCTTAATGGATAGCAAAAGGAATAACAACGTGTTGAACTTACGATCGAACGATCCCCGGGAGGATAATGCGACCCATCGTTCCGTTCCTACCTTTATAACGCTAAATACGATACTCCGGGGTATTGCGTGTCAACGCATCCTACCTTGATCGTCGGTATCGTTGCCTCTGAAGTCAATTACATTAGCGAGTCGTATACGAATTGACGGGATCGATTGTGGAACACGACGTGGAACGAGCTCCACGGAGAACCCACATCGGTCTGACAAATGCTTCTGTTTGAATGCTTCCTTTCGAACGACCGTCGCGATAAAATCTTCGAGCGTAATTAAAATACTCGGGTGTAACAATATACGGCTGTTATTGGTGATTTGATAAGCATCAATTAGTGAAATTATCGAGAGCGTATCTAAGATTGGAGATATTGGGGAATTTGATCGTTTAGACATTTGGGGATTGGGGAACTTGAGGAGTGGAGAAGTTGGGGATTGGAGAATTTGAGAAGTGGGAAAGTTGGAGAGTTTGGAATTTGGAAATTGAGGTATTTGAGGTGTTGGGTATTGAGGACTTGAGGAAGTTGGGAATTTAGGAATTGGGAACTTGAGGAACTTGTGGAACTTGCGAACTTGGGAATTGGAGATTTGGGAATTGGAAACCTGAGGAATTTGAAAGTTGGGAATTGGGGACTTGGAAATTAGGGACTTGAGGAGCTTGAGAACGTGGGAATTGGGGAATGTGGAATTAGGGAATGTGGGAATTGGGGAACGTGGGAATTGGGGAATGTGAGAGTTGGGGAATGTGGGAATTGGGGAATGTGGGAATTGGGGAATGTGGGAATTGGGGAATGTGGGAATTGGGGAATGTGGGAATTGGGAAATGTGGGAATTGGGGAATGTGGGAATTGGGGAATGTGGGAATTGGGGAATGTGGGAATTGGGGAATGTGGGAATTGGGGAATGTGGGAATTGGAAAATGTGATAGTTGGGGAGTGTGGAAATTGGGGAATGTGGGAATTGGGGAATGTGGGAATTGGGGAACGTGTGAATTGGGGAACGTGGGAATTGGGGAACGTGGGAATTGGGGAACGTGGGAATTGGGGAATGTGGGAATTGGGGAATGTGGAAATTGGTGAATGTGGGAATTGGAAAATGTGATAGTTGGGGAGTGTGGGAATTGGGGAATGTGGGAATTGGGGAATATAGGAATTGGTGAATGTGGGAATTTAAGAATGTGGGAATTGGGAAATGTGGGAATTAGGGAATGAGAAATTAGGGAATGTGGAATTGGTGAATGTGAGAATTAGGAAATGAGAAATTGGGGAATGTGGGAATTGGTGAATGTAGGAATTGAGAAATGTGGGAATTAGGAAATGTGAAATTAGGGAATGTGTAATTGGTGAATGTAAGAATTAGGAACCCTACAAATTCCCAAATCTCAACTTCGCGCAATCAAACAAATCACAATCAGTTTTATCGATATCAAAAAGAGTGCGCTACAGGAAAGATGAAGATCAGAGACACACGACGTTAAGAAGATAATAAAATTAAAGCGATCGAAGGCCGGTAGAGTTACCCGCCGGTTTTAGCTAGATTATCTGGTCACCTAGATGGCAACGGGATTCAACCACCGCGAAAAACGATACGGTCTTAACGTCGATAGCGTTGCTTCTATGGGAAATAACGGCTGGCGCGTCGCCATTCAGTATCGATAAAAAAGTGATAAGAGAATATGATAGCGATAATGATACACCGGATCGATAAAGGTAAATCTTCTTTTTATAACGAATAGATTAAAGTACTAACTTGTATTATCCATAATCGTATCTTCTATCTGAAAGTAAATTAATTACTAAGTGACTATTATCTACCGAAAATATTAATCTATCTGCATTTTTTAATATGGTTATCTGTAATTTGATATTTGCGAACACTTGAGTTTATCTCTGAAATGTTGGGTTTCGTCAGACAGTAGTTCAAGCTGTGAGTGATCAGACACGCATTAATCTTGATGCAAATACGTGGAGTATATTCAACTGATTTTCACTTAGATCGTCTATCGTTAACTGATTACATTTTATACTGCAAAGATTGAACTTGTTAAACGTGCCAGATAATTATAGAGACTCGTGTTCGATATCAAATTTAATCAATTTCGCATGATGCAATATTCATTTGTCAGCCAACTATACTTCATGCTAAATGAAAATTGAAGCACAGGAATGAAAGAGTCTATGTATGCACATATTTATAGGCAAGCTGGAGCTCCCAGAAAATATCAACATGTTGGCATTAATACGTGTTGACACGTGTCAGATATTAGACTGCATATGAATATGCAATTTATTGTTACCTATTCTTTTATCCACGTATTCCAAAAGTCATCTTTTTCACATGTGGCTTAAATTATACGAACATTAAGAAAGACCTAGTCACATGTGAGACCACATGTGCACAATATAACAGTAACAGTCATCTAAAGTTTCACAGAATTTCTGAACGCCCTGTATAGTCATCAGTCAATTCGTTTGCCTTCGTACTATGTTACGTCAGGCACCGTCTTCAGCAAATTTACTAAACGAGAACAATATTGTTCTCTTGCTCCATAAATATTAAACTCTGTCAAATAAATTTTTTTGGAGATGCAAATGAAAACGGAACGTTTCGAGCTCGTAATTTAAATCAGATTTCAAATTTCACTCTTAATTTTCAAATTTAAAACTGCTTAAACTTAATGCTATTTCATTCTGAAATTTCAAATTTAATAATTCAGTCTGAGATTTGAAACTTGATTTTTAATTTACAATTTGATCCTCAATATTTAAATCTTAGATTTTAAATTTAATTTTGAATATGCTCAATGATTCTGCGCTTCGTACCAGATATGGTTATTTCTATGTGGCAATCAACGCGTCGCCGGTGATTTATGTTGGCAACGGGTCATTAACGATTTACCTAATTAAAGTAGTTTCGTGAACAGCGTAGAACTACCGGCACGAGAATTCTCGTGGTCTCGTGTCTCGTTCTCGACTGAACATCTTCCGAGCTGTCCCATCGAAAGAACATTTCTACTTCAACTAAACGAATATTCGTAACAGAGTATCATTAAGGCAACAACCTACTGCCTCGAGGAAGTTACCTGAATCGAGCTTCGACAACAAATGTCGTTATTGCGCTCTTAGGAAACTGTAGTTGAACAATATAATCGTTATTATCTACCATTGTTGGATAAATTGTAGATTAGGAGACATTTTTCTTTTCAAACATACGTTCTACTTGTCTGAGGTTTCGTATTGTTGTACAAATACTGCTGCAATAGTAGCATTGCTGATCTTTTTATCTTACAAGATTGTGAAGGTTACAAATCAGCAGTGTGGCTTTGGTGAAGTGGGCAGTGCGCTGGACTACAAAACGGAGGGTCGCGAGTTCGATTCCGCTCCCTGGGGTTTTTCACATTTTTCTATTTCCATGGTCTCAAAAACCCCATGTTTTTCGAAATTCCAAAATCTCCAAATATTTTCAAGATTAGAAAATTTCGAAGTTGAAAATTTCCCACAATTTTCACTGAATTCTGGAGAATTGTCAAAACCTCCAAAAGTCTTCTCATAAAAAGTTCCAATATGAAATTCCAAAATTGAAATTAAATCCCATACAAATCCAAAAATTCTGAATTACCAAAAAAAACCCACAGAATTCCTTCCAATCAATTAAAAAATTCCAAACTTGAGAAATTGCGAACTAAAAATTCCTCTAAGTTTCCAATAATCCAAAACCCCAAAATTCTGAAAACCCAGAAATCCTCCGATAAAATATCTGTCCAATTTCCGAATTCCAGAGTTAGTCTTTTAATGACAGTTCGATACTTCTGTATACAGTTTAGAGCTAACAGCACAAAGTCGATATCGATCTGTACTCGAAAACGAAATTGAAATTCCTCTATCGCATGGAACTAATCGAAAGAGAGAGACAGAGAGCTCTTGGAAATCGTAGGGAAATATCGAAAGCGGATTTCAGCACGGAAGACCGAGCCGATATTTGTCGAGTAGTATCGACCGTCGAATAGTTTTGAAATTTTCAAAACCATGTGCATAGTCGAAAGGCTTTCGATACTTTGCAATGATATCGTGATTAATATCCGTTCATGTATGTATGGCTATCACCGTCATATCAAATTATTTTCGGATCGTGAAATTATGTCTCGATCGATACTTTTTATCGAATTAATCGTCATTACTGTATCGCACTGTACTCTTCGATAACTGTCGTTATGTTAATACGTAATGTTCGCTCATTGATATTTTAATACGAAGAGAGAATAACGTAGGTCATGGATCAAAGTCGGAACGGGTGCCAGAAACATTATCAAGGCCGAGAATTTATGTACAGACGTATTCTTAGAAGCAGTGCACACGAGGTAAGTCAAATAACTATAACTTTACTTTGAATTACTCATAAATAAGTAACAAATCAAATATACTAAAATAAAAGAAATAACCTAAATAATCTAAATAAGAATTAATAAGTCTTAGGCTCTGCAAAGTAAAAAGAAAACTGTAACTAGTTTATCGAATCTAAATTTCAAAGTGCAACCCAAAGCTGACTCTGAGCCAAACAAATATACATAAATTTGCAATTAAAAATTTTATGTCAGTTTCAAAGAAAACTGTAATCTTTTACTTATCGTGCTACTCGTAAAAATTCGAATGCGCAATATGCTTGCTGCTAATCGAGCAAACGATGTATCGTTAATTTGCTTCAATGCATTAGACCTATAAACTTTCATGTACTGTTATGCAACGTGAAGTATATTAAGCACATTATACCGGACGTTCCACTTGAACATCTAGATTGTTTCTAACGCTACAATAATTGGCGATAAAAAGATTTTGCCTGTCATGATGCCATAGTCATTTTTACTTAGAGACGTATTTACTTTATCCTAGTCCCGTGTTTCGATAAAGTAAACGAAAGATTCGACGTAACCGTGATACATTATCTCATAATATTTCCTTGAATTCTGACACATCAGAGAATATAAAACCAGATTGTGTTCCTGGTTAATCGTGAACAGCTTTACGAGGTAAAAATGTAAAATGTGATCAAATTTTCATGGAGTAAAATGATGCTGAACTATTAGAATGTTATGTACTAGGAAACGAATTATGATACCGGACAGCGTATCAATGAAACATGATTCCTGACTCGAATATCAACAAAACAAGCACCGCGTTTATACCAAATGACGATACTATTACTGTCTCTTTCAGTGTATCGATCGTGAGAGGCCGAAATGTGCTGTGTATGAGTTGTGTCACGCTAGATCCCTACGCGTTAAATTCCTACGCGTTAGATCTCTACGCGTTAAATTCCTACGCGTTGGAATCCCACGCGTTGGAATCCCTACGCGTTGGAATCCCACGTGTTAAATTCCTACGCGTTAGATCCCTACGCGTTAAATCCCCACGCGTTGGAATCCCACGCGTTAAATTCCTACGCGTTAGATCTCTACGCGTTAAATTCCTACGCGTTGGAATCCCACGCGTTGGAATCCCTACGCGTTGGAATCCCACGTGTTAAATTCCTACGCGTTAGATCCCTACGCGTTAAATCCCCACGCGTTGGAATCCCACGCGTTAAATTCCTACGCGTTGGAATCCCACGCGTTGGAATCCCTACGCGTTGGAATCCCACGCGTTAAATTCCTACGCGTTAGATCTCTACGCGTTAAATCCCTACGCATTAGATCCCTTCGCGTTAAATTCCCACGCGTTGGAATCCCACGCGTTAGATCCCTACGCGTTGGAATCCCTACGCGTTGGAATCCCACGCATTAGATCCCTACGCGTTAAATCCCTACGCGTCAGCTCCCTACGCGTTGGAATCCCACGCGACAGCTCCCTACGCGTTAAATCCCTACGCGTTGGAATCCCACGCGTCAGCTCCCTACGCGTTAAATCCCTACGCATCAAATCCTTACACGTCAGATCCCTACGCGTTAGAATCCCACGCATTAAATTCCTACGCATTGGAATCCCACGTGTTAAATCCCTACGCGTAAAATCCCCACGCGACCTCCTATACGTTAGTTTCTCACGTCAAATCCCTAAATCCCCCACACATTCCTTACAGAAGTAAATTAAATTCACACACACTATAAAACACATTGTAACTCTTTAATAAAAACTTAAAGAGCGATTGTAATCATGTTTCTAATCAGTTTTATCGCACACCGTAACAGATATTTCCATCGTTTTCACAAAGATAATTTTTTTAGAAGATTAAGTATCTAATCAACGTCGTGTCGCGTCATATTATTGCGCCACTTAACCAAAACAAAAAAATACTTACTTAATATGTCAGACTGAGGCAACCACTTCTTCACCAAAACATTCGAGGATAATTTCGGCAGATCGTCAATTTCCCACTTCCAAATGACTTTCCTGGGAATAGACGCGAACATCTTCAGCAAGGCGTCCAGTTTCTCCGGCGGCATAGTGGCAGCTTTCACCATAGAACCGAGATTGAAGTACAAAACACCTTCGTGCGCTTCGTCGAGGAACTTGGCGATATCCTTCGGCAGAGGATTCGTTTTCGGCGATATATGCATTCCTCCAATTTCAACTACATTAGGAGGGAACGGTATAGAGCCGTGCAGAGTATAATGAGTGTTGACGAGCATCAAGGTTACGTTTCTGCTAACTTCCGACAGATTCGGAATGTCTGGTCCGAATTCCCGTTCGGCGATCGCCTGGGCCCTCGAATGGAACACGGTATTGTAAAGGGCGGTCATAAAGGCTATGGTTACGGTGTTCCAAACTCTGCCCATGAAGTTCATTGGCCTTGGCTGACGAGTGAGCATGCCGGGAATGTAGCTGGCCTCGTTGGAGAGTGCCATGTGGTCAATCGCCCATGGCATCAGCTGATGAGTCGAAATTTCTATGATCGGCGCGTTGAACTTGTGGACGAGCACCATGAAACAGTCCGTGTTGAAGCTCTCAGTGAGCACCACGTCGAACTTCTGACCGGAAGCTACCAGCTCCTTAACCTTAGGATTCGTCAAGGCGAGCTCGCAAGCTACGGCCGACATGTTGGACAAGAAATACAACTCTTTGAATATTCTTAGAATAGAGTGATCGATGACTCTCAGGTCGACCACGTTCACGAACACGCCTTGTTTATCGTCCCTTAAGTCGATGTCCTTGTAGTTCGGTAAGGGCTCTGCTTTAATGGCTTTCTCCGTCCTCGGGAAATGCGAAACCACCGTCAAATCGTGGCCACGGCGAGCCAACTCCTCCAGAAGCGGTTGGAACACGTCGAAATGACTTTTACCGAGGTGACCGAAAACTCCCACGATCTTCAGCTTCTTCGGAGCAGGGCTCTTCGCTTCGCATGACGCGAGAACGAACAACAGCAACAGGATCGCCTGAGGTTTCCACATGGTCGTTGTATCTTAGACACTGACTGAAACTGCGGCTCTGACGAGCTACGCTACGCCAAACAACTATTTATCTCCCCCCTACGTTGGCGAATCGTCACTGAGGTCCATACAGATCGTCTAAACACAACACACGTGTGTACGGGCCAATAAGTTATATACACGTCAGTTGGAAGAAAAATTTGTTAACTTTTTATTCAACAAGTGGTCTCGTGTGAATTATGTGTTATTCGTATTATCGGAGCTGAAATGCGGAAGCTTGAAGAAAAAGATACCGACCCTTATTTATGTGAAATTTTAACAAACACTCAGTTGAAACAATGTAAATGTTAACTGCAAAAGAAATTACAAAAGAACTATATTTATTAAGTTTCGCGTTATCGAGTCCATTTTTAAAGTAAAAGAATTACGTGTCAATTCGTCAAATATTTTCAAAGTCGAACTCACAGAACTGTTATATATTTATCTAGAAATAAGTGCTGACGACAGATAAGTATTGAATGTAAATGAAGTAAATATGCACTTGTGAACCGTGGAACAGTACCGTATGCTTCTGTCGAGGGAATCCCAATAGTCAACGAAGATTCATAACGATTTCACCATCGTTCTGTGAAAGTTGGCAAAGATTAACTTCACGCAGTGGCTACGAACGAAATAATTATAAGCTCGTAAACGATTAGAAAGCGATAAGGAACGAAAAGTGACGGAAAAAGCTGGTGACACTGCTCGTACATGACTGACGTTACATAATAGATCGAACCGGTGGCGCAATTACGGTGATCTACGACTTAGAAGCTTAAGAAACGCGCCTGTCCGGAACTAGACACGCTTCTTCACAATATAGAAGCTTCTTTGTGAACACAATGTAATACCACACATGTTACAAGGCAATATTTACAAAGTTAACGGTAATAAGCTATCGAGATGTGCGAATCTCTACGCGTTAAATCCCCACGCGTTGGAATCCCACGCGTTAGATCTCTACGCGTTAAATCCCTACGCGTTAGATCTCTACGCGTTAAATTCCTACGCGTTGGAATCCCACGCGTTAAATCCCCACGCGTTAGATCTCTACGCGTTAAATTCCTACGCATTAGATCTCTACGCGTTAAATTCCTACGCGTTGGAATCCTACGCGTTAAATCCCTACGCGTTGGAATCCCTACGCGTTGGAATCCTACGCGTTAAATTCCTACGCGTTAAATCCCCACGCGTTGGAATCCCACGCGTTAGATCCCTACGCGTTAAATCCCTACGCGTTGGAATCCCTACGCGTTGGAATCCCTACGCGTTGGAATCCCACGCGTTAAATTCCTACGCGTTAAATCCCCACGCGTTGGAATCCCACGCGTTAGATCCCTACGCGTTAAATCCCTACGCGTTGGAATCCCTACGCGTTGGAATCCCTACGCGTTGGAATCCCTACGCGTTGGAATCCCACGTGTTAAATTCTTACGCGTTAAATCCCCACGCGTTGGAATCCCACGCGTTAGATCCCTACGCGTTAAATCCCTACGCGTTGGAATCCCTACGCGTTGGAATCCCTACGCGTTGGAATCCCTACGCGTTGGAATCCCACGTGTTAAATTCTTACGCGTTAAATCCCCACGCGTTGGAATCCCACGCGTTAGATCCCTACGCGTTAAATCCCTACGCGTTGGAATCCCTACGCGTTGGAATCCCTACGCGTTGGAATCCCTACGCGTTGGAATCCCACGTGTTAAATTCTTACGCGTTAAATCCCCACGCGTTGGAATCCCACGCGTTAGATCCCTACGCGTTAAATCCCTACGCGTTGGAATCCTACGCGTTAAATCCCTACGCGTTGGAATCCCTACGCGTTGGAATCCCAGGTGTTAGATTCCTACGCGTTAGATCTCTACGCGTTAAATTCCTACGCGTTAGTTCTCTACGCGTTAAATTCCTACGCATTGGAATCCCACGCGTTGGAATCCCACGTGTTAAATTCGTACGCGTTAGATCTCTACGCGTTAAATCCCTACGCATTATATCCCTACGCGTTAAATCCCCACGCGAATGACAAAGAAATTAAGTGAAAGAATTTTTAATCCACCGTGGCTTCCACTTGATTACTCAAGATTTTAAAGTGATAAATCAATTGTCAACATTTGAAATGCACGCATGACATTGACACATTCGTAGGTGAATTTAGCACGTTTATTAATAGAGTTAGCACAATTATGAAGTTAACCCACGTACGACAAGAAGATGAGGTCGAGTTTATACAATTGTGAAGAGGATCTACTTAAAGAAGTAGACACATTCACATGTAAGTTGTCCCATTTATAGAAACGAAATCGATACTAGTTGTACACAGAAACTTTTGAAATAAACCATGTCAAAAGCTGCTCGAAGATGAAGTTAGAAAAGTTGAAAAAAAAGCAACGTTACTACTACGTTTCCATCGAGTACTGTCTCACTTGAATCATGACTCGTCACAATTTTGTTTAAGTAGAGAAGTAAATTAGCAAACGTCATTTTACGACGGAAATCGTAAAAATATTTCGTTACATGTTATTATACGAAAAAATTCACTTCGTCACTCGATCTCCATTCATGGAAATGCTTATTCATTCTAAAAAACAAGTGTAATCAACCGCTTATTGCATCATGGCACTTGTATTACGTTATCGTTAATCGTCGAAACGTGCAATCGGTGAAATTAGATACTCGCACAGTTTTAAAACCGCTAATTGAACATTAAACATTTCAGAACAACTGTCGTGACCGACTGATTTAACTTCGGCTTAACTCGACAGTCCCCACTACTGTTTGTTAGAGTATATTGGACAGCGACCAGAATTGATTGTAACCTTTAAATTATTCGTAGCGTCGGATGAAAGGAGAAGTGGACGTAGTAATGGCGGGTGACGCGGAGGGATGCTTTCTTACTTGTGCTCTCGAGTGTTTGAACTCTTAAATTCTCTAATTCAGAAATTTTCCAATAAGCGTCGAAATTTCTCACTCCTCCGATTAAACAGTATTCAAAATAATTGTTATTCATATGAAAAGCGTATTGTAATATCTGTCAAACGAATTCACAAGAAAAATGACAACGGTTAGAGCGCATATATGTGTATACAAGAGGTTGATAATAAACATGTTAAAAGGATTATTCTGTTTGACTGGTGCCAAACAGATAAATTCCATGTCCATAAATTTAGTTTCGTGACAAGAGCAGAGACGAAAAACCAGGCCACGAAATGGTTCCACAAGAGACGATCTTCCATAAAAAAACGACGACGCGGCATTGTTGATCTTGCATGTTGCCACGCTCGTTTCCATAATGCGCGCGAAATATCGATCACACGGCCGGCCTATGTTGACTTTTAATTTGAAAGCGCGGTCAAAACGATACGATTCGATAGATTTTTATCGAGATTCGCTTCTAACTGCTGTTTATCAAACACTAACGGAATCGTTTGCCTGAATGATTAATATAATTGGAGGTCGTTCGACCGAAATCAAAACGGACGTTTTAACAAGCATTGCTGCCCAGAGGAATACTAGCGAAATATCCGAAGCTTGTTACTGCAGAATAAACGATAACACTGTAACTCTATGATATTATGGGCAAAATTTAATGACGGTACGCAAAAATCTGTTTGAGATCAGTTACTTGAATATTAGTTTCGAAATCGGGGGGTTAATATGGTAATATTAATGTTTATTTCCTTATTTTAATTTCGTCTAAAAAAAGATAATCGTAAGCATTGCAAAATACCAAGTATTAGGGTAAAAAAGAAACAGGAAGAAAAACACGAATAAAGGGAGAAAGTGTAAGGGAAAGAATTGCGTTGAAGGTAATTAAGTAAAGTGCCGTTACAACGCAGCAGAGAAAAGAGCCGAATAAGTAGGAAAAATAAAACAAACGATCAAGGGAAAATCGAGTCAAGCCGTGTGCAGTTTACTTTGCCTGCACTCGAGAACTCGGGAACGCGTGTTCCTTGTTTTAAATCGAATCGAACTGGAGAAAGCGTTCTTCGCTAATTTAATCAACGACCGCGGCACGTTTTAACGAGTTTCTACCTGTTGTTCCGACTTTTGATGCCGTTCACCGATCATAATAATTTCAACAATAATAGTAAATTTGATCGTGATATTGCTGCTAATAGCTGGTTGAACAATGCGTGGCATAACGCGGGGCGATAAGACGCCTGGCGTTATGACGCATGGTAATTCGACGTATGGTAATTCGACACGCGATAATTTGTGTAATAATTCAACGCCTGGTTATTCGACGTGTATCGATACGAGCGACAGAAAATCTGAAATTTCTACATTTACAAGAAATTTTCAAATCCCTAAATTTTCGTATCTCCTGAAATCTCAAATTCCAAAATTTTCAATTCAATTTCTAGTGTGCCACGATGGTGCGAATTCGCTCAACTGACAAATAAAATCCCTATAGGGCCGAAGGACGCGTGTTACTGCCTGTAATACGTTTGCCCCCGTAGCGAAAGGGTTAATAGGAACAGAAGCTTGGTAAGAGTGGATTTCCAGAGGTTGTTCCGTTTTTACGCTTGTCACCCTTTCCCTGTGGCTAGGTTCGTGGAGATTCACGTACAGACGGCAGTAAAAGAAACGCGGTCGAACAGCGGCGAAAGGGAGGAGGCAAGAAAAAAAGGGGGTGGAAAACAGTGCAACAAGGGAAAAAGGTCGGTCGTAACAGGGAATAGAACAGCGACATAAAACGTCGCATGGAAGACGCGTTGGTTTGCCGCAATTTCCTCGGGATCGACGAACCCACCCTGTCGGCTTATTAACTTTTATGGGGGAAAACGAGCGAGGAAAGGACGAGATCCGGTGAAATGATCGGGTGTCGAAAGATATGAAACTTGATTTTGTAATCAATTGGACGTATGTGGACACGCAAATTCATATTTACTGTAAAATTGTACGACATCCATAAAGCGAAGCGTTCTGTGTACGCAGAATGAGAGTTAATAATCTCGGTTCCTTTCGTTGGTGGTATTCTGCCGGGCTAAATATCCAGCGATGTCTCGAGGGCCATTAAAATCCTCACGGCGGAAGGCAATTTCAATAATACCGCTTAAGCTCATCGCGAACATGCCTCGAAGAAGCGTCGCTTCTGGCGCAGAACGCTCGCGGGCTAATTTATTATTCCGTAGGTGCAGCAACGCACGACCAAAACGGGCCAGATGCGACCCATCGACGCAAATTACGCAGGCCGCGACGATATTTCTCCAAAAATTGCAACCACCCCCGTGCACCACTGTATCGCTCGTTTTATTAGACGTTACAATAACGTATGTATGAAACGTGGCGTAATTTCCGTAATGCACGGTTCTGAAAAAATTGCGCGCAATCTTGGAATGCTCGACGTTCGCGAAATGCACGATTCGTTTTTATTAAAACGCCAGAAAGCGCGAGGTGACACCAACGCGACACAGCTTTATCACGATCTTTAATATCTTCAGAAAAACGCGGAACGTTTAATCCGCTCGATGGCACTCGTTGTTAAACCATTTTAATGTCCTTAATTTTGTTGATTTCTTGATTAAATCGTAACGCGACGTCCACAGTATCTCGTATATTAAACGTTTGAAAACCTTTCTCTTGTCAGTTGTACTTTGATCTTCGATTGTTGGTTAACCGTCGAGCAAAAAAATAGAAAAGAAAAATCATCGAAGAGAGAAAGAGTGCGAAGGGTGGCAACGAAAAAGAGAAGAGGCATAGGGAAAATAAAGAGGGTTGCCGAGAGGCCAGTGAGACGTACGACTCCCGTGGGAAATTTAGGTGCGACCTCCATGTATCACGGAAGCTAGCGTAAGTAGCAACGTAACCGACGTACGTACACCGCATACGTGCATGATCCTACCACATACGATTATACATGCGCAAAAAGCGGCTAAATTACATGTGATCGCAGCCCTAAATACCCTAATAACAATTTACCCGGGTGTCATACATAAAACACACCCCATCTCCAAATTATGTAAATACACCCCTTGGAAGAAACACGACTTTCCAAGTCCCACAGTTCCGAAATTCCAAAAGTGCCAAAATTTCGAAATTACAAAACTTGAAAGACCCCCGTCACCTCAGCGAAAATTTATTTGGAGAAATACGTATTTCAGGTCACATGCAATTACCGCTTCACTAAAAATAAAACGTGCCGTGGTAGAAATGTTAACTGTTGTTCGGAATAAGAAGCCATACGGAGACCAAGAGAATTTGAGCGTCAAAGTGAACATAGATTATGCTGACTGTGTCTTTTTTCTCCGCGGTATATCGAGGACTAAGATCCTAGAGATGCGGGAGCAAAAGAGAAATGGTAATAAAATCGATGGCCTGGATCTGCCGTCGGTTTGTAATTGAATCAAATTAATCACCCTCGTCGACCTCCAGTCCACACTCCCTGTTACTATAGCTGCACACCGCTTACCATTTCCAATTAATAGCAGAAAGGCTGCACGTTTCGTTGGAACTTTATAAAACGAATCCAATTACGAACGACCGTTTGTCAAAGGCTCAAAGCCACGAAAAGTTTTGCCTCGGCACAAAAATGACGTCATCTGCCTGTTTTCCTTCCTCGGTTCTATCAATACGAATAAATGATAGACAAACAAGTACGCGACCACTGTTATTAGTATTAAATGTCACCTACGAAGTCACCGAATGAAATCTGCTCGCTCATCAATCGTAATCACAGTCACATCGGTTTCTTGATCTTTCAAAAAGAATATTCTGCTACTTACCAAGTGTTAAATAATGAAGTTCATAAATATTTGCGTTAGTGTTCTTTATTTTTAGTCTATAAATTGTGTTATGAAGGAAGTGAAAAGAAACATGGGAAAAGATTTCTATTTTCTATTTCTCCTGTGCATGTTCAAATACCTTAAAGTAATTGACATAAGAATGTTTTCTAAAAATTACGCATGTACATATTGGAAGACATCAATCAAATACTAAAGTAGACGCCTTTGGCTAAAGATGAATAATCTTTATCTACTTTAATTGCACTAAAAAGACACACAGTGCGATTGATTAACAAAGTTCGCGTTATACCAAAAAACATGACATACGTTTACTCGTAATTAATAGATGCTGTGCAACATTTATTTGCAATAGAGAAAACAATTTTATTGACACTTGGATTAAAAGTATTAACTTACAATAAGTAAGCAGTTTTGTACGAAAATTATTTATCAAGTATTAAAAAATATTCTTTCAACAAAACATCCTTCGATATATCACTTACTATGCGAACTGACAATCGGATAAAACTTTAAAAACATCATACACTTTGGTTCGGCATATGACTATCAAATGTCAGGATACATTAAACATTTCGCATATCTTAAAATACGATCAGTTTTCTGACTAGATCACCTAGTATTCGTGAATTATAAACAATAGTTACGATTGTATTATTTTCTAAAATGTCTTCATTGAAAGAAATCATGAATAATTTATTAATTACTTTGTTTACATTGCAAGTAAATTTTACGTATCGTCAAATACCTGCAGTGTTGAATAAACACGAGTAATAATCACAGGCAATCTATGAACGATACATACAAAGCACTACAATGCGGTACGGCTTGTCAGGAGAACAAATATTGCCTGAAATCGAACCCTCGCCTCTTTACAATACTTTACAAGAAAGGGAACGAGCGATTTCCCTTACATACTGTGTCTTACTCTACTTACGTAGAAAAAGTAAGAGTTGTAGCAACTATGAAGATTAACTACGGTGTTAATCTATGTACATTCAAGTGCAATGTAGGCTTCCTTTGGACAAAGACCAGTGTATGATGAGCAGCCTTCCAAATTTCCTACTTCTCAACTTGGAAATTTGTAAAGAAAAGTTACCAACCAAAAACCAACAAGTAATTGGCTCTTTCCTTTACATCGCCATTTTCCTTAAGAAAGTCTACGGTGCTTGCTACTGTACATCAATAAGAACGTATTTGCTCAATTTTACTACACTTTTTCCTCTCCTAACATTACATCTATAACCTCAAAACATAAAATGCATATACAAAGCTAGAATTTATAGATCTAAAATATACCGTTTCGTTTTTACAATAAATTCTAACATTTAATAACAAGAAAATATATTATTGATAAAGTGAAAAAGAAAGTAACAAAAAATTTATGGTGTACCCCAGTATGAATAAAGAAAAAATGTTGTACAGCATGTAGTACATGAAATTAAGAGACATTTAAAGCAACTTAGGTTTATCCACGTATTGTTTGCCATGATGAATGATGGTTGCAAATGTACCACCCACCATAGCACCCCAAAATAACATATATAACAAAATTTCAGTAGTGTATCTTGAAGGTAAGATTATGTGAGCAACCAACATGGACGATGCAACGAGAAGTACCAAAGGGAATGTCGCGTAGCGCCAATTTCTTTCGCATTCCAAAGGACATTGGACCGATGTACATTCACCATCTTGCACAATGTAACGGCCCAGAAATAGGTCTAATGAATCCTGTTAAATAAATATAATAATCAATATTACACACAAATATAAAATTAAAAAATGTTTCAAAAGTAAGAACTGCCTACTTGTCTGTAACCGTCGGTAAAATTATTCTTATAATATCTTGTTAAAGAATTCAAACCATCTTTCATTGCACCCAACTTAGTGCGTTTTCCTGTTCGTGTAAAATCAGTTTTCAATGCACCAGTACCTGAATACTGAATACTTATAACATCCGCATTATCAGCCCAAATCTAAAATATGTCAAATTTCTATGTGAAGAAACTATGTGTAGTACAAAATGAATAAATATATAAATTCTTACTCGTTTAAAGTGTTCTTCGATACTAGGATGATCCTCGATCCTCCTAAGAATTTCCAATCTTGATAATGCCTCATTGAGAATTCTCTTTGCTATCATACTTTGAACTACGTTAGTTCTATCGAGACAATCAATGCAGTTCGTACGAAAAACACCGTCCTGAGCGGATAATAATGTTCCATCTTCCAATAACAAAAAGTAGCTCATTTGCTCTAATTCAGGAGCTAATCGATCGAGTAGAACGTTTAATCGATCCCACCTCATTCTTCTGCATTCAGAATGAAAATCGAAACCTTCGTACCGCACATTTTGATTATTAATTCGTTGTACTACGTTACGATATGCTTTTTCGAGAATAGCTTCTGGACCATGTTGATCTATCTATTTAAAAAAGTACATTGTTTAATAGTAATAATAATAGTTTTTTTTTGTATCATTGGATAACTTACTAAATTGATCAAAATTTGCTTTCCATAATGGAATATCTGAGCTTCAAGATGTCGAGCACAAGCAGTTTGGTGATCTTCATGAATGCTCAACTGAGGCTTAGGCTTATACTTTAGATTTGGTGCTTGATACCAAAACAAGGGGATAGAACCACGTGTTTGTACATAAGAACTACGGTGTCCATTGAATTCAACCAACTGTTCTGTTTCTACATAGTTAGAAACATTGCCAGTAGAATCTATACCACGTGAAAACAATCTTGTTCCTGCACGGTGTACACTCCTTCTAGATACAATACCTAAATTAAATGTTGTACTCCCAGTCACAGTAATAGTATTTAATGAGACAACTGCAGAAACGTTAAGAAAAGTATATGTACTAAAAATAAATTCAGAATATTTTATTTGCAAGGATACATCCATGAATAATAGGTAGACAAAACTTGTATTGTTCTGGTCTTGATGTTAAGTCTTGTAGAAGATAAGCATTCCATACAAATCTAAGATCTGCCCTATCGTGAAGTGGCATCTATATAATAAAAAACAATAATTATCAATAGCATTTTGATTATCATATACAAGCAATTATTGAATAATAACTGAATGCAACAATAACCTGTAAAAACTCAGGAGGAGTATTATGCAATCTTTGCATCGTATGACTAAGATCATATGTGTAACTAAAGTAAAAATAAGGTGTATTTAATACAGATTTAATCATTTCTAAATATGTGGCATTATTTTGCACTTGTTTTTCACTGAGGTGCAATGAAGATTTTGTGTAAGGTAAAACTTCTGTTGCAACTATTTTATAAATTTGATGGCCAGCTATAGTTCCAACTTCTGCAGCGTCTGTTATTACTATCAGGTAGCGACATGCTAACAATCGTATAGTCCCTATTATACCCCATATTTTTCTACGGCTTGCAGTTGATGGGATTTGACTAGCTGTGCCAGCTAAAGTATAAACAATACGTCTTAAAAACTTATAATCTATAACATTATTACATTAAATGCAAGTAATAACATTAATTACCTTGGGTGTAAATCTGTTGACTCACTCTATCAACTACAAGCAATACTTTTGTTCCAATAGGTTCAACATAAAACTTTTCAGGTGTTATGTATCTAAAAAAGAAATTATTTTACAATAAGAATTATGTGCAATCACAATACTTTATGATTAAAATATTAACTGTTTAAAGATCAATAAAGAAATGTAGAGACAAAATACTCACAAGTATAATTTATCATATACATCTGTGTGCAGCTTCATATTGTTAGACAACAATTTCCACAATGTGTTAATTAGAAATACAAAATGACAAAAAACTTAAAATACAACGCGAGAAAAAATAAACTGTAACGAGAATAAAAATCGTAATCTATACATACGCGAGGTTTAAATTATGACGTAAACTTAACAGATTAACTGTCCAACTGTTGTCAACTCGATATTTGAATTGGCATGATCGAAATCTGTCAAAATCGGAGTAACCTCCGCGCGTATCTAGTATTCTTCTATTCTTTACAGCACGATATATAGCAATAGTGTAGTATAGTGTTGCTACTGCATGAGCGCAGTAGTGTTCAGCTTTAAGATCGTCATAGTAGCCAACATTTCCCCATTCATATTTTTGCAAATACCAAATCATAGAACGCTCGTACCCGGAATTTAGTGGTTTCCGAGCAGTGCTGCACCAAGTGACTAATTTTAAAACAATTGAGGGTTGTACAACATGTGTGCTACTATTGGTTGCATAGCATACTAAACCAATCACAGCAATGATTTTATTAAAGTTCACACAATTACAAATTTCTTGAGAACGTGGCTAAAGTATAAGTCAAAGTACAACACTCGCGTTCACCGTTTTGTGCGGGTATCCACACTTGCAAAAATTTTGACAATAATACTCGAACTTTTTTAATATTTATAAGTTCATATTGAATATATAAATGATGTTTTTTATACAAAATAGTCTTACAGTGAAGCAAGGGCTTGCTAAATATGGTATGCTAAATTATTTTATGTAGATAATAAAAGTAATGTCAGTTTGATATGTATTAAATATGTGTGAGTGCAAAGTGCAGAATTAAACGTTACAAATAAAAAATTGAATTGTTATAAAAATTTGTTATGTATTGTAATAAATATAACAAATACATTTAGAATTTGTTCTTGTAATAAATATATTTATTGTCATATTCATATAAAATTATTTTTAAGTAAAAGATATTTCTTTTATACGTAACAGAGTACAATTTACTTTTTATATTAGGTTCTTCTGTAAACAGTTGGCGAATAATCCAGAAGTGTTTTGCAACTAAAAGTAATGATGCTTCTAAAAATATTGTCTTCATCGATGGTGTTAGAACACCATTTCTGCAAGCTGGTACAAGTTATAAAAATTTAATGGCATATGATCTTGCTAGAGAATCATTGATGTAAGTTAATTAAAATATTTTTTAATTCGGATTTAATACATTATGTATTCTAATTTTTTGTATTTTCTATTATAAGGGCACTGCAAAAAAAAATTAAATTTCCTAAAGAAATAATTGAATACATTATTTATGGCACTGTAATGCAAGAAGTACGTACTTCAAATATTGCTAGAGAAGCAGCTTTAGGTGCAGGATACAGTGATAATACTCCTGCACACACAGTAACTATGGCATGCATCAGTAGTAATCAAGCTCTCACAACTGGCATGGGCTTGATTGCTTGCGGTGTGTATGATGTAATTATTGCAGGTGGAGTGGAATTTATGTCAGATATACCAATAAGGCATAGTCGAAAAATGCGTTCCTTAATGTTACAAGCTAATAAGGCAAAATCAATGAAGCAAAAATTAAGTCTTCTGGCTAGTATTCGCCCAGCACATTTTATACCAGATGTAGGTTTCTTCTCATTGTAGAATTAAATTTTATAAATGCTTATACATTACATTTGATTATACTTTAATAATTACAGCTACCTGCTGTAGCAGAATTTTCTAGTAATGAAACCATGGGACACAGCGGTGATAGATTAGCAGCTGCATTTGGAATTTCAAGAAGAGAGCAAGATGAATATGCTTTACGTTCTCATACTTTAGCTGCAAAAGCACAACAACAAGGGCATCTTACAGACATAGTTCCTTATAAAGGTAAAGGTTTACATATGATGGTGATAGAGACATTATACTAACAGTTCTTAATATTTTTTCTAGTACCAAATGTAAATGATGTTGTTGATAAAGATAATGGAATTCGTGTTTCTACAATGGAACAATTAGGAAAATTAAAACCAGCATTTGTTAAGCCATATGGAGGAGTAACTGCTGCTAATGCTTCCTTTTTAACTGATGGAGCATCAGCAGCTCTGATAATGACAGAACAAAAAGCTCTTCAACTTGGTCTTACACCAAAGGCATATTTGAGAAATTTTACTTATGTTTCTCAAGATCCAGTTGATCAGTTGCTTTTAGGACCAACATATGCTATTCCAAAGGTTATAATTATTGTTTTATGTATATTTAATTATTTTAAGTTTCAAACTTTTAACTACCAATTTTATTAAGTTTCCTAATAAAATGCAGATATTACAAAAAGCTAAATTAAACGTGAAGGATATTGGAGTGTGGGAAATACATGAAGCATTTGCTGGACAAATTTTAGCTAATTTGAAAGCATTAGATTCGGATATGTTCGCACAAAATTACTTGGGGAGATCTTCAAAAGTAGGAATACCGGATCTTAATAAGTGGAATGCTTGGGGTGGCTCTTTGTCAATTGGTCATCCATTTGCAGCAACTGGAGTGCGGCTAGCTACTCACACCGCTAATCGAATGATTAAAGAAGATCAACAATTTGGTCTGATTGCAGCTTGTGCTGCTGGTGGTCAGGTAAAAAACTATGAAAATAAAAACTTCGGTTTAAGTTAAATAAAATATCTTACCAAATATATGAATTACAGGGTGTAGGTATGATTATGGAAAGATACCCAGGAGCTAAAGTCTGAGATGTCAACAATATCAAGGAAGGAATATATTTTCAAGATTAAAAAAAAATTTTTTATATAATATATAGTTAAGTCATACCACAAGAAATATTAAAATAAGTTTTATATGTCTTTATGAAAATGTTAACAAAATATATTATTTTATGATATTTTGTATACAACTTTTATTAATATCCCTAATCTATGCTGGCATGATAAAGAGATGGGAGAGACTGCTCTGTTAAATAATGTCTAACAGCTTGATCTAAAATAACTTTTATATCTTGGCATCCATGTAATACTCTATCTTTTAAAGATTCAAAATGTGATAAATGCAACCTTTGTCCTGCTCCTTCTGCTACCACTATTAAACCATCCTTTGATATACCATCACTATTTGGTAAAGCAATAACAGATAAAGTAACACCACGATTACATTCTTCTATATAATTTGCATCTAATACACCTGTTCCTAATGAACTATCTTCATTGTCTAAAGATGAAGAATTAATTAATGTTACAGTACAACCTACAGCATAATTCTGTAAAGAAAAGGACAATTTAAGTTTTAAAAATATTCTGAGTCAAAATTATTAATACATTTTGTACAAACTGTTATATTTTACCTTTATAGGAATTCCAGCATCAATTAAAGCAAGTGTAGAAGCATTTATGGATGCACAATATTCGCTTCCATCAACTTGTAATACTTCTACATAAATATCTATTTGTGAACGTGGATATAATTCTAGGTGTATTATTGCTTCCATAGCATGTTTCAACTGAAGTGACTTTTCTTGCGATTTTCTATCACCACGCGGTTTTCGTTTACGTTCGCCAGAAGATAAACTAAACACTGCCATACTATATTGACAATTTACTATACCCTTGGTAACCTTACTGGTACTTCTTCCTGTAGAACCTCGTGGCTAATATACAAGAATTTGTAAACAATTAAAAAACTTGATTTTCAATATATTATTAAAAGTTTCATACATAATAAATCATTAACCTGATGTGGTCCATATACTGTAACCAAAATTTTGGTATTGCCCTGTTCGATATAAGCACTTCCATCAGCTTGACCGAAAACTCCCATTTTTATCCGAATTTGTCGTAATTCTAATGCTCGCCTACCATCTGGACGTAGTCCATTATGATCCTCAATATTTTCTGCTTCGATCATATTGTTTTGTTAATTTCACGTATGTTTATCAATTCGACAAGAGAACATAGTTGTCAAATGTAGTCAAATAATTAGTTTTTATTCGTTCTGCGCATGTCAGTTTTCATCTTTGTAACTAAAAGTAACACGCATGTGCTCTCAGCCTATGCTATAGTCTTTACCATCAAGTTATATACCGGGTGGACAAATTTTAACTCTGCAATCCAGGAGGGACGAAAACAAACAACATGCAGGAAATGATGATAATCTTAAATACATATATATATGTAACAACGTATAAATACAATATTTTACTGTATCTTTTATATTCTAAATAACAGTAAAAATCATATTTTAATAATTTTTATTCTACAAGTCCTAATTTTTGTAACAGATCCTGTTTGCTTCCAAAGTAGTCTTTATACCACATTATATGATCTGTTTTTTCTTGAACGGTCAAATATGGATTTTTTGAAAGACCAACACATACTAGTTCCATAAAATGTCGTATTGGGCCTTTAGTAGGACACCATCCTACCAAATGTTGTTCCAAAAATACATGTTTTGAAAAATGTACATCTTTTTCTGTTTCCAATCCTACATTATAAAGGAAAAGTAAATTAATTTTCATTGTAATAAATAATAAAATATACAGTAATAAGTATATCTTAAAACTACTTCTCAAATATAATTTTTACACAGCACCTTGTTCATTGTCAATAGGAAATCGCCATAGCTTCCCTTCTTCAGTCCATTTAATTAATTCCTGAAATGCATTCTGAGACTTATTCACCAACAACAACTGCAAGTGGGCCTCTTCACACATATTCCATGTTTTAAGTTCTGGCGGAACTTCCGTTAACTCATTGGTAAAAATTGTCTCAAAATTGAAAGACCTATTATATATTACATATATTACATAAATTATCAATATTTTTACACAAATTAGCATAAATGTTAATTGCAATTTTTCTGTAGGAAATATATAATTTTTAATTAATTTATTTATTTTCATACCGCTCTTCTTGTACCGGGATATCCTGAACTCTAGCCTTACGTTGGATTTTTAGTTTCCGAAGTATAGATGCTTCAAGGTGCAGTGCACCATTGGTTTGATCATGGTTTTTAGTAGTATTTAATTTTTCTTGTTTACTTTTTAATTCCATAATTACAGATGGTTCTTCGTACATTCGATTTCTAGATGTATTCTTACCATTCTCTCTACTTTGTTGTTCACTTTGTAACTGCTTAATTATAGAAGGTTCTTCCCTTTTTATTCTACGTTGACTCTCAATATTTTCTGACTTCTGTTGTTCACTCTGTAACTGCTTAATTATAGAAGGTTCTTCTTCCCTTTTTATTCTACGTTGACTCTCAATATTTTCTGACTTCTGTTGTTCACTTTGTAACTGCTTAATTATAGAAAGTTCTTCTTCCATTTTTGTTCTACGTTGACTCTCAATATTTTCTGACTTCTGTTGTTCACTTCGTAACTGCTTAATTATAGAAGGTTCTTCTTCCATTTTTGTTCTACGTTGACTCTCAATATTTTCTGACTTCTGTTGTTCACTTTGTAACTGCTTAATTATAGAAGGTTCTTCTTCCCTTATTGTTCTATGTTGACTCTCAATATTTTCTGACTTCTGTTGTTTACTTTGTAACTGCTTAATTATAGAAGGTTCTTCTTCCATTTTTGTTCTACGTTGACTCTCAATATTTTCTGACTTCTGTTGTTCACTTTGTAACTGCTTAATTATAGAAAGTTCTTCTTCCATTTTTGTTCTACGTTGACTCTCAATATTTTCTGACTTCTGTTGTTCACTTCGTAACTGCTTAATTATAGAAAGTTCTTCCATTTTTATTCTACGTGGACTCTCAATATTTCCTAATTTCTTTTTTTCACTTTGTAACTGCTTAATTATAGAAGGTTCTTCCCTTTTTGTTCTACGTTGACTCTCAATATTTTCTAACTTTTGTTGTTCACTTTGTATCTGCTGAATTATAGATAGTCTTTCCATTCTTTTGCTAGGTTGACTTTCATTACTTCTCGATTTTTTTTGTTTACTTTGTAACTGCTTGATTATAGATGGTTCTTCTATTTTTGTTCTAGATTCACTCTCAATATTTCTGAATTTTTGTTGTTCACTTCCCATCTGTTTAATCATAGATAGCTGTGTTCCTTTTATAAATGAATTCTCAATATCCTTTGATTGTTGTATGTGCCTAATTGTAGATGATTCATTTTGTATTTGTTTCTCAAGTGAAATTTGAGTATTCCTTAATTTTTGATGATCACTTTGTATCTGTTTAATTATAGATGGTCTGTCATTTACTTCATCGTTTTTTTCACTAAAATTAATATAATATTAAGACATTATTATAAATTTATTTTAGTTGAAATAAAAGATATTATAAACAAACCCGATTTCTAATGAAATAGCATTTAATAGATTAGAGAGAATTTGCTCTTTATCCTTTTCACTTGGTGTTTTTGAAAGTACATCGGCTATTTTGGATAATCGTTTTTCTGGAATAAAAATTTGTATTTTGTTATCCATACATTTTAAGCAACAATAAGATCTTACCAATTTCTTGTTTTTTGTCTTTTTTATTTTTGGCATGTAGGTAATCTGCAAGTTTCAAACTGGTACTCTTTAAAAAAAAATAAATTAATGCATAATATTAAACAAAATAGTTCTGATTATTTATTATTATTGTTACTAACCTCTGTAGTATCATCTTTATTAATCAATGTATTTTTGTTAGGAGATTCAGTATCAGAATCTGAATCTGAAGATGAACTAGATGAATTTACCTTTATTATATTAAACGTAACATTTAACCATTTTATTGGCAACCTATTTTGTGTTTTGATATGCCTAAAAATTCAGTATTATAAATACTACAATATTTAATATTAAAAATATCCCACTATTATTGTTATAATTACTATAGTTTACCTTGAAAAAAGATGTAAAGTTAACATTTTGTTACTGTTGATAATACTATTGCTATTATAAATACTATCATGCTACGTAAAGACTTATAGTAATCTCCATTCGACGAAAGATATGAGTATTCGCCCAGTTCTCTCCCCCACTCATGTCTTCTCATGATCCACGTTTACTCTATGGTCTATACACATAGTGGATAAAACTCAGAAGGCTTAAATGAGCCTTCACAAGGCTCAAATGCTATCTTTCTTAGAAGAGAATCAATAAACTAAACCAAACCAATTTTCATATTTTATATATTATACAGATTAAATTAAAAATTAATTTTAAAAACAAATTTAGTTTTGAATAAAATAACAATTATCTTTTAAGTATATACACATATAATAAAATCGTACTTTGTGCAGCATAACATGTTCAATTTTTATTTAAAAATCCTTTATTTTACAGATATTTTATTCTATTTTTTTAAGTTAATTTATTGTACACATATACAGAATAAAATATAATATATCACTTTTCCTTTCAAACTTGTTACAGTTTTAAAGAAAACTGTAAGTTTATGAAATCCTATATCTTTTAATGGGATTTAATAACTTGAAACTGTAAATTTAAGATACAATTATAATTTATAAATTTACATTTACAAGGCTTACAGTATAATTTTAATATTAAAATAAACTTACATAATAATGCTTTCTCAAAGTTTAATGGGTCATAATAAACCCCAACACCGCCAATCGTATATTAGAACTGAAAATATAGATAAATTGAAATTTCGAATAATCGTGAAATTTCAAATTTACGCATTTTTATACAGCAAACAAATCATAAATTGGCAAGAAGTTTTACATTTTGTTATTCTTCTTGACAGTTATAACATTAAAAGTTATTGATTGGCGAAGCAAGTAAAATAATGATAATACATACATACTATATGAAGAAACTTAATCGAACCATACGCGTAATTACAAGGCGCGGTTTTTATTGTATTAGTTTTTGCATATTTTAATTAACTTATGCTTAATATCTAACATGTTACTGCGAATGGGAAAATAAGTCAATTTAATGAAAGGTACAGCAATAAATTATGTAAATGAATAAATATATATCAAAATATATGGTCAATATGAAACAGGTCCATTCATTCTGCAATAGATAAAATTTCCTTCGTTGGACACATATAACTTTGGCTCTCTTTGCATGCCAGGGTAATAAAAAATATCAAATGTATGAATATGATATCAATCAAGATGAAGATAAATGGAGCATTATGTTTGAATCTTCTAACGCTGATAATGGTAATTCATTTTTCTCATCGTCAATTCTGGCATCCGATATCTTTAGGAACTTGATCACCTTTTCAGTAGCTTGAATTCCACAGCTGCTCGCTTCATTCTATAATAGTTGTTTACAAATTGTTTATAAATAATCAAATGCATAAGGTATTCGTTTAAGTTTTCACATAATAATAAAAGATAATTACCGACGCAGTTAAATTCATGAAATTAAAGAATTTCTGAAGTACAGATACCATGGTAGTAAAATTGTTATCCGGAAGTCTACTACGTACCAATGATTCGTAATCCTAAAAATAAAGGCGTTTCAACAATATGTACATTGTTATGTACATTATTTATGTCTTTTCTAATGTCGTACTACTGAAAATATTACCTTATTATCCATTATTAAGTAACCAAGTAAAAGCACTACGTATGCTCCTATTAAGGTATGCTCCATATGACGTCCCGCTTTTTGTAACACTATAAATCAAATTATTTACGAAATTATGTTTCATAAAATTTTATAGCACGATAAAAGAAATAAAAAAATACAAACATTTTGTAACAGTTTCTTCTATAAACTCTTCTTGAGATTTAGTTGTCGTCGATACAGTTTCTGGTTGTTCAGAGTCTTTCTGACCATCTAAAATAGCATCAGTTTTTTGTTCCTCAGCACGAGCTAATTCTTCTTGTTTATAAAATAGATCAATCAAACATTCTACTCCACTTTGTTCAACTGTTTTATAAAAAACAAATATAATATATTATAATCATTTCATCGTTAAATTATATCATATATGTGTGTATATTTACCGTCAAAAATATCTTCCACTGATGGGGGAGCTTTAGATTCGATAAGAAGTTGTTTATTATCGTCGCATTGCTCTACTAAATTTATCAATAAAATCAAAGCTAACATCATCATATCAAAACGCTTTTCTTCGGGGAGTGATTCTGGTACACGCAACAAAAGATATAAACTACAGTCTAAAACACCTGGTTGCGAGCCTAATGATTTGCTTCCGAAAGCTGAAAAGAATGAATGAAAAATTGTTTTAGATATGAATATTATACCTTCGTAAAAAATAATATATGTTTGATAAGATCTTACATTGTCTATTAAATCGATGTGTAAGATTAATAAGAACTTTTATAATAGCAAACAGACATTCTCTAATAACAGCACCAGTAGAAGTTTTATCACTTGAATCTATAGTAGGGTAAATAGGAATTTCTTGTCCACAAAGATGATACAAATTTGCTAAAGTGCTGACTAAAATTCCATCTTCATATTTTAATAAATATACTTGATTTTCTTCGTTCATATCAGTAACCTGCAATAACATGTTTAAGTAAAAAGTAAATTATTTGTAATTTATGTTATATATGTATATCTTTAAATGAAACTATATTCATCTCACATTTTCTAATACACGTAAACATCTATCAACTTTACGTAATTTATCTAATAATGGATCTGTCCAGCCAGATCTTGTAATATCTTGGGTATTAATATGACGGTGACAATCTCTGATAGTTTTTACAATATGTTCTAATCCACCCAGTTCTCTAAGTTCTTCTTTGAACCATTCACCAGCACGTTTAGATGTAAGACTAAGAAGTGTTTCCATAGCAAGTTGTCCAACCTAGTTCAAAATAATTTATTTCGTACATAGTCCTATATTTCTATAATTATTAATGAAGTACTTACAGTTATATTATCAAGATTTAAGTGTTTTGCATGTCCTTGAGCTTGAATATCAGCGCATAACTGACGTACTTTCTCTTTATTTTTTAAAAGTTCTGCCCGACTAAGGCCACAATCATCAAGTGCATCTTTGTGACTTGCATCAGATTCTAATAAACTTAACATTAATTCCAAACAATCGCGATCTAAATCCATAGCTAAACGATCTTGACTTAATACAAACATTACTGTTGCTGTGCATAAAGCAAGGCTCTGCAAAAGAACGTATAATCATTCCTTTATAGAACTAATTTTATTTTATCATAGTCATTAAGATTAATCGTTAAGATTAAATAGAAGTTTATACCTGATCTTTAGTTGCATCATGAAGAGCTTTAAAGAATTTAGCAACAGTTCCATGAGCACGTACATGCATGCGAAATGCAGGTGCCATACATTTACTTGCTAATCGTATAGCTGAAAGGCAACGAGTAGCATTGGGATTATTTTCTCTTAAAGTGTCTAATATATATTCAACGTCGTCATTAAACTCTTGGAATTCTCCACTTTCTTGAATTTGGTGAGCTTTTTTCACATTTTTTACTACAGTGTAAAACTAAAAAATAAATATTTATATTACATTAAGAAGAAATTAAATTCTTCAAGTATATAATCCAGAATTTTCCAAAAGATTATTGTACAATTTATAAAAAAACTGTTTAAGAAAACGATTTTTTTTATTTAATATACATACACCCTTAATTTTCCTGCCGCAACGAACACTTGTTACAACATCAGATTCATCTGGAAAGTCTGTATCAGTTTCAGGATATGTTACCACTCTTGTTAGCTTTGAAGCATCAAATTCTTCAAATTCTACAGGTCCTGTACCACTGTGGGAACCTGAAGCAATAGTTGGTGTAGTATTGCCAGTATTAGTGGTATCTGTAGTATTAGATTCTTTATCACTATCACACCATTTATGTATGTACAATGCTCGTCTTTTATTTCCATTTGTCGCACCCGTTGAACGACTTTTAAAAATGCTACCTTTCTTAGTAGCCGGTTTCTGAACAGTCGTGCACGGAGTATCTAATGACTGTGATTCTGTGACTGTACTTGTTACATGCAATGCTATATCACTTTCTGGATTACCACTGACACCTTCACTGTCATCACTTCCAGAAAACCAATCTTGATCAACTAAAGTTCTTGCAGTAGCTGTATCATTATCATTGATACGAGCTGGTTGTTCAGTTTCTATTTCAGTATTAGGTCTTAATTCTGGTTCTGGTTCTAATTCTGCCTCTGCTTCTGGTTCTAGTTCAGCTTCAGCCTCAGCCTCAGCCTCAGCTTCAGCTTCAATTTCAGCTTCAGCTTCAGCTTCAGCTTCAGCTTCAGGTTCAGGTTCAGGTTCAGGTTCAGGTTCTGGTTCATGTTCAGGTTCAGGTTCAGGATCTGGTTCTACTTCCTGTTCTGCAATAGGTCTAGCAACCACTTCATTTGCTGGAATATCTATTGAACAATGTTGAACTTCATTTTGAACAACCTCTGCATTTTCCTCAGTCTCTGGAGCATTTATTATTATTGGCCTTGTTTGCATAGGATCAGAATCACTTGATAATATGTCAATTAATTCTTGAGTTGTAGTTGGCAGTGGTTGATCACGGCCAATTAATGGTTCAATTGTTGGCTTACAAGAATATGTTGAACTACAATCAGTCTTAACAATATCATAATGAGATATTAGTGTATTATTGGAATCAGTAACAGATTTTCTAAGAGTTAAAGAAAGACCAGAACTATGTGAATTAGGTGTTGCTGATGGTGTAGACATAACAGAAGTTGTTGTTGTTGTTGTTAACTCTAAATGCAGATTTTTTGCTCGACTACGAGTAGTTCTACGCATTTCGGAATTTTCTATAGGTATTGAAACAGTAGAGATAATAGGTTCATGTTGACGAACTGTCTTGTTATCAGTTTTCAATGTATCCACATTAAAGCTTTTATGTTCACTATCTACTTTAGTGGGACTAATAAGTGGTGTAGAAATTCTGTATGTTTCAGGCTCAGGTTCTTGAGAATTCTGCACATTTCCACAGACTAGTCGTGCTGTACCTTTACATATTCTTAATACAATAGGTGGTTTCCCTTCTTCTCTAACAGGAGGATCATTATTGGTTCCATCTAAAGTATCAGCTACTTTCTTAGCTGGAACACTTGATACTTTTGTTAAAGTTTGTTTTGGTGGTGGCTGTGGACAATTTTTTTGGGCACGAGCTCTACCATAATGTGAATCAGGTACTTGTCTACATATTGCCACATCTTGGCGAGATTCTTCTATCGTAGATGGAACATTTCTACTTTTAAAAAATTTCTTAGGTTTAATAACTGGTGGTGCAACATCTGATTTATTGTCAGGGTCGGTTTCAAATGAAAATGGATCTTTTCCAGAATTTACACGACTATTTTGATTTCCATAATCAAGTTTAATTCTTTTTGCACCAAACGTATTATGGATATCATCTCTTCTTCCTAAAAATAAAACGAAATTGATGATTCAATAAAAACACATACGTTACTATTATTAGGAATAAATAAAGTAAATCATATTTTATTCACTTCCCGCAGACATTTTTGTTAATGAATATTAATAAACAGAAACACATAATAAAATGTTCAATGAACATAGAAAGAAAAGATATGTACCATTGATATTGGTGCTCCTGATAGATGTAAACGATGTTATACCCCATTTTCCAACAGTACCTGCTGATTTGGCAGCAGAGGGTCGATTACTATTTTCCCTAAAAAGCTTATCAAATTGAATACTCCCAGGTGTCATACTAGTGACCTTACGGCTGTAAGATTTTGTGTAACTGCGTGACGTCATGTTGTATTCTTTTGTATTTGAAAAATCTTCCACATCTCAATAGACACAAATAACAATAACTTTTTTCATTTTTGAACCTTTAAGCAAATGGTAAATAACCATTGATTGTTTGTACACTTGAGGTCAAGTGTTGTAACCGAAAAGAAACTTTAGTGCATCGGAACGTTATTCCCGTCGATAATTGAAAACTCGAAAGAAAAAAATCAAGAAGCAATATCTTCGGAACATATGAAAGAAACAAACGCCATGTTTCATTTGCTATTTACCCCAATGCACAAATATATGAAACTAACTTCAACTTCAATTCATATTCAGAAACATTGTCCTTATATTAATTATTCCCAATGCTGTATTTGACACTTAACTTTAATTATCTTATATTCTTATACATTTATATAAATTCAACCAGAAATATTAATCATAACATGATCTCGAGCCATCTGTCGATGTTTTTCGTTTCAAGATTTAGATACATACCATACACAAAAAAACGAGTAATACAATACACAAGATTGTAACACTTGCTATCCTACCCAGTAGGTAGAGCTAAAGAGTTGTCTTTTACCTTCTATCTACATTATCGGCAGAAAATCGTCCAATCAAAATTGATTTTACACTATGTATAAAAATATATGTGTATTCTTTATTTCAAGCCTTATATGGATTTAAAAAATCTATGCACTTTTGGTAATATTCAATGACATACATTTACAATACAACATTTACTCTCCTTTTTTACATTTTTGCTCTTAATATATTTTCTTTAGTTTCATTAAAAAAGATTTTATTTCTTTACAGTATTTACTTTATACAACGATATCTTTAGTAAATCAAATTTGTATAAAAAAAATATGAAATTTAAAGTTTTGTGAAATATTATCCTGAACTCATTGTTAAATACTGAAGTAAGTATCACAATTTATCATTTTCTATGTAGATTTATATAAGTTTTTTATTCCTGATAGGTGGAAATATTTCACGGAACAAAGAAAATGCTGTACGTTTCTAGAAAACATACTTCTCGAACATCAACTTTTCGTTTGTGTTGCGCATGTAACTCTGATTTGGTATAGTATGATTCATAATTAAAAGTGTGCGACGCCAAGAAGATATATTCAGTAATTTTTTTATGTCATATACTTTTCCTATCATCACTTTTCGTATTATTTACCATTGATGAAAACGTTAGATTTTCTTAAAGAAAATACATGATGATATAATGTATTATTATTACAGCATGTAGTCCTATAAAATCTCATGTTATAACATATGACCTCATAGCGTAGATCTTAAAATGTATGAGGTTGTAGTCTCATAAAGCACAGCTTTACAGCACGCGATCTTACAACACATGTCTTAATAAAATATAGTGCAACTTTGTTTCCCTAGATTGTTATTTTTCTGAGGAAAGTTTAGGGTATATGGTAGTGTCATATATTTTTTGTCCACCGTTTATATAATCCGGAAATAGAAAACTATAGAAGGGAATCACAGTGGTGATCAAAAGCCTTCCGAACTTAGTCGAGATGCGCAAAATAAATATATTCTCGTGCAATGAAGTATATATCAAAACTTGAGAAGTACATATATGTAATTGTAGAATGACCAATATAAGTCATGTCAAGTAAACTTATTGTATAGGAGAAGACTAACTGTCAAATGACATTTGGACGTATTTATCTATTCCTGACAATGGTTGTACCCAAAATTGTGCATAATTTAGCCATCAGTCACTTTATTTTTACGGGTATTATATGAAATAAAATATTTCTGTATTATAATTAAGATTAAACGAGCCAAATTGTGATCTTCATTTTCTTTTCTTGATTATAATTCTCAAGTGTAAAACATTAAAGTGTATAGTAATCTATGAATTTAGGCGTGTTTAACAGAGTTAATCTTAAGGTAAATTATAATTTAATATCTTTTTTAGGTTTTGTATAATCTTATATTTTTTAAAGATTAATATTATGATTGATATTTTAATTTTAGGATTCCCAAGGAGGAATGTATTCCGAATGGGCTTCTCTAAGTGTTTTGATTCAACAAGGCTCAGAAGAAAGCCAAAGTGTTCTAGAGAAATTTTCGCCCGGAGCAGGAAAAGAAGTAGCTTTATCCATTGTACGTCAACTAGCTGCAAATCTTGGCATTACACAAGCAGCTGAGCCAAGTCCATTATGTACAGATAAAGAAGTACAATGGTGCATGGAAGTGATATGTTTTGGATTATCATTACCTTTAGCTGAACATGACACTGTCAGAGATTGTGTTAATGTATATTGTGAATGGTTATCTGCATTATATTCTACACCAAAGATTTGTGTACCCAAACCAATTGTAGATGATCCTAATTTTTATGCAAGAAAAATAATAAGTCATTTTCATAATTTATTTGTTCCACGAAAAGGAGAAGGTAAGATTTTAACTTTCCTTTTTCTTTATATATAATATTAGGAATTTTTATAATAATTCAAGAAATATTTAACATTAATTTCATTATTGTCAAAGAAGAAATATCGTTTTAAGATTTGCTAAATTAAAAATATTTTCATCTAACAACTTGTCATTATCTTTTTCTTCATAGTTTGGCCATTTTTGTATCAGGATCTAGGTAATTTATAATTAAAAATATTCGTTTGTATTAAAGATATATGTTCTCAAATGAAGTATAAATTTTTAAACATAAATAATTAATGATTGCACATATTAAATTTGCAGGGACAGATACAATTAATCGACAAGCAGTTTTATGCCATAGAGTACTTAGAACATTACAACAAATTGCAAGGGGCCCTGCTACTTTAGAAAGGGAAACTTGGGAAAGCTTATTACTATTTCTTATTGGAATTAATGATGCACTGTTAGCTCCACCAGCAACAAGGGAAGATGCTGGAGAACAGTTGTGTGAAAGAGTTCTAGGTGTATTATTAGAGGTAGTATTAATAAATTATTTATTGGTAAATTTTAAAAATTACTAGTTACATAAAAATACTTTTAGGTATGGTTAGTGGCATGTGAACGTAATTTTCCTTCACCACCATTATGGCGCACATTAAGGGAGTCCTGTCTTCGATGGAGACACAGATTAGCATTAGTGGAACAATGGAATCGAGTTTGTCTTGCTCTTACAGCAAGACTTTTGCAAATTATGTATGGTCCAATGTTCCCAGAATTAAAAATAAGTTAGTGATTTTAGCTAATAATTCATGTTACTTTACGAATTATAAATTTATAATATATAATGACATATTTAGGCGAAGAAGATTCTCAACTTGTACCACCTACAATGTCAGATGAAGCAGTAGCACAAGCTTGGTACAGACTTTTACGAACTATAGGTGATCCAGTTGATTTATGCAGACCTGCTGTTATTTCACAGACACAAGCATTTTTACAATATGCTATTGCTAGTCCAAATGTAATTGATCCATGTCAACATCCATGTTTGCAAAGTTTACCACAAATATTTTTAAAAGCCATAAAAGGTATAGCTGGACAGATTGATGCTTTTCTTGGTAAGCATGAAATTATAATCAAACTATGCACAATTTCAAAATATATAAATATGATTAATGTCATATTTTGTTAGGACCATATATATACATATAAAAGATAAAAAGCATAAATTGTAAATTTACTTTACAACAGGAAAATGGTTCTTTCCTTCACACCTTTTCGACTTTGAGATACTTGAAATAGTGTACAGACTTTTCAACTTGCTTTTTGGTGATGGTTGCACGCAGTCACAAATGTTTTAGGAGTTTCACAGGCATGTTGCTGGGAAGAATGTTGTGTATCTACAATCACATCTGGATCTGGAAGCACTGGAAGTGGAGGTATAGGGTGGGATAAAGCAAGTAACAAGGATCTGACACAACCTTCTCCTACACCTCCAACACAGCGCAGACTTGCCAAAAGTTTCAGTGTAACACCTTCTGCAGTCACTAAGGGTATTGAGCACTTATCTTCTGGTGTTTCCTGTGTACTCTTTTATTTTTTAAACTGTATATACATATTTCTTTAAGCTTGTTCTCTTCTTATTACAAAAGAAGTATACCGTTTTAGTGTTATTATACTAATAAAATAGTATTGCATATGTTACAGCTGAATTTCTGTTATAGGAATTCCAAAAGCTTCCTTAATTGGTTTGACAACAAGTCGTGTTACAAGTACACCACCTATTTTGATGTCTAATTCAGGACCATCATCAGCCTCCAGTACAACATGTAAAATTTTGTAAATTACTTTTATCTAAAAAAATGATGTGCCTCATATATTATAGGATCATTACCTATATTTCTAGCTATGACTTCTCTAGTTCAAGATATTAGACCTCCATTAGCTCCAGGGCGTCCAAAATGCAACAGTATATTGCATCTTTTTGGAGAATGGTTATTTGAGGCTGCATTCATAGGTACTGATGGGTGGTCACAAAACTTACCTCGTAAGTATTATTTTATATGTAGCATCATTTATAACTAAGTGATACATGATAATCATTATTTTATTCGCGAAAAGAACCATCAGGTGCAACAAAGCGCCCATCTTCTGTGCTCGTCGACGGTCCTAGTTCACTACAAGAAAGTATTAACGATGTCCCACCAGCTCTTTGTATCGATCGTTACGAAGCTGGAAGAGCAGAAGCTTTAGGTGCATTATGTAGAATCTTCTGTGCTAAGAAAACTGGTGAAGAAATTTTTCCGGTCTATTTAGCCAGATTTTATCAAGCAATGAATCATGGTCTTAAAACTGACGAAGTAATGGATTATTCTCTAAAATTTTACAGATATAGTATACACAAGTATATATGACATAATTGTATTTTCTTTTACAGTCTAGAGAATGTGGCGAAACATTAGCAAGCATTATTTTAAATTCTGCAGACTTATTTCGTTTAGATTTAAACGGCGTACAAGTATTAGTACCCGCAATGATTTCAGCACTTGAAACTGTTCTTCCAGAAAAAGATTTAAAACTGAAATCTAACGTGGTATCGAAACCTGATTTACGAAGAGCCTCCATACACTTACTAATATCAATGCTAGCATTACCTTTACATTTTCAAGTAATTGACGTTATTAATTATTACATGTGTATATAATATGTACAATTTTTTCAAATTTAATAATTTGTATCTGCAGAATCTCACTATTAAGGAACTTCCGACATTTACAAATTCAGTAATCACGGAAAAGGGTCATATAACATTCGCACAATTAAAGTCAAGACTTATGAATTTACTTATAAATGCATTACAAGTTGAAACTGATCCTCAGAATACTCATATGTTATTAGGTAAGTTTAAAATTAAAGGTATTGAAACTGTTATAATTTGTGTTATTATTTTAGGAGCTCTTTTATTAAGCGTACAAGATTCTGCAGCTGCAGAAGAAGTTGAACAAGTGACACAACCTGATACTATAGCACATGATTCTGCTGTTAATTTATTGTCATCAGGTTTGTTATAATGTACTATTTAAATAAGGTTAACTTGCATATGTCAATATTGAATGCACTGTTTTAAATATTTTTAAAATATTCACCCCTTGTACTGAAATCGAAAAGTATTAATTGCATCGTTTTAGAATAATAGTTGAAATTAATATTTTATTATTTGAGATGACAACTTATAAGGATATTCATTAATTGTTTGTACATTAAAATTAAGTAATTCAGCCTGATTATGCAATGTAAGATCATACCGCTTAATATTACATTTTATTGTATTTGCTTCATGCGTGCTTCTGTAAGAAATCATTCATCGTTATTATTATTATAAGTTGTGTTTTGTTGTACATTTATCATTATACCATTTCATCATCGCTTGATAGTCACCAGCGATTCAGCCAGTCAAATAAGTATATCCAGTGATCAACGCTCGCTCGGCGAAACCTCTGATATTACAACTCTTCAAGAGGAATGTGTTGCATTTGGTAAATACAAGTATTTTTTATATTATTTCTGTTTTCTGATTACCATACGTACAAGTAATATTGTGGAGTGTTTCATATATTTTATTTTTATATTTTTGTTATACATCGAAGCTTTCTTTAAACAAGATTATGCAAAAGCTTGCATTTTAAAGGATTTAATGTACGCTTGTAGTTGTACTTTCAAAAATTTATTTCTTATAGTTTTAATTACTAAAAAGTATGGGATTATTGTTACAGATTCAGCTCATGCCCTTTTTGTAAGAGCAACATATTTGGTTTGCCACAGATTAATATCATCATGGAAAACGGATTTAAATATTTCTTTGGCAGCTCTTGAAATATTATCAGGATTAGCAAGAACACGCATTCGTGAAACAGGTAAAGCACAATGTCTACTACACTATAGAATCTTTTTTAATATGTAAAACAGATTAATTTATCAAATGTTCAATATTTTACATGCAGCGAGGAAGCTAACAGGTTAAATTATATAGTATCATTTTATAATTTACAATTCAATTGTAACATAAATTTTTCGTAATTATAGATGCTTTAGAATGTAAGCGTGCCGTAAAATGGCTTTGTGATTACATCGCTTATCAATGTTGGCGTCCACCACCTGCTCATTCGAAAGATCTTCACTCCTCTATTGTTGCTGCTTTTAGTTGCTTAACGACTTGGTTAACTGCTCATCCTCAATTACTACAAGTTAGTATTTTGTTTGTATATACTTAATATTAATTATTTTTATAATAAACTGATTCTTAGAACTATTCTTGTAGGATAAAGATTGTTTAACAACAGTTTTAGAGGTTGTTGAACTTGGTGTATCAGGAACTAAAAGTGTAGGGAAACCTGGTGAACCTATTAAAATGAAAGATGAGAAGGAATTAAAACCAGCATCTATGCGTGTTAGAGATGCTGCTGATGCACTTCTAACAGTCATTCTGGAACAGGTATTTATAAATATTTACAAATGAAGTGTAACAAATGTGGTTTAAAATAATTATTGTAAATAAATTTATAGGTTGGTTATTTTCCCAGTGCATGCGGAGCACAGTCATTGTCATCTTTGTTAGACGAAGTATCGCTTCTCCGTCATTGCAATAGTTGGACTGGTGGTCGAGTGCCACGCCAAGCAGCAGTTGAAAGATTCCGTTATTTCGTTGCCGAAAATGCTACCATATTGGCTTTATTAGAAGAACCTCTCGGAAACGATCAGGATCCACAGCCTACTGTAACTGTATTAATACGTGGCCCATTTGGCAGACATGCATGGACATTACAGCTTCGCCATTTACCACGACATAGGTCCAGTATACGAAGTGTAAACACAAATCCAGGTCGACCACTGCCACTAGCGGAAGCTGCACCACGTACAGACTACAAGCCTAGATTTTTCCCGGATAACGTGGACAGAATTCCTCATTGTAAAGTGTATGTTGTATTTCCAAAATATTTATATTTGCATTTAGAAAGTAAATTTTACTGAAAAGATCAAACATTTTGTTAGGGATGAATCTATACCAAGTCTTGAAGCAGTCATGAACAACAATGATGTAATAAGAACTGAACATCAAATTTTATCACAGTTATTGGAACGTCAAATGAATATTGAAACAAAATATTGTGATGGTTATGATAAAGTTTCAGACGAGAAATCGGAGGAATGCGCACCACCTCAAATTTGTCACGAATTTCAAACGGCGCGTCTTTTTTTGAGTCATTTTGGTTTCCTAAATATGGAACCTAAAGAAAATGACGAATCTAGAAATGGTAGTCTTACTGCATTAGACCCAACCATGCCGGGATTTTGTTTAGACTTAGAAACTTTAGATAATATTAGTCCACGAACATGCGACACTGTATATATTTTTTATGTTAAACCTGGTCAAAAGAATTCTACAGAAATATTGTCTAATGTGGTAATTGCATTTTTTATTTCACAATGTTGCATTGCTGTAAGTTCTCTTTATGTAAAGGATTTTCATGTTTGCAGTTACATGAAATGAATGTATCGCCAAACTTTTTGGAATTCTTAAATTCACTAGGATGGCCTGTCTCTGTATCAGCACATGCAGGTTGGACTGGTCATGTTTCCACTTCCTGGAGAGTTACACCACAAGTGAATGTACCACAACCAGCTCATAGTGATCATGGTGGAGCTCTTTACAATGGAGATACTCATGTTCTTTATTGGGCAGATGTTAGCTCTGAAATTGCTTTTGTCGTACCAACTCAATCAAATAATATGCAAAATTCAGATTCGTTAGAAGAATCAAGTTTCGGCAGTGACATTAGTAATAATCAAGGTATAGTTTAAGTAAAATACAAGTAAAGTAATGTTTGATTAGTGGATATAAATGTATCTTAAACATTATCTTATGTATAATTGCACAATAACTAATCATTGCAGTTTGGTTTGAAAGAAGCATCAGTGAAAGTACTAGTTCTAGGAGCTGTGGAACGGGGCAGAATACAGTACAAAACCCACGAACGATGTCACTTGATTTAGAAAAACAACCACCTAGCTTGACAGGATCTAATCCTTCCAATTCTTCTAGCGCGGATCCAGTAAAACCGAGAAGAACAACCAAACAAGTTTTACCTGTACAAACTGATATTAAAATTATGGTCGTTTGGCTAGAAAGTTTAGAAGATTATGCGCAGTTTCCAATTGGTATTTCGACTATAAATTATATTCATTTTTTATGTTAAATGTTCAGAATTTTGAGATCATATTTTATGTATAGGTGATCTTCTTCCCTGTACTTATACTGGTCTTGAACAATCTAGAGTGATACAAGTATCAGATGTACAAGTAATATTCCTCCAAGCACTTAGTAGTGGATTAATGAGAGTCAGATTACAAGGTCCAGTTTCTAGAATTAATTTGGCTACACCCTTAATTGATGGTATGGTTGTATCTAGAAGGGTATTGGGAACACTTGTCAGACAAACTGCATTAAATATGGGACGTAGGAAAAGGCTTGATAATGACAGGTACATAAGATTATAACTATACTTGCATAGTATTGATACGAATAATATTTTATATTTTGCAGTTACCATCCACCACATGTACGTAGGCGCTTGAAGATTCAAGAAATGGTACAGAAATACAGAAAAAATTTAACTGATCCAGAATTATTAACACTTCTATTTAGTAGCACACAAACTTATCAAGTTTAGCAAAATTAAAATTGAATAAACCATATGTTATATTTAATATTTTCATATTTTGTAATTTAAATAATTAATATATAATACCTTAAATAAAGTTTTAATAGTATAAATAATGAACAATTGTAAGAGCACTAATTGAAGTAAATATTATAAAAAATTTAAAGTCAATATTGTACTTCGTTTGTCATATTATTTTATAATGCAATATAATGCAATAATATTTATCAAACAATATGTATTATGTTATCATAAAATCGGAAAGTTAATATTTATTTATATTATCGAAATATGATATAAGATATAAGCAATTATAATGAATAAAACATTTATTACTGTGCAAGAAAATCACAGTAGTGAGAAGAATGACTTGCTACAGTAGAGTGTAATTATATAACGATATAATTCTTCTTTGTGCTTCTTTCTTCTGCCTCTATTGGTATGTTTAGACAACATGTCATTTGACAACTAAAGTAGGGGTCATATTGATTTGTAAAATGATTTCTCACAATGTATTCAAGGTCCTTTCATAAGTTCCTAACATAGTTGATCCCAAATAACATTACCATTTAATATGTAAACATTATTATATAATTTTGCATACATTTGCATAATCTTATCAATGATTTATGGATGGTAATACAACAATGAAATAGATTATTTTTTACAGTAAACATTTATGAACTTATATTATCATTACAAAAAATATATCATATTTGCATAAAATTGAGACATTCTAGAAGAGAAAAAATAATTAATATAATTGAACTAAGATTTTCGTAATAATTAACTAAAATCTTAGAAACATAAAATGATTGCAATATGTTGCGAAATATTGTTAGTAATCATGTTGATATCAATTGTATTAATAGCAAAAATTAGTTGTTATGTCATCCTATATAATTGTATTGCTACTTCAATGCAGAACCGTAATTAGAGTTTGCGGGACTTGAGGCAGAAATCAAAATTGTTTTCGACGTTATCAGATGTTGCTTCAAATCGTTGATAAGGATGGCATTAACGAGTACTTACATTAATACTTGCAATATTGCTACCATCGGGATTGTAACAATTGTCAACTTGAAAGATAGTCTTTCCATGAAACGTTTTGCAAATTCGTAAATTTGAAAATTTAGGTGCAGGGCCCTACTGACTCTCGTGTGTTTAACGCAAGCGGCGAAACTATTTCAATGTAATACTACAAAACGATGTATTTTTTCATTTAGGTAAAAATTCAAGCTTATTATTAAACATAAATAATTATATGTGTTTTAATAATCTATTACTCTATATTAGATACAATTAAATATGTATAATATGAATTATGAAAATATTTAATTTATATTATCAAAAAATGCATAAACTATGATAAAACATATTTTATACATTCGTGCTAGAAAATTGATACTAAGTATGACTACATGATACGCAATGTGTTTTATTCGAGAGAAATCATGATAACAATACGCTTATCTATTTGGCATGACGAATCAAAAAATGAACAAATAGTATATCGGCGCTATATATCTATCAATACAAGGTAGATGTTTCAAACAAAAAAATGTACAAATACCTTTATATGGTATATATGGTAACATTTATTATTAACTACACATTATCAATAAATACAAAGGCATTATTAGATAATGCAATATAAAAATGCATGTGCTATAATCAAAAGTAAGATTGTGCGATAGAATTAATTAGGTATATTATTCTATTAATAATAAAAGTTACCTAGCAATTACAAGTATTCTTTATTTCGTTGATTAATATTTTCATTTTTGGTTGAAAAGCTATTTCATTTCAAAATTAAACCATTATTTTAAGATCATATATGTGTGGTGAAACTAACATGACGTAACTTCTCTTGATTGGACAACTGTTATAATGTGAATTGGGCGCTGCTCAGGCACAGTTTACGTTAGCTTGAGAAAGTAAGACGGTGGTTACATGCCATTAGCTTAGTTTCATGTTCAGTGTGGAATTGTAAAATTTTTTTTATTGAGTAGTTGGAGGTCAAATACAACCATCAATTAAAATTAAAAATAGCTATTTTGCAACGTGTAACTACTTTATTTCGTTTAGAAAATCTATACAGGAACACAATAAGTGTAGTTCGCATATAACTGGATAAAAAACCAATAAACTAGTAAATGTATCGCTATGGAGGATTATGCTATGGATCAATTTTGTGGTAGTAAATTTTGGGTAAGATTGTGTACTTTACTTATATATTGAATCTCCTTTTTTGTTATTCTTAAAGTGTAAGGTATTTGGACGAATCTCAGATGATATCACTTCATTGTTTAATACATAAAAATGAAATAAATAGAACACGCTTTTACGATAATACAATAACCTTTAAATGATGATAAGTAATGAAAAGAGATTGTTTTAATTAAAGAACGTCTGAAAGTGTATTTCTCTATATTTTAGGATAATGATTTAGCATGGAATACCACAGATCCAGATGTCCCTGAGTGTTTTCAAAAGACTGTATTAGTATGGGCACCATGCGCATTTTTGTGGCTATTCTCTGCCACGGAAGTTTATTATTTCTTAAACAGTAAAAGGAAAAATATTCCATACACATGGTTATTTATTACCAAACAAGTACTTATGTTAACATTGATTTTACTTAGTATTATTGACATAGGAAATGCAATACACAGGAGTAATTATGAACAGGTTTATAATGTTGATTATTATACACCATTTATAAAAATTGTTACCTTTGTAAGTATTATTTATCATTTCTCTTTAAACAATACAAAGATTGATTTAAGATGATAACATGGCTTTTATTATTTTTTATAGATTATAACAGTTGTTTTAGTAATATATAACAGAAAATATGGAATGCGAACTTCTGGATTATTATTTTTATTTTGGTTTCTACTTGCCTTGTGTGGACTTGTTCAATATAGAAGCATAATAAGGTCATATATTATAAAGGTATGTCCAAATTTCTAAGTTCCTCAAGATTCCTAGTATAATAACATATAATAATATGTTTTAAAAATAATTTTTTTAGGGTCAAGTAACTTATCCATTTATATCATATATGATATATTATCCAATAGTGGTACTTTTATTTTTTCTAAATTTTTTGGTTGATGCAGAACCTAAATATTCAGAATATCCCAAGGTAATCAAATATGTTTTATTCATGTTATTCTAATATGATGGAAATTAAACTTTATAGCTTAATATTTATTACACCTTTAGGTTGACAAACCATGTCCAGAACAAGGTTCTTCCTTTCCAGCAAAAGTATTTTTTACATGGTTCGATTCAATGGCATGGAGTGGTTTCAGAAAACCGTTGGAAGTTACAGATTTATGGTCTATGAATCCAGAAGATACGGCTACGGAAATTGTACCTAAATTTGATAAATATTGGAATAAGAGTTTACAAAAAACAGACAAGTGAGTGTGACATTTCTAGATATTTGATATTAGAAGTTAAGAGCAAAATAGTAGAAATGAATTAATACAAGTGGAAATACTTCATCATTTATTAAATTAGTAATACATAAAATATCAATCTACTTTTGCTAACAAGAATATTTTGGGCTTATTTTAGGTAAGTTCATTAAAACATTTACTTAATGGGTTAATTAAGTGTAAGCATGATCTTTATGTTTCCAGTGTACAAAGCACTAAGGCATCATTCAGGAAAGCATCTGGTCAAGTAGATTTTAATAATGGACGTAAAAAGAAAGTGACTTCAATTTTACCACCACTTTGTAAAGCATTTGGTGCTACATTTTTATTTGGAGCTGCACTTAAGTTTTTGCAGGATATTATAATTTTCGTTAGTCCACAAGTACTTAAGTGAGTATACTATATTTTAATGTAATATAATGGAATTTTACTTTCTAAATTCTAATTACATGAGTCACATACTTTTTCAATTTAGATTACTCCTCAAGTTTATCGAGGGACAGGAATCAATATGGAAAGGTTACTTATATGCAATTTTGCTTCTAGCAACAGCAACGTTTCAAACATTAATTTTGTCGCAGTATTTTCATCGTATGTTCTTAGTCGGATTACGTGTACGAACTGCTTTAATTGCTGCAATTTATCGGAAAGCATTAAGAATATCTAATGCTGCTAGAAAAGAATCAACAATTGGTGAAATAGTAAATTTAATGTCCGTCGATGCGCAAAGATTTATGGACTTGACGGCATATATAAATATGATTTGGTCTGCACCACTACAAATAATCTTAGCTTTATATTTTTTATGGGACATATTAGGACCAGCCGCACTTGCCGGTCTAGCTGTCTTGCTTATTTTAATCCCGGTGAATATATTGATTACAAATAGATTGAAAACACTGCAAATTAGGCAAATGAAATATAAAGATGAAAGAGTTAAATTAATGAACGAAGTACTTAATGGTATAAAAGTATTGAAGTTGTATGCATGGGAGCCATCATTTGAAGAACAAATATTAAAAATACGTACGAAGGAGATTAAAGTGTTAAAGGAAACAGCATATCTCAATTCTGGGACAAGTTTTATTTGGTCGTTTGCTCCGTTTTTAGTAAGTTGCAAGTTTAACTGTATTACTAAATATAACATATTTTTTATTTTATGTTTTTCAATGAATTTTTAGGTATCTTTGGTATCTTTTGCAACATATGTACTTATAGATGAAAATAATCGTTTAGACAGCAGTGTTGCTTTTGTTTCACTTAGTCTTTTCAATATCTTAAGGTTTCCTCTATCTGTATTACCGATGATGATTGGTAATATTATTCAGGTAGATAAAAATTTGTGAATTTAATTATCATATACGTAACGTATCACGATTAACAATAATTTTTTTTTAAAATAATATATAGGCATATGTTTCTGTGAAACGTATAAACAAATTCATGAATGCAGAAGAGTTGGATCCTAATAATATTCAACATGACCCATCTGAACGTAAGTTTATTAATTATAATATATTTAAAGAGAAGATATGTCTACTAAAATGTATTGATATAATACAGCATATGCATTATTAATTGAGAACGGTACCTTTGCGTGGGATATGGAAAATATTGATAAACCAACATTAAGGAATATCAATCTGCAAGTAGAGCAGGGTCAATTAATAGCTGTTGTTGGAACAGTAGGATCTGGTAAAAGTTCTCTTATATCGGCACTTCTGGGAGAAATGGAGAAAATAAGTGGCAGAGTTAATACAAAAGTAAATATTTCTGCACAATTTGAATGACAAATAGTTTCGGTAGAAAAAACATTTGTTATGTATATGTTATTTATTGTGAACAACAGGGATCTATTGCGTACGTGTCTCAGCAAGCATGGATACAAAATGCGTCGTTACAAAATAACGTTTTATTTGGAAAACCACTTCATAAAAATATATACGATCGTGTAATTGAATCATGTGCATTGAATCCCGATTTGAAAGTATTGCCTGCGGGTGATCAAACAGAAATTGGAGAGAAGGGAATAAATTTATCTGGTGGTCAGAAACAAAGAGTAGCGTTAGCAAGAGCAGTATACAATGATTCGGATATTTATTTTTTGGATGATCCCCTAAGCGCTGTAGACTCGCATGTCGGAAAACATATATTTGAAAATGTAATTGGTTCTAATGGACTGCTTAAAAAGAAGACGAGAGTACTAGTAACGCATGGCATCACGTACTTACCGGAAGTCGATAACATCATTGTCCTTCAAGATGGTGAAATAACAGAAGTTGGAACTTACAAACAACTTTTAGAAAAAAAAGGAGCCTTTTCAGAATTTTTAGTGCAACATCTTCAAGAAGGTATATATTAATTTCTCTGTTCCTATAATTTCTCTATTTGATTTACTTATTAATTTTCAATTATATTTTTCATGGATCTAAGTTGGAAATCGTAAGTCAGTGAAAAAGTAATTACGATTCCTTTTCCTACTTCAATTTATGTGATTGTCCAGAAAGTGGTTTATATTGCGTTTGGCTTGTGAGATTAGAATATTAATGATGTTAGTATTTTTTGCAATTTGCTACTATAAAATCTTATCAGCCAGCTTATAGTATGCAGAAATCTTTACTACAATTTTTTTATCATTCTCTTACTATTGTATTTTTGTATAAAGTAAAAGAAAAAACATGCATGTAGAATTGTTTTAGTGCATGTCGAACTTTAATAAGAGAGGCAGTGAGATTTTTATTTAATGAAGTATCATAATTAATTGTCTTTGCAAATTTATTTTTAAAATACTGTAATTAACAGCCATGACCTTTAAGTGTATTTGAAATTTTCATTTTAGTGTAAATGTATATCCCATTATTATTTTTCAAGTCTATAATAGTACATCTTTTCATATCTTTATTTTTATCACTTTTATATCCATTATAATAAATTTAAAACAGTACACGCTGATAATGGCTCGGAAGCAGATTTACAAGAAATTAAACAACAACTGGAGTCAACAATAGGATCAAGTGAGCTGCACCAGAAATTAACAAGAGCTAAATCAAGAATGTCCGAAAGTCAAAGCGAATCTGGTTCTATAGTTGATAGGAGATCATTAAATGGTTCATTGAAGAGGTAAGCTTTTCTTTAAAGCTTTTCTTTTCTAACGTTTACCTACGTTTACTTTTAATATAAATTATCAAATATTTTAGACAGTACTCTACAGATAGTCAGCAATCTAGTACTCATCTAAGTAGCAATAATGTAAAGGAGGCAAAATTAATACATTCAAAATCAGCAGAAAAGCTAATAGAAGAAGAAAAAACTGAAACTGGAAGTGTAAGTGATTTTATAATATACTTTGTGCAGGAGATTTAAACAAAAATTTTAACCATATATATATTTATTTGTTTCTTATAAGGTTAAATGGAAAGTTTACTCACATTACTTTAAATCTATCGGTTGGTTTTTGTCCATATCGACTATTATAATGAATGCAATTTTTCAAGGATTTAGTATTGGTTCAAACAGTTGGCTTAGTCTATGGTCAAATAGCAATTTAACAACTTATAACGATACAGTCGATAAAGCTCAACAAGACATGTATCTTGGAGTCTATGGTGGACTTGGTATTGGACAAGGTATGTTATTAAATATGTAAAATATTTTCATACTTTTTATACAATAATAGAATATGTTAGTTTTGTTTAAAATTAGATTCTTGTAAAAAAAGCATATAAGGTAAGTTTACCTTTCTGAAGTGTATTCTGAACTGCAGCGACTACTTTTGATAATATAAAAAACTGTCTAAAAAAAAGCATGTTCCTTCACAGATTACACAGTTTTGAGGCTATTTCTTTAATTAATTTTAAACGAAACAGAAAATATACTTGTATAAATCTGTCACTAATCATTTAAATATTAACTTTTTTTTTTTCAAAATTTGTTCAAACACTAATCAAAATTAAAATACTAATAAATTTTTCTTTCCAAAATTTTAATCAAACACTAATCAAAATTAAAAATACTAGAAAGTCTCGTTAGTGTTTTAAAATACTAGTGCGAGTGTGGTTTGCTGTGTTTATAGAATTTTTACAAATTAATTTAAGCTTTGTAGTGACGTATGTTTAAATGTTATTACTTGAATTACTTTTATCATTCAAAATTAATTAATCTTTGTTTTGCATGTAGGTCTAGTATTTTGTTTACGTGTATGTACAAGCTCATGCAATATGTGTATCTCTTTAATGTTCAAGCATGAAGTAGAGAGGTCATAAAGCTTTTTATCTTTTACCATAATTAAGACATAGAAAATTTACAATACATTTTATACATTTATATCAATGAAATATTTCATTCTATCATACATCAACATATTCCATTACATTGCTTATTACTTATTAAGGCATGAAATCCATTTAGCAAAGTCATTGACATAATAAACGTTAAATATACCACCAAGCAAATATGTGATAAACAGATAAGAATATTTACTGGCAAGTTTAAAAATATTACTATAAGTGTATGCATTAATTAATTTATTACATGAAACAAATTTCATCATGTATTTTTTTAAATAACACGTATCATAAAGTTCTTTATTTTATTATTGTAAATATATCTCAATACATGTGTGACTGCAGTAAGGAACCTGCATGTGGTGTTAGACAGACGACGAAGAATACTAAAAGCAATATTGTCGCTAAAAAAAGAAAATAACTTTTCCCTTGATTTAAATACATTACTGTACAATTTGAGTACTGCAAGAACTGCAATCCTTGTTGTGTAACTGTCAGATTTAATGATATATCCAAGTTATTACCAACCGTTGTAGGCGTGACAGTACTTGGAGGGGCTTTAATCATCGCAAAAGGATCAATACGCGCTTCTGTGCATCTCTTCGAGAGTACATTGCAGCGTGTTCTCCGGAACCCAATGTCGTTCTTTGACAAAACTCCAACCGGTCGAATTCTTAGTCGACTCGCTAAAGACACTGATGTCATTGATAATGTACTACCATCCATACTGCGTTCTTGGATTTCTAGTCTCTTTGGGGTATGATATTTTCACGTTGTAAATAATGTGCTTTAACAAACATGGATTCTCATACAGATATTATGGTCTAAGTTTAATGACAGTTACGATTGCTTATTGAGTGTAATTATAATTAATAAGATTAATATTTACATTTTTTTAGGAATGTCCGGGTAGCCCGATGTTGGCTACTCGAGCTTCTGGTCGGGTTTGGGAAAATTTGGGTGGGATCGGGACAGAATCAATTTGAAAAAATAAAAATTTAGAAAGGTTTTGAAATATGGACATTCTAAAATTTGGCTATCTGTGGAAATTAGAGAAATCCAGGAGTTTAGAAAAATATTTATATGCTAATAATACCTTAGGCCTCTCGACCGATCTCACACGAATTTTTCTGAGCTTAACCCGAGTCCGAAATCTCGAGTAGATTCACGATTTTTTAAAATTTGTTTTCTAATTTTAGTATTATTATTCATATAAATTTCATCAAGTTTTTACTAAAAGAAATTCACGCTTTTAGAGCCATTATGAAATACAATAATTAATTTTGAATATTATTTGCATGTTTGAATTAATCAAATTTTTTTTTAATACAAAAAGAATGTTGTACACATTAGATTATTTAGCTGCTAGATTTGTAAAGTAAAAACAGCATTATATTAAACAGAGGTTGAATTCACTTATGGTAATAACTTTGTGATACTTAAATTGACTGTTTATTTCTTTGTATTTAAATTAATTATTGTTTTCTTTTTTTATGACCGTAATATAAAAAAAGAAATTGTATCATATTGTAAACATATTCTGACTGTACTTTGTTAATGTATAGTATTCCATATATTTCTACGTTCGTGTATCCCAAATATTCATGAACCATTTGAAATATTTATTTATGCGTATATAACAAATTTGATCTGTATCATAAATGTCAATTCAGTACGTGTACTAGATTTTAGTTTTAGTAATTTGTTCAGCCACCAACAGACTATAGTATACAGAGATATAGAGCAATAATAATTGTAATTGCTAAGGTAATGGACACAATTATACAATCATTGTTTTGCATAGAAAGTTGATATCTTTTGTGCTTGGAAATATTTACATGTATCTGCTTTATTTCTTACTCTTTATGCTTTATTTACTTTTACTGCTTAAGCTTTTTATGTAATGTACCATTATGTGTGCCTAGCATGACCCTCCACAGCAAACTTCAAACCTTCTCACATAACATGAGACAGAATATTAGTTTGTTTTTATCAGAAACTATAAGAAATTGATTAAAAACTATCGATTAAAGTTCTACTAGCTTATGTATTAGTAAATAATACTTTGAAATATTTATATGATATTGAAATCAAAATTTACATAGAAATTTGGAACAGAAAGAAAAATTTCAAGAACGCCTTAGATTTTTGAAGTTCTGGCACATTCGTAATCATTTTAAGATGTTTAGAAATTGTTATTAGAGTGATTACAATGAAAGCAACTGATGTCTGATGTTGTAGCGATGGCGAGTTTTTTCTGCGATTTGGCACCGCAGCTGGGCTGTTGGTTGGCTGCTCGCCAGATGCACATAGTGATGCTGCGTGCTGTGATGCGTGCTCCATTGACCTTCTTTGATACGACTCCTATTGGTCGTATTATCTCCAGGTTTGCTAAAGACGTCGACGTACTGGATACATCTCTTCCTCAGCAAATTTCCGATAGCATCTATTGTTTGTTTGAGGTAATTTTTGGAAATGCCTGAACCAGATTAAGATGATTGGTTGTTATCATTTCCTTTCTATAACTCCTTCAATCATAATTCATTGGGTCTTCATATATCTCCATTTCACTAAAGGGTTTGTATTGGTTTTTATGTTGCTGTATTTCTTATTTAATATACAATAGACATTTATTTATTTAGCAATATTTTAACTCAACACGATTTATTACAGCTCAGCTCATTCAACGAAAATACTTTTAAATGTAGAATAGAATCCAAGATAAAGTATAATTGTGTCCATTTTAATACATTACAATTATGATTTATTATTTTAGAAATAGTACATATGATAGAAATATGCTTGTGATGGGTGGTAGAAAGTGGCTGTGCAAATATTCATTGAGTAAAACACATTGTTTGTATTCAATACATGTTTAAAAACATGGGTGTTCCATTTAATACACGCGATGGGTAATTGTGCTCGTAAAAGCGCAGTGCGTTGTATCAGTCTGATTATCAGATATAGGGATACATCTTTGCTTTTCCTTACACTGTTCCTAGACTTATTCTATCTTTATTGGCATAACTAGGCAGGGACCAAAGTAAACCTATGCTTCTCAAAAATCTTTTCTGGGTCTTCCCATGTATTCCCATAATTAAATATAAAAATTTCTTTAGTAAAGCTAAAGGACATGGCTCATCTTAGACTATCTTAGTTATGCCAATGTTTAGGCCTACCCTAGGTCTTCTTTACCTTCCCTAGTCTTGCCCTAGGATTCACTAGTTTCTCTGTGGGTCTTCTCTGTAAACTGATTTTCAATTCTTCCAAATTCCCCTTTTAGACAATCCCCAGACCTCTAGCAGCCTCAGTAGGTTCTCTCTAGAGTCTAGATTCACCCTAGGCGTGCACATCAGTGCCCATGTGTTCTTTAGTGGGCACTTGATTTGCCCATCACTGGTCTAACATACTGCATGATCATTAATTTATAATTTTTGTTAACCGTTTATGTTATGTTATATATGTATAATTATTTATTCTTTTGTTGCATATAATAGCAATATTTGATTCAATTTTACACTACATACTCAAAAATTCATCGAAAATACATTCTTCTTCCACAATGTTGCGTATTCATATTACAGGTCATAGCTACTTTAGTGGTAATAAGTTTTAGTACGCCAATATTTGTTGCGGTGATTGTACCAATAGGTGGAATTTATTACTTTGTTCAACGTATGTACGTTGCATCTTCACGACAACTGAAACGTTTAGAATCTATTTCAAGATCTCCCATATACTCGCATTTCAGTGAAACAGTTACTGGTATGTAAATCCATGTTGAATCAGTAGTCCATTAGTGAAATTTCAATGAAGCAACGAGAAATCCTATTTCTATAAAATCATACTGATAGTATTAATATTTTATTTACTAGGAACTCAAATGATTAGAGCATTTGGTGTGCAAGAACGATTTATTCGTGAATCTGAAAATAAAGTGGACTTTAATCAAGTCTGCTATTATCCTAGCATAATTGCAAATAGGTATAAATTTATTTTATGAGTTATAATATTAAATTGAAAAACTGATTGCAAATTATATAATTCATTATTGCATTGTAGATGGTTGGCAGTACGTTTAGAGATGGTTGGAAACTTAATCATCTTCTTTGCAGCATTATTTGCTGTATTAAATAAAGATACCATAAAATCGGGCGTAGTTGGTTTATCCGTTAGCTATGCCCTACAAGTAAGATTACATATATTTAACAACATAATGAGTCGTCTAATAACGCGATTTTTAAATAATAACAAATTATTGCTTTAGGTAACACAAACATTAAATTGGTTGGTACGGATGACTTCTGATGTCGAGACCAACATAGTAGCGGTAGAGAGAATAAAAGAATATGGAGAAACTCCACAGGAAGCTCCATGGAAAAATCCTAATTACACACCACCTAAAGAATGGCCAGTACAAGGAACAGTTGAATTCAAAGATTACAAAGTTCGCTATAGGGAAGGCTTAGAACTTGTACTTCGCGGATTATCATTTTCAGTTAAAGGAGGAGAAAAAGTTGGTATTGTCGGTAGAACCGGAGCTGGAAAATCCTCTTTAACATTGGCTCTATTTAGAATAATAGAAGCAGCCGACGGAAAAATTTTCATCGATGATATTGACATTGCTAAATTGGGACTTCATGATTTACGATCTAGATTAACTATTATTCCTCAAGATCCAATATTATTCTCAGGAACCTTAAGAATTAATTTAGATCCATTCAACTGTTACACAGATGATGAAGTTTGGAGAGCTTTGGAACATGCACATCTTAAATCTTTTATAAAAAGTAAATACAATGTCCTTTTCTTGATAAATAATTAATATAACGAACAGTTCAACACTGTATTACGTTCATATTTTTAGCTTTGCCAAATGGTCTTTTACACGAAATTACTGAGGGTGGCGAAAATTTAAGTATAGGTCAACGACAATTGATTTGTTTAGCAAGAGCATTACTTCGGAAAACAAAAGTACTTATACTCGATGAAGCAACAGCTTCAGTCGATCTAGAAACAGACGATTTAATTCAAACGACAATTAGGCAAGAATTTAGTGACTGTACGGTTCTCACGATAGCTCATAGGCTTAACACAATCCTTGATTCAGACAGGTATGGTTTAGAAATATATGTTTTAAAATATGAAATAATATTAATTGAAAACGTTTCTTTAGGGTCATTGTCCTGGATAAAGGACTGATTATGGAATACGATTCTCCAGAAGCATTGCTACGCAATTCATCTAGTTTATTCCACAATATAGCTAAAGATGCAGGTCTTGCACCTTAATTAAAGTGCATATCATGAAAATTGTACAAGCAATAAAAAAAAGATACAGATTTTTAATTCGTAATAGAAAAAAATAAGGAGAAAAGTATAGCAGGCACGAAATATTCTTAGAATTGAAAGGAAAAAAACAAAAAATTTTGTAGAACAACTTTCTTTGATTAAATTGTGCGCTATATTTAAATAACGTTCAATGCAGCCCACTTATAATAGTAGTACGGATGTCCGTTACTTGTACTGCCATTTTAGTAGCACATTCTGTGCTGAATAGTATAAGTTTATAAACATATACACAGTGACTTAACAGATTCTTGGTTATAGGAAGTTTTAATCATTTTAAAAACACACCTCTCACGATCACGTATAATTAAACAACATGGGTCACGAACAAAATAGAACAGTATTGTTTACTTACCTTTATTTTTAGTCAATTTTATTATGCCCACTGTTCTACTATAATGTTTTGTTATAAAATTTGTCACACATAAGTGTAGCATTATTTATCTATCCTGTTTATTTATCTTTTTAAGCTTTTTATTCCTATTTGTACTATTAATATTATATAACGTATCGTTATGCTGTGTGAATACTCGCAAATTAAAAAACTTTTAAAATAACAGTTTTGTATAATAATAAAACATTTACTCTTGTTATTTGTTGATTTGTTTAAATGTTACATAACTAACGTATTATATGTATTAAAACAAATTTTAGTGCCATACACTGTGAAATTATAGAGAAGCGCTTTTAAACTAATATTTTTCTCATAATACTTAACATTTTGCAAAAAAAGAACAACAATACTGTTCGCGATATGATTGTTGTTAACAATTTCTCAATTATCTAAACTATATTTAATATAAGTGCTTTCAATAATTGCTTTTAATAAACAATTATGTACTCACAAATTGTATCTGAAAAAAATACAGTTGGTGTGGCGTTAAACAAAATATCGTAAAAAAAATTTCAAATAAAATGAAAATAGATTCTACTTAATTGTATTTTTTAAATGTTACATGCAAGGTCATAACAATACGTATTTTAATTATATTCATTTCTTTAGCATAAGCAATTTAGTCCCATTACAAATTTTGTAATTATGGAACAGTGATTGGGAGATCAAGTGCCCATCGAAGAGCTCATGGGCACTATAATGAATGATGATGTGTGCAGAATTTGGAAATTTGGAAATTTAAAAATTTCTGATATGAAATAACGAAGTATAGAATGTGATACTTATTCCATCTATCGATGACGTTGAGCACTATGTATCGTGTCTCCGCTATCGCTCTTTTTCACATAATAATATAACCTCATTCTAAACTTACATCGCGTGCGACAACTTGATAAATAAAGTTTTCCATAAACACTGATCGAAAACATTAATATTAATATAGTGTTATTTATCTTTCTTTTGTAAATAAATATAATTTCTCAAGTCATTCTTCGCACATGGTTATATTAGTAATTTAAGTTGTCAGTGTAATGAAATTTGAGTGTCAAAAATGAGTGATTCTGAGAAAGATGATGAACCTAAAGTGACAGGACCTGTGGACAATGCTTGGTCGTTAAAAATCCCAGCTTTTAAACCAGAGGATAACCCCAATCGTCTCCTGGAAGAAAGTTCTTTTGCAACACTTTTTCCAAAGTATAGGGAACAATACTTGAAAGAACATTGGCCATTAGTTCAAAAAGCTTTAGCCGAACATGCTGTTAAAGCAGAATTGGACCTGGTTGAAGGGAGTATGACAGTTAAAACAACAAGGAAAACATGGGATCCTTACATTATTATCAAAGCACGTGATATGATTAAACTTATGTCACGTTCTGTTCCATTTGAACAAGCTGTTAGAGTACTACAAGATGATATTGGTTCAGATATCATAAAAATATCTTCTTTTGTCAGAAACAGGGAAAAGTTTGTTAAGAGACGGCAGAGGCTTATTGGTCCTAATGGTTGTACTTTAAAATCCATTGAATTATTAACAAATTGTTATGTACTTGTACAAGGACAAACAGTTGCCGCATTGGGTCCTTACAAAGGCCTGCAACAAGTTAGACGCATTGTGGAAGATACTATGAAGAATATTCATCCAATTTATAACATTAAAGCATTAATGATTAAGAGAGAGCTAGCTAAAGATCCAAAATTAAAGAATGAAAATTGGGAAAGGTTTCTTCCAAGGTTCAGTAGTAAGAACATTAGTAAGAGGAAACAGCCTAAAAAGAAGAAGGAGAAGAAACCATATACTCCATTCCCACCACCACAGACAGAGAGTAAAATAGATAAGATGATAGCATCTGGTGAATACTTCTTGAAGGAGGAACAGAAGAGAGCCAAGTTGAAGAAGGAACAAGAAGCTAGACACCAAGAAGCAGAAAAGAAGAGACAAGAGCGTAGAGCACAAGCGTTTATACCTCCTGAAGAGAAGCCTAAAGTAAGGAAAGAGCAGAAAACGGATATAAACTTGGAGGAGTTCAAGAAAAAAGTGAAGAAGGGGTTGAAGAAACGTAGTACATAACAGGACTTAGTTTTAAGAATAAAATAAGATATATGTTGATAAATTATCACTTGAGTAAATAAATACAAGTTTCTGGAATAATTCCATCATTTTATTAAAAAAACCTTGTTCCTATAAGTATCATAATATCGCATCCTTACCATACAAGTATAAATATATATAAACATACACTTACTGTATATATTTATATATATTCTTTTTCCACTCCAATATTATACATTTGCAAAATACAGAGTCGTAGAAATACAATGTGTACACTTTGAAGACAGGTATTTGGACTGGAAAACGAATGTCCATATATTTATGTGTATATTTTCAAGATTATTTTATTAACGGAAATTGTAAATTCGTTACAATTTCAATGCAAGGGATAAACGACGTTTCCCTTTGACAGTCCTTCACAAATGAAAACTTTGAAACAAGTAACTCATTTGGCTATTTTTAAATATTAAAAATAATGTTAACACACCGAGTCTTCAATCTAATGGCTACCTCAGACGATCAAGGTATATTGTCAATACTTCAGGGTTCTCTATAATATTGTATCGACAATATACAGTGTATACTGACTGCCTGAGGTTTCCATATTGAATTAGAATGTCTTCAAACAAATATCATAATGTGATATAAAAGTAAGGGGAGTATTAAAATCTAATATACATATATTGATCATGAGAATCCTGAAATAATAACAACATCATTTATCTGCGGTCTTTGTACGGAAATAGAATTTCTTTAAACATATACCACGATGTAAAAGTAACAGGCATATTAAAAGTTAACAATATATGTCACAGATCACTTTGCCTCGTTCCTAGAACAAGAAATCGTGACATGTTGCACCATCATAATAGCACAGCCCTCCCACTCGAGGCTTCGTCTTAACAAATACAAGCCTAATGAACAATTCAACGTATCGTACGGGAAATCGTGTATATTCGTTTTCAATGTACAGCGCAATCTGTTATTGTATCCCGGTCGAGCACCAAGTCGATAGTGCTCGACAACGAGCAAATTGCTCTGCTAGCTTAACGTTAAGTCGCTCGTTATCTTACAGTTTACAGATCATGGAAGTACAACGTGTCTCGTAAGCTTACGTTTCCTAAACATGTCATATGTACAATTTATTACGCACGGTTATGATTGCTTCGTGAGAAACACGCGACGAAAGCGGTGAACAATGTAGCTGCATACTGATGGGCGCTTTCAAGCAGTTTGCTTGCTGTACAGTTTCAAATCCTTTATGATACTTATCCGTAGTGAACATTGGCGCAATCTTTTTTAGGAGTGGGCACCTTGGGAGTTAAAGAATTTAGGGAGACTCGGAAATTTGCAAGTTTGAAAATTCGTACTGAGTTTGTAAGGGGTCCTACAACCCCTATGTTATATGGAATGATCAATCATGGAGGCCCACTCTGTTCTGTAGCTACGCCAATTTCGTGACATTTCTTTATAACTAAAAAATGTTTTAAAAGATTTGCAATCTATTCAACACCAATCTGATAACGAAGAAAGTACTCAGAGACACTTTAGGACGGGAGATATACGATTAAATCGATTATGTAGTATAATATGATTCACGAGTTACATCGAGAAAAAGGGATCGTACCCTTTAATCTTGTTTGTTCGATTACAATGTCTTGTATCTCTGAATGACTTTCTGGAGGGCTGAGAAAAAAGGCCAGTAATTGCATTTTTACTTGCAGCTTAATTTAGAAAAGAATTTGAAGGATTTAATCGAGATTTTGTAAACAAAGGATTGGACAAAAGAAAGTATTTGTTAAGCGCAAGGTTTCATCAAAATCGATGCTGAATACAGTAAGATCTGTCTGACAGTGTAATTCGTATATATGATCATTTAACAGATCTCACTGTATCTTTCTTAAAGCACAAGATCCGTGTATGTACAATTAGTATCCATCGCATAAATTCCTAGTTATTGGTTTCAAGTATAGTCCGAATGAGCCTAATTCTTCGAGTAAAAACAACCACTCTTAATGTACAGCGTTCCATAAAGCTACGAGCGTGTGTATAGGCGATTAAAAGGGCGCGCTTGTAGTATCATACAAAAGCTTACAGTAGTAACTTCGTTAGCGTAATCACGATGTACGTATTCGCGTACGTATGTACGAACGTGTGTTAGTGTCAATGCGAGATGACGGCAGTAAGATCATTGTCGTCGTGAAAGTATAAGTGTACAAAAGATCATCCCCTTGCTACGTATTGCTGTATTAGTCGCATCATTTTCTCCCTTTCAATAAGCTCGACGCGTTCTACATACTCAACGAATGTCGTCGTTCGATACAAAATTTCATTCTCACGACTAGAGATGGATCCCTGTTACGCAGAGCCAGCGTAATTGCAAGAACAACGCTTTCGTTGTACACAAATACGTATAAAACGCGTCGAGCTTTCGCACAACCAAGTAAGTATACGATTTCTTATACAAAAATAAATCTCTTTCGTGAGAATTGTAGCGTACGCCTTTGATCGAGAAGTTTGATCGATTCACGCCGCGATCGAGCTCGAGGCTGTACGTGTATAATAAGTTCAGCTAAGAAAGAAATAATCGCGACAGTTTTTATCTTTACCGCTGGTAGAAACCGCTGTATCGAAAACAACTACGATTCTGTGAATCGATTCGAAAATAATGAGAATTTCATAAATGCTTCGTTGGAAAGAAAATCGGTCGATAAAACAGGTTTTCTCGTTTATACGATAGTTTGAGATCATCGATGTTAAGACAAATGCACCGGGACGCAAAATACTTCGAAAGCAGACTTCCAGGATCGACCTGCCGTATCAGAATGTTCTCTTAGCATCTTTCTAAAAGGCGAAACTTCAAACCCGCTTTCTACTCGATTCGGAAAGGTAAAAATAAAAAACGAAGCTCTCCCTTGACAAAATATGACGTCTCCGTAATCTCACTAGTAAATGTTACTCCCGTTCCGCTAACACCTTAATCAAGAATCTCGTAACAGTCTCATCGATACGAGTATATATACGTATATCATACAATCGTCCATCGGCTCGAGAAGGTTCAATTATCGTCCGATACGATCGAGCAACCTCGATCTAGGATCGATCAAGTCACTCGTCCTGATCAGATCGACCCGTCTTCTTCTGATCAGATAACGCACTCCTTGAGTCCTTCGCGAGTGACGACGGCACCGCGACTTTCACGAGCCACTTATCCTGTTGCTCGCGAGCTAGTGATTATGGTTGTACAGGTGCCACCTCTGCGTCTCGGCATTCGAGTCGCATTTCTCCGCGGTGATTCCTCTTTGCGCGTGGTATCTCGAGTCCACGCACACAGGGATCCTCGAATGACGAATCAGACCACCCTCCAGGTGCCTCCACTTCTGGTTCTCGCTGCCGTCGCAAATCTGCATCAGCAACGTGGTGCCTTTCGCGTACACCGGCAGGGTGAGACAGAGATCGTGGTGCTTTATCAGACCGTCCTTTGTTAGGCCCCATTCCTGGAATAATAAAGGCGATTACGGATTAACAGAATATTGAACATTGAACAGAATATTTTAACTCGGAGTTGGACTTCTAGATTTTAACATTTGAAAATGAGAACCGTCTCCAAGTGCGGAACTTCGAATAAATTTTTGTTCCAAGATAAGAAAGCTTTAAGGAAAATTTATTTCAGGAATTTGTGTCCATTACGTCCGAGGAAGCGAAAATTTTGTAAGAGCCGTGGTGATAGAAAACCGAAGACAAACAACCGGAACATCGTCGTATTTTCATTTTCTCCGCTGCGGAACTTCGCGGGAGCGGCATCCCTTAATCCGTCCTCGCAGACGGGCGCAATAATTGAAACGTAAAATTGAATACACGGATTAATGGATAAAATAGTTATTTCTAGGAAGCATCGGAGTTTATGTTCGACCAAGCATTTGGGTTAATAACATGGGTATTATCAAAACGTCCCTCTACCCACCACACTGTAACCATTAATTTCTTCCTTATCCCGTTTACTAATCCCTCAAAAGCTATTTATTCGTACTTTGCACGAGAGATTCCGATAAGAGCTGTTTTATCGAGGTCAATTGCGCCAATTGAATTTATTAATTAAACTCGGCGATCGTTAATCAAATTTACCGAAGTTTGGTTGACTAGAATCGGGGAACAAATTCATTTTCCTCCGCGGACGAGACACCTGTTTTACGGTGAATAATGAACCCTCGTACTTACTTGGTTACCACCGGTGTCGTGACACGGATAAAGTCCTACATTGCCGTCTAGTAGATGGCCCATGCTATCCAAGCATGCCGGTCCTTGTTTCAAAGATCCTCCAGGACCACCCTCGCTGGTGGGTATAACCAACTCAGGATACACGTTTTTCAGATACCAGCTGAACGGCTTGCAGTGCAATTTCCGCTTCAGCTCCATTCTGTCCTGAATACTAAAACGAGACAGGGGGAACGGCGTTTTATTAATACGGCTTTCACGTGCTCCGACGCGTTTTAATGAAATCGACTATCGGTATTTCGTCCCGTTCGCGACCCGTAAATCGAGCTTCTTTCACGCCGTAAGACGGCGCAGAAATTAGAATGTGATGAACGATCGGAGGCACGAGTGAAACAATTTTTACTGAACATCCACAACTCGGATAAAGTGAAACATGTACAGGTACGAATTTTTGTAGGGCTGAAATCAACCTCTACAGATTTAGCTATTTTTTATTTCATTTTGTAACTCGAGGTCTGCAAGAGACAGAAATGTTACTTCTTTTAATCGCGTGTACAAAAAATGATTTAATTAGAGAATAAAAATTGTAAATAATTTTTCTAAAATTCTCGAGATGTGTAGCTTCATATAAAAGATTCGTTCAACGAGTCGCGACAAAAATTCTCAGTGACTTCACAAAGGCTGAATCGATTCGCGGAGCTGAAAATTTATTGAAAAGGTTCTCACTTTCCGTAAGGTATATTTCGCGCCAGCGGGACCGCATTGTAGTAGAACTGTTTATAATCGTCCATCCACACCTCGGCTGCTCGTCTGGTGTTGCGGGCGAACACGTTCCCGCTCCCCCCGGGGAACGAGTAGGGGTGGCGTTTACGAAACACGTGGCCGACACGCGAGCACGGAATAATCTCCAGGCTGCCACCGCATTGCCACACTCTGAAGGAGATTTCTGTGGAAAGGGGCTCGATAAAAAAACCTTCTCTATAAATTCACGAAAAAAGCTCGTTTTCTCACCGAGATTCTCGCCACCCCAAACGTCCATCTGGGTGTCGTACTTGCCGAGCTTCTCGAAGTACGCCTTGTTGATCACGAACAAACCGCCCGCGATCATCGGTGTTCTGATCGCTTGCGTGGGATCCTTCTGTCGGGCTAGTCTCTCCGATTGACTCAGATATTCCCATTTGAATACCAAGCTCCAGTCGAAACCACCCCTGAGATCCGCTGACGCTCCTGAACAATGGCAAAATTGGACTTGAAAGAAGTTTTCACGCCACGAGGGAACGAAAGCAGAGGGAAAAGAGATCGTTCGAGCCACCTGAACCTAATCTCGTTGAAAGAAAAGGACATAGGGTGCTTCGAAGATGGAAACTACAGGGTTTCTACGAGACAATCTTCTCTCCGAAGTAACACGAAATTGGTGACGCGGAAGGGCTCGGGAAAACGGTAAATTTCATTGACTGGTAGAAGTGAAAAGGGAGAATACTTTATAAGCATTTAACGTTGTTATTATAAATATTAATAAATACTTTTCGTACAGTGTAAGAGCACTAGAAGAGGAAGAGGGAGAATATGTCTTCATAAGTATTTAACGTAGTTATTATAAAAATTAATAAATAATATATTTCGCACAGAATGAGAGCACTAGAAGAGGAAGAGGGAGAATATGTCTTTATAAGTATTTAACGTTGTTATTATAAAAATTAATAAATAATATATTTCGCACAGAATGAGAGCACTAGAAGAGGAAGAGGGAGAATATGTCTTCATAAGTATTTAATGTTGTTATTATAAAAATTAATAAATAATATATTTCGCACAGTATGGGAGCACTAGAAGAGGAAGAGGGAGAATATGTCTTCATAAGTATTTAACGTTGTTGTTATAAAAATTAATAAATAATATATTTCGCACAGTATGGGAGCACTAGAAGACGAAGAGGGAGAATATGTCTTCATAAGTATTTAACGTTGTTATTATAAAAATTAATAAACAATATATTTCGCACAGTATGAGAGCACTAATCCTTCATTCTTTATCATAAATTTGATCTCCCTGATTATTTCACGACGCTCATGGATAAAAAATTGATAATTATGATAGAAGTACCGATATATTGGAAGGTATCCATGCTTATGACGTCAATAACAGGGCATACGACCCTCGTAGGATCTTCAGCAACCCTCTCCAAAAGGGGTTCCAGCCAGTCCGCGTTGCATTCACAATGCGAGTCGAGGAACGTTAATACGCTCGCGGTGGCTGCATCCGCTCCTCGCACCCTCGACCTCATCAAACCCTCTCTCTTTTCGTTGCGTATCACTCGCACTTTGTGTATCCTCGACAGCTCTTCACCATCCTCGGCTGCAAACAAAGCGGGTGAATCGTCACGAAGTCCGTTCATTATATCGAGACATTATGGAGAACGAGTGACAAGTATACCAGCTAATATCGCGTTCTCATTTTAATTATGAAATATCAACAAGCTCGAGAGAATTTAGAAACTTTATTAAAAATTCAAATTTGAGCTTAGAAAACTAGTTTCGACAGAAAACTTACGATGATCACTGAAGTCGTCTACTAGAATGATCTCCTTGATCAAATGCTCGGGGCTCCTGTTTAAGACGCTGAAAAATAATCAAAGTTTAATCGTTTATTTCTGCTGTTCTAATTTCATCGAGTAATTCAGTCCTGAATGCGGCAACGATCTTAAATAACTTTCCCTAAATAAGTTTTTCCCAGTGGCGCACCCTCGTCCCCGGAAACTCGCTTACCGTCACCGGGAAAAATTCTTCCCGCGAAGAGGGTAATCTTGTTCGAGTCAGCCGACGTTACCCCGTGTGAAGATCTTTCAATTAAGGGATGGACGTTCGTGAGGGAAATGCTTGATTCGTGTCACTGTACCGAAGGAAAAGCCGTAGGAATATTCCGAATCCTTTAAGCCGATGTACACGTACATTTTATGTGGAATTACAATTGATGAAATACTATTTCCAGAGAGATTTACGTTTTAGTCAGGACTTTGAATAGTAGTTACCACAAATATATTGGGAAGTTATATTTTATAGGGTCAATGTGTAAATTTCTAGGTGTACCTTTGTACATAGGATCAAGTATTGTATGTCCTCTAAAAATTCCTATCAACACCTTTATATTCCACGCGTGATTTATCGCCATAATGGGCAGGGAACGATGGAACGACGATTAGAAAATTCCACGAGTCTCGTGTCAAGAATTTTCTCGCGTTTTCGCATCGGCTCCCGGTGTCACGTTGTATTACCACGCCGTGCAGGGGAATTTGGTCGTTCGTGATCGAGCAAATATTACTGTAATTTTATTCCGCGATCACCGATTATTTCACATCCCTTATCGCTCGCTATTTGTCGAATTCTAATGAATTCTGCGGAAACTGCAGAGTACCTGACGACGGTTCTTAGCAGAGTAGACCGAGCCTCGTTGTGGAAGGTGATTATCACAGAAGTTGGCGGCAAGTCTCTCCTCCATTGTTTCATTCGACACCTGGAAGCAAAATTTTGGAAAACAATTAATTGGAAAATGCAAATTCAGCTTTGCATAAGACACCGTCGGAACAATAACTCAAAGTAAACTTTATATATTCAATTGTTAATTATATAACTATAATAACGGTCGTTTATAAAGTCGGTAAAAAGACGATATAGAGTATTAATGAAGATTTATTTATCGGACGTTTAATTTGCACAAGATGAATGGCGACGAACTTTCACGAAGTTGAAGTTCGAGGGGTGAAAAGAACCGAGGAGAAAGTAGCTCTTCAAAAAAAAGACGACTCGTCGCCTTAATTAGACAAGGGAACTCGGAACTGAGATTCCCCTAATGAGCTTCTCAATGAAACATTAGGCGACTTATAATTGGGTCATCAAGTCGGTGGATAGGATCGAGCCCCTTCGTCGGGGCTCTTGACGTTATCTGTTGATTAATATCCTTATTCGTGGGGGGTTTTAGAGTTAAATCAACTTATATGCATAATTCTTGTGTAGATATTTTAAACATTTCAATGATCGTTCAATGACCACGTGCTGATATTATTCATAAATTTCGTTAAATACAAGGCAAGAGTAACAACAGACATTGTAACGTTAAATGATGTAAACGATGAATTATGAAGTGCTTGCGGAAAAAGTAAACACATCTGCAACCTGTTACAAATTTCGTACTTGTTCAAGCACTTTCGTGCAAAACACGTGTCCTTTTTTCATCTTACAGTTAATGTAAGGGGTGCATTAACGAAAAAAATCAGAACATTTCGAACGTAAAGTTCGGTGCAAGGGTACACGTTCCACGCGGAAGGGAACGTGTTAAGGTTGAAAAAGTGACGGGCAAAGACGAGGGTGGGCGGGTGGAAAGCAAATAGAAGAACAGCAAGAAAAAGGAGGACGATCATTTTGGCGCGGCACGCCGACACGGAGGGTACATAAATGCGACTAGACGGCCAGAACGATCCCAATATGTCAGTCCCACTTTTCCAAGATAAACTCGAGAAACGTGTACAGAATGCGTCCACGTGTAGCGTTGCGCTTCAACTTACCAACAACCCTCGTCGAGATTGTAAAAGTTCACGGATGAGATTATCGACCCTGCGAATTATTGCTTGCACCGCCTGAGATATTGTTACGTAGGCTTCCTCTGACCGAGAATAACGACACTTTCTGCCACTGCAGGATATCGAGTTTAGAAAGATATCTTGAGTTTTGGAACACGTCTCGAGTTTAGAAAGATATTTCGAGTTTGAGAAGATATTTCGAGTTAACTGTAGAAATTTAGAGTTCACGAACGAAAGTTAGTTTTAAACCAAAATTCAATTGCAGTTGAATGAAATACGAGTTTGGTTAGTCACATATTATATTGTGTCACGAGTGCGTCACGATATTAGGGGTTGAAACGACCACCAACGTTCTATTCATCGTTGTTCCACTCACCGAGACGAATTAAACGAGAAGTATAATTCGAGATGAGAAACGTTGGAGGCAAAGGTTGTGGACATATTTGTCGGCAACGAGATTGCAAACGATCCTTAAAGCGAAGCAGACGGGACGGATCATCCGGACGGTTTAATTCGAAACTGCAATTTGGGCTTTGGTCCGGGCGTTAAAGTGGGTAACGCGAGACGGAGCGGTTCTATCGAATCGGAACACGTGCACGCGCGTGTACACGAGGCGTTTACACGCGACAATGCTCGTCCCAAACAAAATTGCACGCTCGTTTCGAGCGGGACACGTCCATCCCGGCTTGTACCGGCTACAATTTCTCGTGTACCTCGCGAAATCGATACGTACACTAATCGACTTTTATACCGGTGTAACACTCGCGAATGTCTGTGTAAACGCGCAAAGCGAGGCATTTGATGCTTTAACGATTCGATGCCCGCTCGTTGATTTTTCGGTCTCAGTGATTTACTTTGCTTTTCGTTTACCTGCTGTTAACGTGTAACTAGTTTACCATGTAATTTTATATAACTACGTTAATGCATATGTTCATGCAACTACGTAAATGCATATGTTCATGTAACTACATAAATGCATATGTTCATGCAACCACATAAATGCATATGTTTGTGTAACTACATAAATGCATATGTTTGTGTAACTACATAAATGCATATGTTTGCGTAACTACATAAATGCATATGTTCATGCAACTACATAAATGCATATGTTTATGTAACTACATAAATGCATATGTTTGTGTAACTACATAAATGCATATGTTTATGTAACTACATAAATACATATGTTCATGCAACTACATAAATGCATATGTTCATGCAACTACACAAATGCATATGTTTATGTAACTACATAAATGCATATGTTCATGTAACTACATAAATACATATGTTTATGTAACTACATAAATGCATATGTTCATGTAACTACATAAATGCATATGTTCATATAACTACACAAATGCATATGTTCATGCAAGTACACAAATGCATATGTTCATGTAACTACATAAATGCATATGTTTGCGTAACTACATAAATGCATATGTTCATGCAACTACATAAATGCATATGTTCATGCAACTACACAAATGCATATGTTCATGTAACTACATAAATGCATATGTTTGTGTAACTACATAAATGCATATGTTCATGTAACTACATAAATGCATATGTTCATGTATCTACATAAATGCATATGTTCATGCAACTACATAAATGCATATGTTTGTGTAACTACATAAATGCATATGTTCATGCAACTACATAAATGCATATGTTCATGTAACTACATAAATGCAAATGTTCATGTAACTACATAAATGCAAATGTTTATGTAACTACATAAATGCATATGTTCATGCAACTACATAAATGCATATGTTTGTGTAACTACATAAATGCATATGTTTATCAATTCTGATTTCAAGGAATGTATTTTAACAAAATGTGTATATAATAAGAAACTTGTGGAGCGGTCATTTGACCGATTTGGTAGTTTTAGCGTTAATAAAATGATTGCGTCTGAGAGGACCAAGGAAGAAGAGTGAAAGCCGGGAAAAATTTGTTTCTCGGGCATTTATTAAATAAAGCAATGCACGTGTTCGGGGCAGTAACGCGCGGTGAAAAATGCTCGCTGCCCCGAGAGAAGCAAAGAGAAATCCGTGCGGAGATAAAGAAAAATAAAGGGCATTCGGGAAGGATATATAAATTTACGCGTGCACGAGAGGATTGCATGCGCGGAAAATGGATGCGAAAGAGGTGCACACGCGAGATGCAGCCTCGGATTAATCCTGCAGAAAAGCTGCGATTCGATCTCACATCGAAATGCACTCGCAAATACGGCCAAGTGGTTACAACGGATCAAACCGGCAGGAAAGGGAGGACGAAAAGCGTTTATGACACGGGAAATGAATTTCTGGATAAATAAATGTTGCCTCTTCAACAAAATGAATTTTCGATTATTTCATTATCGGCTATCCGTTCGGGTATTGATCTTATCAATTTATTACGTTATAAATGTATTACGCTCCGGTTGCGATATTTCACTGTTATCCGTTTCCATTTTTATATTCGTTCTGTTCTTTTCGTAATAATTAATGCTACTCCAACATGTGTATGTGTGTGTAGATTTCTAAATTCTTAGATAGCGTGCACTTTTATTTAGAATCTTTTTAATTTAAATGATTTTTGTTTACAGGACATGTCATTTATTTTTATAATCACATTTCATGAATGTTTCAATTTATACTTTGTACTACTTGTATAATAAATGCTCTCATTTTAATTAACTGCTTCTGAGTTTTCCGAAATTATTTCTAATATCTTTTGTACACATCATCCTTTTATTTGTACACCGAATAAAATGTTCCCGAACCTCAATATCTCCTAATGATTATATCAAAAACTCTGTAATTAGCGTGTTAATTTATAAGTAGTGTGTTAATATTTAAAGCAGTCTGCGGTAGCAAAGAAGAGACAAGCAACGGTCGATTTGCGAAGAAAATTGGAAGTCACGAAAAACGAGCTTGCCGTTGACCCGTTCATTCCGAACGGGATTTGTTAGAAGGCTTTCGAGCCACGTTCGGAATCAAGAGACGAGCTTTCGAGGGAGAGACGAGCGTCACGACATAAATTCGACGCTGTCTGCGACGCGTCTGCGAGCCTGTAAACTCGAATCTGGATCGTACTACACGGATCAGGGGATGGGAACAGGGATTTTTCAGACGTCTCGACTTTGGGACTCAACCGCGGGAAGCCGCTTTCAGAAATCTCTGAGGAAATGGCATCCATCGAAATAGACTCGAATATCTCTGGATTTTTATCTAATATGACTGTTTATCGAGTTATCGACTGTTTTACAGAAACATTTTTTTCTATTTGTACTCCGTTGTGATTATCAGTAAAAGACATTAATCTCATTCCATACTTTCAATCATAAAATCATATGTACCTTGAAATGTATAATAAAAGACATTAAGTTCATTCGATACTTTCAATCATAAAATAATATGTATCTTCAAATGTATAATAAAATACATTAAGTTCATTCGATACTTTCAATCATAAAATCACATGTACCTTGAAATGTATAATAAAATACATTAAGTTCATTCGATACTTTCAATCATAAAATCATATCTACCTTAAAATGTATAAAAAAATACATTAAGTTCATTCGATACTTTCAATCATAAAATCACATGTACCTTGAAATGTATAAAAAAATACATTAAGTTCATTGGATACCTTCAATCATAAAATTATATGTATCTTGAAATGTATAAAAAAATACATTAAGTTCATTCGATACTTTCAATCATAAAATCACATGTATCTTGAAATGTATAATAAAATACATTAAGTTCATTCGATACTTTCAATCATAAAATTATATGTACCTTGAAATGTATAATAAAATACATTAAGTTCATTCAATACTTTCAATCACAAAATCATATGTACCTTGAAATGTATAATAAAATACATTAAGTTCATTCGATACTTTCAATCATAAAATCATATGTACCTTGAAATGTATAAAAAAATACATTAAGTTCATTCGATACTTTCAATCATAAAATAATATGTATCTTCAAATGTATAATAAAATACTGATAGCTAGACATTCCTACCGAGGTCTAAAACCTAGCAACCTATAAATGAAACGATTTAGTACTCTGTTTGATAAATGTGCAAACATCAGTGACAGTAAATGTTGAAGTACTCGATATATGTTAAGTAGCGTGAAGTTCGTTATTACGAGTTAGAGTGAGTAAATCGTAGGACTTTTTTATAACGTACATTCCATAAAATCTTGAAGCTAACAACAATGACGGTGTTCGTATATTTTATCAGTCCTGGGAGAATATCCGGGAATATCCATACACATAAACATGCGTCTTCGTTCGACGCGCAGTTTTATGGTGTCTCTAAATTTTCACCGATAAAATCCAGGAAATTTACCGACCAGGACAGGCTAAAGCACCTGCCACACTCTTATTCCGTGGAAAAGCGGCTCCCTCGACCAATACCGTGAAAGCAGGCACCCGAAATCGATGAAAACCATCGAGACACGTATATAAAAATATACCTATCTATACATTCGTACGTGAGATATTAGAAACCATTCATACGTCGCAAACTTCTGCCATTTTGAAAAGCGTATCTTCGCGTTTTCAAATGCTAATCAGTTCTCCGCTGAACCTCGAGCTATTAATAATTTTCCTCGCGTATCGTTAATAAATTTTAATTCCTCGCCTTTAAATTTATTTCATAAAGCTTCCTATCTTATTATCGAAGATCGAGCACAATAATCTCTCGATCGGTTACTCTCGGAACGAAATATTATTTCGTTGCTTAACGTTCGAAGCCAATTGTTAAAAGTCAATTACTGTACTTCAACGTTTACTTTCGAAGAGAAACGGAACATTGCAATTGATTCGGTTTCAATCTTCCTTCCAGGAAGTTGAAATAGATTTCAAGAAGGATCGATGTGTGCGGGGGCGGATTCCTATTGTGAACACCGAATGAAATTGCTAACTCTTTCAAAGACTTCACAACATGTACTCTTCCCTCTTAATTCCCTCAACACGGTTGTTTTACGTTAATTGAAAAAATACTGTCACTTACAGAATTAAACTTTTCATGGACACTCACTAATGTAACATATGTGTAATAACACATATGTGTAATAATACACGTATATGTAATAAATTCTTTTAAGATTTGTTCACATGTATGTTACAGGTTTCGGCCGTAAAATTACAGCGAAATCCTTGACAAAATAATCCCCAAAGGTTTAAAATTTACAACGAAATTCTTATTTACCAAAAAGCTCCGGTCACGCACAGCATGCACCACAGGCATCAGTCAACCGAATGAAACTTTGTTTGCGACATGTGCGGTCCGCGATAACGGGTTAAAATAGGGAGACGAATGAAATCACTGTACGTATCTTATAGGATGCATTAATCTTTCCCACCGTAGATCATATCGTATTATTTGACTGCAGTGTTGCATTAATTTCGAGGCATTTCATAAGGAACTCGGCGAAGTAATAAATCAAGCAGAGAATTCGGATCTAATCAGAGTCCGTCGACGAAGCTGCCCTGGCGGGGTTGTAATTTAGTTAGCACCCGATGGTGGTGGATTTTCACGCGGAGTCGTCCACCGTTTCAATGAAATAATTACGGGCTGACCGATGTAAATTGAAATAGTCACGCGAATGTCGTTTACGATCGCGACGCAAAGGGTAAATTAATTAAAGCAGGTTGAATCGCCGGATACGCCATCCTGTTGAAACCGATGCTCCAGTCTGAATTCGGGAGATCGACCCAAGACCGTGGAAAAGATCGATGGCTACGATGAATTTTTGACGACGACTGAGTGGATTGGTTTCCGGGCTAGATGAAAACGACCCTCGTTGATTTTCTGCCTATCTGCCCAATGCGGTATTTTGTATTTATACGCAGACGAGCTTTGTGGTTTAAATTACTCTTCGGATATCGGAAATTTTTTACCTCAAACCCTTTATTTTTTTACGCGCAGTTGTGTTGTATTTCTATCCCCTGTAACGTGTTATTTGACACGCAGAGGATATTTGAGAATTCCGATGAATTGTTTATGTCAAACGTCGAAAATTACAGTGCGTGGAGATATGAATTTGTGGAATTACTGTGCGTGGAGATATGAATGTGTGAAATTACAGAGTGTGGAGATACGGTTGCGTGGAGTTACGAGGCGTGGGAGTGCAACGCGTGGAATTACAGTGTGTGGGGATACGGTCGCGTGGAGTTACGACGCGTGGGAGTGTAACGCGTGGAGTTGCGATGTGTAGAGTTGGGACGCGTGGAATTACTACGCATGGAATTACAGCGCGTGGAGATACGGTCGCGTGGAATTACAGCGCGTGGAGATATGGTCGCGTGGAGTTACAACGCGTGGGAGTGCGACGCGTGGAATTAGAATGCGTGGAGTTGCAATGCGTAGAGTTGGGACGCGTGGAATTACTACGCGTGGAATTACAGCACGTGGAGATACGGTCGCGTGGAATTACAACGCGTGGAGACACAATTGCGTGGAATTACAACGCGTGGAGATACAATTGCGTGGAATTACAGCGCGTGGAGATACGGTCGCGTGGAGTTACAACGCGTGCGAGTGCAACGCGTGGAATTAGGATGCGTGGAGTTGCAATGCGTAGAGTTGGGACGCGTGGAATTACTACGCGTGGAATTACAGCGCGTGGAGATACGGTCGCGTGGAATTACAACGCATGGAGACACAATTGCGTGGAATTACAACGCGTGGAGATACAATTGCGTGGATTTACGACGCATGGAATTACTACGCGTAGAATTCCATATTCCAAGATTTCCATCAATGATGCGTTGTCATCGATGATCAAAGTTGTGTTGTATTCCTATCCCCTGTAACGTGTTATTTGACACGCAGCGGAAATTTGAGAATTCCGATGAAGTGTTTATATCCGACGTCGTAAAACTGTTGGACTCGTTCCATCAGTCGGGTCACTACTGGCCGTTCAAGGATCAAAGAGTCAACGACCCTCAGCCAAGCTCTTTCGCACGAACGCAATTTATTTCCAGTCGCATTTGCATAGTTGCAACAGATTGATCGAGCTCCAGAGCCATTTTGGCAACAATAACCTTTCTGTACGGCGATAAACGAAGGATCCAAGGGTCACGATTGTAAAACCGAGGAAACGATGACTAATTAACCCCTTGGTGTACCATTTATTTGTTAGATGCGACAGTCGAAACTATTCGTAAGTTCACACAATAAAAATTAAAAGTAAATATTTTATAATCAGCAATCTTTGATAATAGAGTTGGACCTAAATTTTAAGTTGAAGACTATTATAAACTTTAGTATGATTTGTTATGTTTGAGCTGTGAGTACAAGGGCGAGACTCGTCAAAATATGACAAGGGGTTAACGAAAGGATTCGTACAACCTGGATCCGCTAATGTACCCACACATCGGGTTCGAATTGGCCACGAGTCATCCCTAAAGCTGTCCATTCGTACTCGACGGAATCATTATTCAAACCGTGAAGGATCCGTGAAGAGGAAGCAGCAGGGTTGTTGAAGTGGACGGCGAAGAAAACGAGGGTCTGGCGTGCGAAGCGAGTGAGAAATGATAGAGGTGCAGCCGCGGATGAAAATGAGATACGAAAGGTGGAAAGGAACGAGAAATGACAGAAATAGATGGATCTTTATTACACGCTGCAAAGTATTGCGTGTCTGTGTGCGTGTGGGTTGCAGCCTCGAATGGGGGTAAATCGAGGATACCGCGATATCGAAGGCGGGAATAAAATGGATGAAAACCGAAGGAGATGGATGAAACCGGAAAAGCGAAACGCCTTGCGAAATCGATCATTAATACCGTGTGCCACGTTTTCATTAATTAGACAACCTTGAAAAACCTTTCGAAAATATCATTGCAATCGGATATTGTTGGCTTTTTGTTCTAACGCTGGTTAACCGCAGCCATCTCATAAATTGCACGAATGGCTTTTTATTCATTTTTTATCCGGCCGGTACTCCATCATTCTCTAATCGTTTTTCAATCGAGCAGAACGTTCGTTCTCACCCTCGCAACATCGGTAACGTATCGTCGGACGTAAACGCATTTTCCTTTCGAGGAAAACTTCTCGTTTCTCTTTGTAAGGTCAAGAAACTACCACTCGTATTTTCCGCGTCGATCGATCGAAGTCGAAGCATTAGCGACGAGACAAATCGATGGATTAAGGTCGTCTGGTGCACAAGTGTTCCCTTGAATCCTCCATTCTTTCGTTGCTCTCTTTTCCACTTCCTCGACGGAAACTGCGCGTTTCTCTTCTTTCGGGCTATCTCCTACTAATTGCCGCGTCTTTGCAATTTACCGTCGGACTCGTATTAAGCTTTCCTCGGCTGAACGAAGTTGGAATGTCGTTCGCCGTCGCGGCGTCAATTAAACTTTTCTTTTAATTAAGAGGCGCGAACGATGTCGTTAAAAGCGATGAGTAATTATTTCGTGACCCGATACCGTCGCTTCAACGAGGATTACCTACGTTTCCCGTTACAATCCGTGCCACTTTCTTTGATTAATGCGAAATCGAACGGCGTACAAATGCCATCGAGGGTCACTTCGAAATCGTGACAAGCGTAAAAGGACCCGCTCATAAATTCTTCGATCAGACATTAACGCTAATAACGCGCTCGCTTTTAAATCAGAAATAAAGTGGAATAAATAAGTAGTCGTTCGTCTGGATAAAATATGACATTTTGACAAATTGCAGCGAACTTCTATAAAATGTGAAACGATTTCGGTTTTAGATCTGTATTTTCCTATCGTTTTAATTCTCAGGAGCTGACACTTTCCACAATGCTCGTGTCAGCTTTCCTTTTTATCTAGTCAAATATTTACCTCCGAAGTAGATATGTACCTTTAAACAGCTCGCACCGCCCAAATCCCCAGTAATCCTGATCTTTCGCCACCGAGTCGTGCTTAGAGTGCAAAATCCTAAGTAAAACTCGCTGCATCGTATTTTCCTGAAAAATCCCGGGAAACCGATCGCCGTTTCCTTTCTTCCCTACACGATCACGCAATAACTTGTATTCTCTTGTCGTTCAATTGGGGTTTAACTGACGCCTTAACCCAAATTGCTTCAAAGCGTCAGACTTAGCCTAAATTAATCAGGAGCTCGAACTCATACGCACACTGAAAAATACTGCTCGAGCTCTCAAAAAAAATACTGCTCGAGTTATGAAAAAAAATACTGCGTAGGTAATAAAAATTAATGATCAGCAGCGCTAAAATTAGTACAACTTCATGACTGAAGCAGCGAAGATAACGCGCGTGAAAACCAGTGAATTTAATTAAAACGACGATTGCGTTTCGACATTAATTAACGACGTCATTGTGTTTATTTTTAAGTGTCCTCTTTGTCGCTCTTTGCCCGCGAACCGGATAATGAGGGACCAACAAGAAGCCAACGCTGCGGTATTGTTGGCGAATGTCTGCGGTGAGGCGATTTAAGGAAAGAGGAGCGGAAATGATGTCGATCGTGTGCCAACACAGCTCCATACGCTTCCTGTACGATTCGCTTTGGTTACCAGAGATCCTTTATTCTTCTGCAATTCTTTTTCAAACGCTGTTAATCTTGCCGTAATGGTCGCCACTTAAGCGAGAATTCGCAGATACAAACAAAATCGCATCGAGTTAAATATAATCATCTAATATTGCTGCGAGGACAACTTGAATTACGTAAAGAAATAGAGCCACGCAAATGTTCCGAACACCGCGATATCAGGAGTTCCACGATTTTCTCCCATAAGAGGAAAAGCGAAGATGAAGAAATGGACCTAAAGTTACAGACCGTGTAAATCAGGTGGCGCAATAAAAGTTGGGTGGTAAATCTCGATGTGGAGGGGATGTTAGAGATTTAGAAACCGAATGAAGTATATGCTCGCGTTATTAGTGTCGGACATTTCTCTTTGCCACAAGGGTCGGAAACAGGTTTCTCTCGATTTTTCCAAGGCTTGCGGTCAATGACAAATTTCGCGTGGAGATATAATTGCAGGTGGAATTGCAACGCGGGGAGATACAATCGCACGAAATTATAGTGCGTGGAGATATGAATGTGTGAAATTATAGCGCGTGGAGGTACGGTCGCGTGGAAGTACTACGCGTGGAGATATGAATGTGTGAAATTATAGCGCGTGCAGGTACGGTCGCGTGGAATTACAGCGCGTGGAGATATAATTGCGTGGTGTTACGACGCGTGGGAGTGCAACGCGTGGAATTACTACGCGTGGAACTTGGACGCGTGGAGTCGCAATGCGTGGAATTACTACGCGTGGAGTTTCGACGCGTGGAGTTTCGACGCGTGGAGTGTCGATGCGTGGAGTTTCAACGCGTGGAGTTTCGACGCGTGGAGTTTCGACGCGTGGAATTACAGTGCGTGGAGATACGGTCGCGTGGAATTACAGAGCGTGGAGACTCAATTGCGTGGAGTTACGACGCGTGGGAGTGCAACGCGTGGAATTAGGACGCGTGGAATTACTACGCGTGGAGTTACAACGCGTGGAACTACTACGCGTGGAATTACTACGCGTGGAGTTCTAACGCGTGGAATTACTACGCGTGGAGTTCCGACGCGTGGAGTTTCGACGCGTGGAGTTCCAACGCGTGGAATTACAGTGTGTGGAGGTGCAGTCGCGTGGAATTACAGCGCGTGAAGACTCAATTGCGTGGAATTACGACGCGTGAGAGTGCAACGCGTGGAATTAGAACGCGTAAAGTTGCGATGCGTAGAGTTAGGACGCGTGAAATTACTACGCGTGGAGTTACAACGCGTGGAATTACGACGCATGGTATTACTACGCATGAAATTCCTTTTTCCAAGGTTTCCATCAACGACAAATTCATCACCCCTCGCACAAACGATCGACTCCCACCTCTCCCGAAATTAAAAACAACAAGCTAACCCATAGATTGTTATCGGAGACCATCCTCGGGTAGATAATTCTAAACTCGTTGAACAACAGCAGGTCGATGCAGCGCAGAGGAAGGCAGCAAGTTAGCTAATCACCGGTCGGTCGAATTAATTGGGTCGAATCGGTCGTTACCGGTAGGAACAAACGATGTTTTGCGTTGTCAGCATCGGCTAGCGATTGCGGTTTGGTTTACGACGTGACCAGGACGAATGGTAACGTTTCATAGGGCGAAGGGTTTAGTTGGCTTGGCCTGGCTGATTGGCTGTTCATTGTTCATGGCACCGGCTCCAGGTGGCAAACATTTGAGTTGGCAACACCGAGGCAGGTCAGGGACTTTTGTTTGCCCGGAACAATCTGCTCCGGCTCCGTTTTATCGCGGACGTGCAAGATAGACCGACGAAAAGGACATAATTCGCCTGGAGTTTTGCGCGAAACAAGTGCAGACCCCTTCGGGCTAGTTTCAATATTTGACGGTCGTAGATAAACGGTACACGTCTATGGATATCGTGCGCTCCGATCCTCTTCAGGTTACCTTAACACGTCGTAAGACAATTAAAAAATCCTGCTCAGATCAATCTACTTATTTCGATCACGGAACAAACATTGAACACATCTGAATCGCGTTAGAAATGATGTACTTTACAATCAGAATACCGACGAAGTTTACTTGTGAACTTTTGATAATGCATAATCATTTCAAAAGTGAACTTCGGTAAAACGAGAAACAATTCCAAATGACAATCTCCCGGTAGCAAATGTGGGCGTAAATAGCAGGCTGAAGCTTGCAGCTTGGTGGTTGTTAGCTCACCGGAGAGTTCTGCAATTTGCATAACATCGTGAATATATAGAGCATAATCTGCGATAAGTTCTCCTTTAAAGCTTGCTGCTTATCGCTGAGAAACAACGCGATAAGACAGTTTGCTGCCGACCAGATGTTGATGCGAAAATGATTTTCTCCTGAATTCGTAACGTGGTCCATTGGAGACAAATCTTAATACCTCATCCAATCTGATATTAAATTCACTTGCAATCTTTCACATGTACAAAATTTTATTTCACACAATAAGTTCTTTGTACACATGTGTATCATTACACACACGTTTAGTCAATTGATAGTAGAACAGTCTGTCTCAGAAAATAAATAAATTTTACGTATAATCGAAAAGGTGGATTCATAAGAACGTCCAAAGTTTGATCTTTTCATGCGAGATTTACAGACCACGCAGAGTTCTCAAGTCGCAAAGAGGCTACCGGTCCACGAATATTTAATTCGACGTCGGAGGTGCACTTACCGCGCCCAACTTACTGTTTCGGCCATTTACGCGATGTCTAGGGAATCGATACGCGTGTACAGGACGACATGCATTCAGGTGCAGCGTCTGAGACGTAAAAGAAAAGTTTCGTGGGCATCGATGCATCTGCGAGAAGCAAAGTTTCACTGAATAGCGGGTAAAGCCGCGAACTCCTAATTTTCTATAGAATAGAACTCGTGGAACGAATTCAATGAGACCTGCAGTAAATGGAATTTGGATCATGTTCGATCGGATTAACCGGATCAATCTTCCTACGATCGGAGTTATCGAAATTTGACTGAAATTTTGTTCAATAATTCAAATTACCTGTGACATACTTCAGAGAATATCTGTAAAATCTGATCATCTTCGGTGAAAAGGATTTAGGCGATAAATGCAATTAGTTCAAATTGAAATAGCAGATAGTTGATTAATAAAATTTCAAGGAAGCTGTAGCAAAGCAGCTTGACAAAGAAAGTTCGTAATCTTCTTTCACAGGAACTTCATTCTATCCTCTTAAGTTAGTTAGCCATGGGCTATCTACGATAAAATTTTTTAAAATCATAAAAATACATCGGAGAAGTACTCTCAGATGTGCAGATTTTCTTTCGTTATAAATTTTCTACGAAGACAGCGACAGAAGGAGCAAGAGATGTACAGGGCGTTCCACAAATGTATAACCGATAACTGCAAAATATCTGCAATATGTTATAACCGTGAATTGAAAGATCGTAACGCAATCTCTGATCAGTACACGTGCATAATTGACGATTTGAATGATGTATACTTTTTGGAAGGGCCTGTAGGGACGTGCATGCATGGAAATAGGACGCGTGGAGTTACCATGCGTGGAATTACTATGCGTGGAATTAGGACGCGTAGAGTTACCATGCGTGGAATTACTACGCATGGAATTAGGACGCGTTGAGTTCCGACGCGTGGAGTTACCACGCATGGAATTACTACGCGTAAAGTTCCAACGCGTGGAGTTACCACGCTTGGAATTAGGATGCGTGGGGTTACCACGCGTGGAATTACTACGCGTGGAGTTCCGACGCGTGGAGTTATCACGCGTGGAATTAGGATGCGTGGGGTTACCACGCGTGGAATTACTACGCGTGGAGTTCCAACGCGTGGAGTTACCACGCGTGGAATTAGGATGCGTGGGGTTACCACGCGTGGAATTACTACGCGTGGAGTTCCGACGCGTGGAATTACTACGCATGGAATTAGGACGCGTGGAGTTACCACGCGTGGAATTACTACGCGTGGAATTAGGACGCGTTGAGTTACCACGCGTGGAATTACTACGCGTGGAATTACTACGTGTGGAGTTCCGACACGTGGAATTACTACGCGTGGAAATACCACACGTGGAAGTGCAACGCACGGAATTACCACGCGTAGAGTTACGATGCGTGGAGTTAGAACGCATGAAACCCCCTTTGCCATTCGAAATAGAGTATCGTGCTAGCATGGCTGGTAAATTATGCAAATCAGAGGCAAACGATTTCGTCGACGGTGCACGTGGTTCCGTGACAGTGTACATTACTGACGTTCCTCTGTCTGGTCGCGACAATTATGGCTCCCGTTGCACGAACCCGCGTAATCGTTCGGTTCCGGCTCGGAAATCGAAAATTTCGTTTTTGCCCACCCCGATACGCCATTTTATAGCGGCTGGCTAACGTCGAATTTGTAACGGTCGATAATCTCGTTAAGCTAGATTCACAGGTCGCTCGGACTCGCGAAATTGTTCACGATTCAACCGGTTGCCATACGTTAATGTCGCACGAACTCGATTGTACCGTGCGTGCAAGGCTATCTAATTCGAAACTACTATATGGTGATATATGCTTTTGTATATTTGGAAACATGGTTTTATTTGGGAAATGGAGAGGTACATTATTCATTGGCTTTTGGGATTTGTTTAATTAGGAAGTCCTACCTGTACGTGGTTTTGTATATTTGGAAACATGATAACTTTTATTGGGGAAAATGGAGGCTTGTAAACGTTCATCATTCGTTGGCGATTGGGAATTCGTCTAATTTGAAACTGCCATGGGGTTCTGTATGTTTGCAAACCTCGTACTATATTAAAAAATAGAAGCGTAGGGAGTAGAGACTTGTTGACTTTTCGAAATCTGAGGAAATTTAAGATTTGAGAATCTCCGGAACTTCCACGAAGGAAAATTTCACCAAAACCAGCGCCGTAGAATTACAAATTCTAATAAAAGTTGTCGCTTCGTCTGGCGAAGCGTAAAAATGGCGACAGTGAAAGGACGTCAAAAGGGAGGAACAGAATGGCAGGAAATTGGGAGAAATTACAGGTGGCGAATCAAAATGCCGAACAACGAGGTAGAGGGATGCGATCTTCTAAAAACTTATGCGAAATTAGATTTTAAATTCCACGGCAGCTTGGCTCGGCCTGAATTACGGAGAAAATAGAAGAGGCAGGCTGCGGTGAGCTTTAAGCAGATGCAATTCTCCGTGGCGTTATGGCGCCTCGATGTCGGTCAGAGGGTGAGAAAAGAAAGAAGAAGAAGATGAAAAGGAAGAGAGAACAAATCGACCGTAGCCTCTCGATTTTATTTCAAGGATATTCTTCGATTTCCGCGTGTTATCCTCGTAATGCTTGCAAATAGAAATCAGGAGCGTTCCAGGATTACAGTGATTCGGAAATCTCAATTCTGATAGCTTTCATGATATCAATGAATCTATCTTTCAACGACTCCGGATACTTTTAAATTCAAATTTCCTACGGATATTTAGTTAATAACATTTTTGATGATGTAGTTGCTGATATACAATGCGATGATGTGCTGATGTATAGATTAGATGTATCTCGTATAACTTTTATGAGTTATTTTGTAGTAGAATTACTCGAGTTACCATGTGTGAATGCATCGAGATACAATCGTGTGGAAACATGTGAGAAATTACAGCGTCGGGAGATATGATCGTATGAAATTACGGCGCGTGGAGATAGGAACGTGTGAAATTACGGAGCGTTGAGATATAATTGCGTGGAAATGCAACGCGTGGAGATACAATCACACGAAGTTACAACGCGTGGAGATATGAATGTGTGAAATTACAGCGCGTGGGGATACGGTCGCGTGGAATTACTACGCGTGGAGATGCACTTGCGTGGAGTTACGACGCGTGGGATTGCAACGCGTGGAATTAGGACGCGTGGAGTTACTACGCGTGGGATTACTATGCGTGGAATTACGACGCGTGGAAGTGCGATGCATGGAATTACTACGCGTGGAGTTATGATGCGTGGAAGTGCAATGCGTAGGATTTTCATGCGTGAAAACGATTACGATCGCACGAAATTACAACACGTGGAGATGTGAATGTGTGAAATTACAGCGCGTGGAGTTACGACGCGTGGGATTACTACGCGTGGAATTAGGACGCGTGGAGTTACTACGCGTGGAATTAGGACGCGTGGAGTTACTACGCGTGGGATTACTATGCGTGAAATTATGACGCGCGGAAGTGCGATGCATGGAATTACTATGCGTGGAGTTATGACGCGTGGAAGTGCAACGCATGGAATTACTACGCGTGGAGTTATGACGCATGGAAGTGCAATGCGTAGGATTTTCATGCGTGAAATTAGGATGCGTGGAATTAGGACGCATGGAGTTACTACGCGTGGGATTACTATGCGTGAAATTACGACGCGTGGAAGTGTGATGCATGGAATTACTACACGTGGAGTTATGACGCGTGGAAGTGCAACGCATGGAATTACTACGCGTGGAGTTATGACGCGTGGAAGTGCAATGCGTAGGATTTTCATGCGTGAAATTAGGATGCGTAGAATTAGGACGTGTGAAATTACAGCACGTGGAGATACGAACACTGCAACTGACTTCTGAGTTCGATTCTGATCATAATCTGGTCAAGAATTACTGCATACTAAATAGCTAGCATTAACTACCTGTGTGTGACGCAACTGTCCAGAAAACGTTAAGTTAAGAAAATCTATTTCGAAATATATGTATCTAACTGACAGTGCAGTTACCTGGGTAAGTTTCTATGTACGTAGATAATAAACTAGAAGTGTTGTGTACCGGATGCGTTTCTTAACGATCATCTGATCGAGAAACTTGTCCGCCATCCTGTCCATCCATCATGGCGTAACCGCGTCACGTGGGAAGCGTTGGATGTACATGTGAGATCGTCAAACGACTTTTGCGTTGAACTTTCCTCCACTTATCCGATCACCTTAAAATGCGCAATCGAATGTACACTTTCCCTGATGCATACCCGGTTACATCTGGAGGTTGTGAGAAAGGCCGGTAGAAAACGAAGGAGATAGCCAGGTCTTTCAACCCGTAATTACGGGATAAGTTTCTCCGGATCGAGATCATCGTAGAAAATGCATCGAGGCTCTTTTTATTGACAGTATAAGTAAGCTTGATAAATCACGAATACTGCGCGAGTAATTTTACTGTTGTGGAAATTGAGAACGAAGGGTATTTCGACGACTATTTCCGCGCGGAAATTGTCTGTGTGCGTCGGAGATTCAGCTCGAGCTGTTTAATCGTTTCGATGGGATCCTGTATTGTGTCATTCGGTCGACGACCATCATCGGATACCCTGTAAACTCGTTGCGTCCATTAATCATGCTCGTAACGACGTTCGCTCCTCTGCCGTAGTTCAACAATTTCAGAACGATATCCTTCCGTATTCTCTGAAGTTTGCAAATTTTCTGTACAATCGATACAATAGGATTCACATCTCAGTTATTCAACGTGATCACGATTAATGCTTTCAACCCGTTACATTTTCAAACTACATTTTTCTCCGGTTTTGTTCTTTTCCCATCGCGCGCAATCCATTCTCCGATGTTGCCCGAACCATCGGCTAATCCTCGGCTGCTGAAACACTTTTAGTTTTCGCTGAATAATACATAAACGGTTTTTAAAATCAAAAAGTTACGACCTCCCCACTTTCTCGCTACGGTTGAACCACTTTTTTTCGCATCCAGACTCGCGCGAATGCTTAAAAACCTTCCACCATCTCGCGCTGTAGCGTCCATCTTCTGACAGCTTTTTTCTCACGCGAACCGTTTATTCTGCGCCGCTGTAACTCGATTACTTTGGATTTATTCAACAAGCACGATCATTTTTTTTCACATTAATGGCATGTTTTCGCGGGGAACGAATTTTGTACGCCGCACCTTTATATCGTTGTATGTTGGGTTGTCATGCGTATGCAACACTTTATTATTTCGTGCAATTGCATTTTCACAGGTTATAATTCCATGGGTGGTAATTTCATGCGTTGTAATTCCATGCATTCTAACTCTATGCATACTAACTCCACGCGACCTAATTCCACGCGTTTCACTTCCACGCGTAGTAACTCCATGCGTCCTAATTCCACGCATCCTAATTTCACGCATGAAAATCCCACGCATTGCACTTCCACGCGTCATAACTCCACGCGTAGTAATTCCATGCGTTGCACTTCCACGCGTCATAACTCCACGCGTAGTAATTCCATGCATCGCATTTCCACGCGTCGTAATTCCACGCATAGTAATCCCACGCGTCATAACTCCACGCGTAGTAATTCCATGCGTTGCACTTCCACGCGTCATAACTCCACGCGTAGTAATTCCATGCATCGCACTTCCACGCGTCGTAATTCCACGCATAGTAATCCCACGCGCAGTAACTCCACGCGTCCTAATTCCACGCGTAGTAACTCCACGCGTCCTAATTCCACGCATCCTAATTTCACGCATGAAAATCCCACGCATTGCACTTCCACGCGTCATAACTCCACGCGTAGTAATTCCATGCGTTGCACTTCCACGCGTCATAACTCCACGCGTAGTAATTCCATGCATCGCACTTCCACGCGTCGTAATTCCACGCATAATAATCCCACGCGTAGTAACTCCACGCGTCCTAATTCCACGCGTAGTAATTCCACGCGTTGCAATCCCACGCGTCGTAACTCTACGCATCGTAGCTCCACTTCAATTAAATCTAAACAAAATTCATTTTATGCTCCTCTGTGCATACTAAGTATTCGTATCCATCCACAAGTGAACAAATTCAAATCTCAAAGATCATAACTAACCGTATTAAAAATATATTAAATCTTTAGAACAGCACAGATAAAATGTGTTAATCGGTAGGCATTTTTTTCTATCTCGTTGAAGGGTCTCTTTTGACGGCAACTTTCGTCGACGCGGCATTTCCGAGGAGAAAGAGGTTCTAGGTAAAATAGGTCGACCGAGTTTTCTTGAATTTTTTGCGTTCCTAAGCAATCAAGATTGTCGAAAGAAAAGACCTAACTACTTTTAATCCGCGCTTTCGTAAAGAGAAATATGAAATTATTCGCGGAAAAAATGCGAGTGTTAAGAAAAATGGAAAAGGCAAGTTCGCGATGGCTTCCGCGAAAGTTAACGTCGTCTAAGCACCTGGCTCAAGTGCTCTCCACGACGCTTTGAAACAAGTGTCATGTAAATGTGCTTCTACGGCAAGTTCTACATTGTGCCGACGGATAAGCTCCCAGGAAACTTGTCCTTTGTCGCTAAATTCAAAAACGACGTTTATCACTTGGAAAAATTAGAATTAGGAATGTTAGGTCAACATGCTCTTCATCGTCTTGAAAAAAACCTGAATTAAAAAGAAAATATTTAACCTCCATCGATTAAAGTAACCTGTAAGTTCGAATGACACATGCGTGAAAATAAAAAATATAAATAAAGAATGTTACTTAGGGATGTTAGATCAATCTTGCTCTCCATCGTCCACAAAGATCCTCCACCGATTAAAATATTAACGAACCTAAGTTCATGCGTGGAAATAAGCACGAGGACGCAGTGGTTTCCACCTGGAAAATAATCCAGAAGCTTATTGGCGACGGCATAATTGTGTTTGCTTTCCATTTAAGTTGTTTGCACTTCTGTTTACCTCGTCGCGCCAACCTCTCCGACGAAGCAAGACGCGTCTACGAGCTCAACTTTCCGTCGCTTAGTTTCAAGCTGTTTCTCCATTCTTCACTTCTCCACCTTATCCCACTTTAGTCTTGACTATCTCCTTATAGCACTCTGTTTTTCACCCTCGACTAAGCTCCCCACCTCCGGCTATATTGTGGCTGGTGTTAATTACGCGATTGAATTTCATACAGCTGCTTATCGGCCTTCAGGCGCTGCCGACACCTTGTTAGCAAGGTAAACATTTGCACCTACCCTACGTTTTCTTTTCTTATACCATTTGCTGCCATCTTTCTTGAGTTTTGTTCTTCTGGTCTCTTACTTTTGTGTCCTTGTAAATTCTTTCATTTTCTACTTCTTGCGTTTGTACGCTTGCTAGGCAAGAACTGAGGGTTCATCAATTAACCCTGCCCTAATATTGTGACACTCGTGACACTACAGTTTGAATGTGATAAGACTCGTATTTTCACGAATTACGTGTGAATGCCTTTGCACCGAGATACAATCGCGTGGAAATATAATGTGAGGAATTACAGTGTGGGGAGATATGATCGCATGAAATTACGGGGCGTGGAGATAGGAACGTGTGAAATTACGGAGCGTTGAGATATAATTGCGTGGAAATGCAACGCGTGGAGATACAATCACACGAAGTTACAACGCGTGGAGATATGAATGTGTGAAATTACAGCGCGTGGGGATACGGTCGCGTGGAATTACTACGCGTGGAGATGCACTTGCGTGGAGTTACGACGCGTGGGATTGCAACGCGAGGAATTAGGACGCGTGGAGTTACTACGCGTGGGATTACTATGCGTAGAATTACTACGCGTGGAAGTGCAACGCATGGAATTACTACGCGTGGAGTTATGATGCGTGGAAGTGCAATGCGTAGGATTTTCATGCGTGAAAACGATTACGATCGCACGAAATTACAACATGTGGAGATGTGAATGTGTGAAATTACAGCGTGTGGAGTTACGGTCGCGTGGAATTACTACGCGTGGAATTAGGACGCGTGGAGTTACTACGCGTGGGATTACTATGCGTAGAATTACTACGCGTGGAAGTGCAACGCATGTAATTACTACGCGTGGAGTTATGATGCGTGGAAGTGCAATGCGTAGGATTTTCATGCGTGAAAACGATTACGATCGCACGAAATTACAACACGTGGAGATGCGAATGTGTGAAATTACAGCGCGTGGAGTTACGGTCGCGTGGAATTACTATGCGTGGAATTACTCACATGTGGAATCATAAGACAACCTCGTTCAGTTGAATAGTGAATTGAACCTGTACTGAATTCTGTGGAATTGAACCTCGATGAAATAAATCACATGGAAATGAAGAGTTGCCTCTTTTATTGAATTCTGTGGAATTAAACCTCGTTGAATCGCACAGCGTTGAACCTTGTATTGAATTATGAAGTGAACCTTCGAGCTGAACCACGTTGAATGAAATAAAGTATAGCTGAATCTTCCTGAATGGTCTAAGGTATAATTGAACCTCGTCGAATGAAATAAAATATAATTGAACCTCGTCGAAACGTTAAATCGAAAGCTCTGAAACGTCGACTGACCTCGAGAGCAATCGTGTCGAGTTGTTTCCCAAAGTTAAAGCGATTATTTATAGAAAAAGAGAGAAGAAGGGTTGTAATGAATATCCGATCGACGAAACGGTGTCGAGCGGACAGAGAAGATCGGTCGTAAAATTTATTGGTAGCAAGTCGATAGGAATATAACGAGGGTGTACGAAACAATGGGAACGGTTCGAAATTAACTTTCCAGCTTGGTGGAAACTAGTAGCGTCGATGTTCGACGAAGAAAGTCGCGACAAAAGAGCGCAATTTCGCGTCAGCAGGCAAAACGATAAAAAAAAAGGAGAGACCAGAATCCCCTTTTTACCGGTTAATAAACTTTACGAGCCACCGTCCTTCGTATTCCATTATTCCATTCCTCGAGTATCGCGGCATCGTTCCGGACGATTTTACCGTAAATTCTTAGCAACAACTGCTTGAGCAGGAATTCTTGAATAGAAAACGATTTTTTCTCTTCCGTTCTTCACTTTCGACTCATCGCTTTTTGACCCATTTTACGATGAAATAGAGAAACAGATAACTTCAACTTGAATTAATTGGTGGATCTTTAATCGTGTGTAAACTACAGTTTGTAATTGGGGATATGGTGATTAGTGGGGGTATGGGGATCTAGAGTATAGGATTATGGGAATCGGGGGTTGCTGAGATATGGGATTATAGGGTTACTGTAATCTACGTGTATAATTGACGATTTGAGTGATGTATACTTTTTCAGGATCTGCAGGGACGTGCACGCATGGAAATAGGACGCGTGGAATTACTACGCGAGGAGTTCCAACGCGTGGAATTACTACGCGTGGAGATATCACGCGTGGAATTACTACGCGTGCATTTCCAACGCGTGGAGTTACCACGCGTGGAGTTACCACGCGTGGAATTAATACGCGTGGAGTTCCAACGCGTGGAGTTACCACGCGTGGAATTAATACGCGTGGAGTTCCAACGCGTGGAGTTACCACGTGTGGAATTCCGATGCGTGGAGTTACCACTCGTGGAAGTACTGTGCGTGGAGTTCCAATGCGTGGAGTTCCAACGCGTGGAGTCACCACGCATGGAATTACTACGCGTGGAGATATCACGCGTGGAATTACTGTGCGTGGAGTTCCAACGCGTGGAGTCACTACGCATGGAATTACTACGCGTGGAGATATCACGCGTGGAATTACTGTGCGTGGAGTTCCAACGCGTGGAGTCACTACGCATGGAATTACAACGCGTGGAAATACCACTCGTGGAATTACTATGCGTGGAGTTACCACGCGTGGAATTACTACGCGTGGAAATACCATTCGTGGAATTACTACGCGTGGAGTTACCAGTAATAGGGTTGGGACCTAGGGTTATAGGAACCTTCCGTTATAGTAGTCTAAAGCTACAAAAATCTAGGTTTATAGGCAGTTTAATATCAGAGATCTAAATATTCAGAAATGTAGAACTATCAGAACATCAAAGGTCTATCAAGAGCCTACAGATAATTAGGTATTCAAGAATATCTGTACACCAGAGCTCAGAAATCCATCACGTTATTCTCAAAACGGCATCTCATCGCAGTCTCGAAATGCCAGACCGAACCGATACTATCTCGAAATTCCCTACACAAAGGTGAATCGATATCCCAAAACGTGAGCCGAACCATCGACGATCCTCGAATCCGACCCTGTTTCATCGCTATTGTACCCATTATATTTCGCAATAACCGCTCTGCTCCGGTAGAGTACCAACCGGGGACGATAATAATGATCGGCGAAAAAAAAGCAGAACTCGGATATCTCGACGGATTCGGGGATTGAAGCAGTTTCCATCGTGGCCGATATCGTGGAATTTTTCTGTGTGATCCTCCGCTTTGGCCCTGAGAAATCAGTTTATGATCCTTATCGAGCGGCTCTACGCGATGTAAGCAGAAATGTTCCATAGGTGGACGCGTGCTGATTGCTCCACTTTATTGTGGACGACACGTGCGCCAGACGAGATATCTTTTATGATATTTCGTTGAGGAAACTTGCCAAGCATTTGCAACTTTGCTGATGCTATTAGAGTCCTCAAGAAATTAGGATCCTTGTAGAGTCATATAAAATTACTGCTTTAAAGTTCTATTTCTCGAGGAATAGTTACAAAGACACAAAAATATGATCTGACTTAACGTAACTGAATGTGAGGTAGTCTTAATCTATTGTTAATAAAGTTTGCTATAAGGTATTCAATTGAGGATTAGCTACACAACCTTGTTGTTCAATAGGTCTAATTATACATCAAATTTAATGTGACTAAATGTGAAATAGACTTAATCTATTGATCACAGAGTTTGCTATAAATTATTCATCTGAAGATTTGCTACATAACCTTGCTATTAAATACGTCTAGTAATACATCAGACTTAATGTGACTAAATGTGAAATAGACTTAATCTATTGTTCACAGAGTTTGCTATAAATTATTCACCTCAGGATTTACTACACCACCTTGCTATTCAATAGGTCTAATAATACAGACATCATAAAGAAATTAATACAGCACAATTGTCTCCATATATAAAATAAAAACAAACGTTGTAATCCACATAAAACATTCATTCAAAATGACGAATGTTCAGAATATCTTGACACGACATTGTACCTAAAAATACCCTCATAATTATTTCAAGCACATTTCACGTAGAAACGTTAATTAAAAATTTTATGTAGACTCGACTGTGTTAATCTTCCGCACCGTGCGAAGTAGTATAACCCGACATTGGTCAGACCACTCGAGCTAACAAAGCGTCAGCGATAAAGAAACTTGTCGCAGAATGAACGAGGCTTAAAACGAAATAAAAGCAACGCAATTAAGTCGATCGAGAACATTTCAGCGAAGTTCAGGTCGATCGAAGTCGCGAGACGTCGGGAAACGCGGAAGAAAATTCAGCGGTGAATATCCACGAGGGAACAGTATCCCGTGGCAGCGTATAAATCGGAATAATGCATTTAATCGAACGATCGAGGAAAAGCGTACGTCCGACAAGAAACGCGAATCGCTCAGCGAAGATGAACAAAAGGAAGTTCCCATGCCGGTCGATCAATCCTTTCATACACTACTATTGGAAGCTTCGGGAGCAGCTCGTGCCTGATTATTCTTCGAAGATTATCGCGAAGATCGCTGCTCATCGTTGGGAATTCATGGACATGTCTCGGAAACGTCCGTACATTTGGGCGGCCGAGAGGCAACATCGACGACGGAGGATGTCGAAGAAAAATTAGGTTCGTTAAAAATATTTTTAACCTTGCACAACGTCGGTCATTTAACGTCGATCTTCTCGCAGGTCCAAATACAGAAAATTCTGACAGAAGCAAATTGGGAGAGTATTCATCGTGGCGTTGAAGCAACTTATTTCTTTTTAAAGAATTGTACTTTGTCCGATTATGTCCAAGTGTTTTCCTTCGGTATTCTATTGTATCGTGCGACAAATATACTTTTGCAAATCGCATCGCGGAATTTACATATTACCGGTGTTATTTCTGGGAATCGTGCTACGCTTCGGGCCTAATAATTTATTCCCGTGACAAATCGATTTCCATCCGACGAATAGGTCAACCGTGGGTACCTGTCAATTACCGGGCTTAATAGAATGAGAGATTCATGCTCGCAAATTGTGTGACGAATCAATTTCCTACCGATCAATACATAACATTTTCAGCACTGCTTTCCGCCGAAATTCTGCCAAAAGACTTTCCATTCGGTGATCGTTCTAAAACGTCCATTACATAATTAACTATCTGCATATCCATTTCAATGATGAGAATTTCGTGACAGCGAAGATCACGAAATTTCACTGACATATTCAGAGATACTCACAAGTCTACATACACGGTCACAAATCTCCATACATGGTCACAAGTTTACATACATGGTCACAAGTCTACATACATGATCATATGTGTATATATTATGGTGTATAAATTTTGCGGTATAGGAATAAGAGCGCTGACGTAAACATTTAGCCGATATTTTTAATATAAATCTCGTCATCAGACTCCGATGAAAATCGACGATTAAAGAGAAACGTTGTTCGGGAAAATTCAGGCAGCGCAGGACGAATTAATTACCGAGCGACGTTGGAAATAAATTCTATGCCAGTCGGTGTCCATTCAACCCAATGGTTAATGGAACCAATCTAATTTCAGAGTCCACCTCTAACTTTTATGCGCTTGTAATTTATTCGATGTTTGTGCCCGAAGCTCCCACTCTTCGTCATTCATTCGAAATACCTAGAATCGATGATGCATCAAATATTTCCCAATTAATATTTCCAATATTTGCTATTAATTACTGCTTGCAAGCTTAAATCGACAATATTTTTCCTCGCATTATAATATTCTTTCTATAAAATAGAATTTCCTTGTTCGTAACAGTACTTTCACAGAACATAAACTTTGCGTATAACAGCTTTCCCTATTGAACGATTCGAAATCGAAAGGTTCGTGTATAAACCCTGAATACATTTTCCGTCGCTGCCTTTCCAACTGTCTCTGAATCCTCTCTTCCAATTCTCCACGGTGATCTAATTTCCTAGCTACTCTACCTACGCTTTCGTCCATCGATCGTATCCTATTTCACTTGAACAGACACGTTCAACAAGTACCGACAGCGACCTCGTCGATCGAATACTCGACTTCATTTAATGCCTGCACTTCGACTATGTTGCTATGTACACTCAATAAGAACTCTGGGATTTGGCTACTTTTGCCTTTTGGAATTTGGAACCTAGATATTTGGGAATTCGAGAATTTGATTGGGTTGGTATTTTGAGAATTGGGGTTTGGGGGTTGGGAATGGAGGAATTAGGGAAATTGGGAGTGTGGAGGTTTGGGGAGGTGGAGGTTTGGGGAGGTGGAAATTTGGGGATGTGGAGGTTTTGGGAGGTGGAGATTTGGGGATGTGGAGGTTTTCGGAGGTGGGGATTTGGGGATGTGGAGATTTGGATATGTGGAGATTTGGGGATGTGGAAATTTGGGGATGTGGAGATTCGGATATGGGGAGATTTGGATATGTGGAGATTTGAATATGTGGAGATTTGAATATGTGGAGATTTGGATATGTGGAGATTTGAATATGTGGAGATTTGAATATGTGGAGATTTGGATATGTGGAGATTTGGACATGTGGAGATTTGAATATGTGGAGATTCGGACATGTGGAGATTTGAATATGTGGAAATTTGGGGATGTGGAGATTTGGATATGTGGAGATTTGGATATGTGGAGATTTGGACATGTGGAGATTTGAATATGTGGAGATTTGGACATGTGGAGATTTGAATATGTGGAGATTTGGACATGTGGAGATTTGAATATGTGGAGATTTGGATATGTGGAAATTTGGACATGTGGAGATTTGGATATGTGGAGATTTGGACATGTGAAGATTTGGATAGGTGGAGATTTGGACATGTGGAGATTTGGATATGTGGAGATTTGGATATGTGGAGATTTGGACATGTGGAGATTCGAATATGTGGAGATTTGTATATGTGGAGATTTGAATATGTGGAGATTTGGATATGTGGAGATTTATATACGTGGAGATTTGGACATGTGGAGATTTGTATATGTGGAGATTTGTATATGTGGAGACTTGGACATGTGGAGATTTGAATATGTGGAGATTTGGAGATATGAAGACTTGGGGATGTCCTTACAATACTCCATCACTACAGAAACCTTCAGAATTGCATTACTTCCAAAATTTAGAAACCCAGATTCCAATATCAAAACATCATCTTGCAACACGATGACTTCAAATTTCTAAAACTCCATAATTTTCCTACAGAAGTTAATTTAGTTCATTTACACGATATTAGCCGTAAACAACCGCCCGATTAAAAATGAAATATTATCGCGAATTAGAACGACGGTAAGAAACGCTCGACTTCTCATGAATTATTCACCCGCGTGGTTTCATCTTCGCCGTTGGGATTCTTGTACGGATGTTCCTCAACCCGGCGACCGGCTGTTCCTGATAATGGAATAGTTGTATCACTTATACGCAACGTGAGTAACTTAAATATTTATGCGGCAGCCCGTGTGCACCGACCGACTGCAGCGTTCGTTGCATTAAACATGGCGACTCGTCGTAGCCAGAAATCGTGGCAGACATTTCACGCGGCTTTTGATCGCTGCTGACTTCTGCCGCGAGACTCGTCGCGATACTTTCAAACATTCATTCGTATCCTCTTCGTTCCGATGCAACTTCCCTCCGTATCAGGCAAACATTTCACGAACTGACGCAGATGTTGCATCTTCAAATATTTACGCATTCATGGGAAAAGGACGCCATCTTGAACTCGTTAGTCGCGCAAGATATTTAACACGGTGTCAAGTTTTATAATATTATGTGTTAGATTCTGGAGTAGTTCATACATTTTTTATGATGCGTTCAAAAATTAATATTCGGTTTTAATTTTTTAATAGACATTTTTAAGTTTCGAACCTGCAAATGTATGACGTCTTACGTCTTTGAATTTACAAATTTAGAAATGTTTCAACACTCTACATTTTTAGACAACAACATTGAGAAACTTCCATATTAAGATCCTGGAGTAGTGATGGGTTTCATACATTTTTTATCATGCGTTCAAAAATGAATATTCGGTTTTAATTTTTTAGTAGACATCTTTAAGTTTCGAACCTGTAAACGTGTGAGGTCTTACGTCTTTGAATTTACAAATTTAGAAATGTTTCAACACTCTACATTTTTAGACATCAACATTGAGAAACTTCCATATTAAGATCCTGGAGTAGTGATGGGTTTCATACATTTTTTATGATGCGTTCAAAAATTAATATTCGGTTTTAATTTTTTAGTAGACATTTTTAAGTTTCGAACCTGCAAATGTATGACGTCTTACGTCTTTGAATTTAGAAATTTAGAAATGCTTCAACACTCAACATTTTTAGACATCAACATTGAGAAACTTCCATATTAAGATCCTGGAGTAGTGATGGGTTTCATACATTTTTTATGATACGTTCAAAACCGAATATTCAGTTTTAATTTTTTAATAAACATTTTTAAGTTTCGAATCTGCAAATGTATGAGGTCTTACGTCTTTGAATTTAGAAATTTAGAAATGCTTCAACACTCTACATTTTCAGTCATCAACATTGAGAAACTTCCATATTAAGACTCAAACCTGCAAACGTCTGAGGTCTTACGTCTTTGAATTTGCAAATTTAGAAATGCTTCAGCACTCTACATTTCTAGACATCAACATAGAGAACCTTCCATACTTATACGTCTTTAAATTTTCAAATTCCCCAGCTCTCAACTATATAAATTCTCCACATTTTCATATAATTTCAAAGAAATTTGCAAAGCATCAAAATTATCCCGCTGCAAAAGACAACCTAACCTTGCGAGCTAATTACCTGGTGATAATTAATTGAAGGTCGAGTAACGATGAGAAAAAGGTAACAGATTCCTTGCATCAAACTCTCCGTTGGTTTTCCCGTTTGATGAGCAAGTATTAATCTTTAACCGAGCTTGGAAGGACCAGTGCAAAGAAGTTCCTTCGATCGATCTCCACGTCTAGCTAATTAACGATCTCCTTAGGAATGCTGAAGAACGGAGCGAAGGAAGATAAATGAAAGCTCGGTGTACGAGGAACGTGCTCCATCGAGATCTCGTCGCGAGATCGACTTACCATGAGGTGTGGTTCCCTTGTTTCCGTCTCCGGCGCCGTTTCTTTGCGTTTGTCTTCGTAACCCGATGTAACGCGATGAAATATTCAGAGATTCGATGAGAAGTTAGTTCGCGGCTTGCTAGACAAGAGCCGGGTAAACGAGGAGAGACGTCACCCTATCCGGAAGAATAACTCGTAAAAGGGATCCGGAATATTTTTTCCGAAACTTTCACCCCCCGGTGTCGAATCAATATTCCGAACAGGAACATCGTTCTTTCGCGTCTTTTGTCGCATAAAACATTCAACTTTCCTCGATTCTCCTTTTCCCTTCCATTTCCCCTTTTGCAAATAAACGTCGATCGAAATGCATGAACATCCCCGAAATGTTTGAAGAGACTCAAAGGTCGCTACCGAGTCAATATTTAAGGAATACAGGCGCGTTCCCGATCGCTACGTTTAACAGATGTATTTTATAATTCACTTACATGGCACTGCGAGTATCCGGAATATCGCGGTTGCTGGGGAGACCGTCGCTGGCTTCCTGGTTGAATTTGTTCCTCGCGTACGGGTCTTCCCCTGCTCGGAGACCCCCTCTCGAAACGTACCTGCCAATCGATACCGAACGCTAATTACGAACCTTTCTACCTCATTAATTCTGCAGTCGTTTATTGGACAACGTGTTAATTACAATATGGAAATCTGTGTTTCAGAGAATTCAGTAACTCCATCGATCCTCGCGAATCATTCTTCATTTTTAACATCGGACAATAATCATTTTTAACGCAGGAGACACCGTTGCTATTGCTGACAGAAAAAATACACCAGACATTGTATCAAAATGCATCGAGATTTAGCATCCACTCGATATCAAATAATTTAAGTCTAGTTGATAAAGTTAATCAAATGATTCTTCCTATCAAAAGCAATCTAACAGCCTATAATTTTCTACAATAGTCAAGTTATTCAGCTTCTACCTCATCCCATAAATAATGAGAAAGAAGAAAGAGTTGACGAAATATGTGACAGTCAAAGTGTCAGATTAAAATAAAGTTTTAAAGGACGAAGGAAAAAGAGCATTGTACTTACCCCTGTTCGTCAAAGTAGTTCCATGTCACCCTCGGATCCGGAGTGGGTGCTGGTAACAGCTCAGACGACATCACAATGGCTGTGCCATCCGGATCCACGTAGTTGCCGGAATTTCCGGCGGACAGAGCCAACGATGCAGGCTCTTTCAGTCGCAACGCTCTGTTTTCGTTCTGCAAGCAAACAGAGATTCTACTCAGGATGCTTTATGAAATTTTCCACAGGAATTTATCCACCTCGAGAGAACATGCTGTTCAACGAACTTACTTCATAATGGACAACGGCTCTTTCTAACAAATAATTATTGCTTTATTTGTCAAAGAACGCGTGACGGGGATACTGATTTGTTGCTTGCAACACGTGTCTCGTATTTTACTTGTATAATGCTACTTGTATAGTGCTACATGTATAAGGCTATGTATAATAATACTACACGTATAATGCTATACAGGGTGTCTCATAACACGTGTAACTCCCGAAAAGGGGTGGTAGAGGACGTAATTCTGAATAAGATTTTCCTTTGGAAAAATGGGGTTTGAAGCTTCGCTTTTGAACTATTAAGCAAAAACACGGACCAATCAGAGCGCGAGGACTACGCCCAGTCGGCCATTATGCTCGAAGGCGTCGCTCTCGCGACTGCGCGCCGTGATTGGCGCCGAATCCTCGCGCTCTGATTGGTCCGTGTTTTTCTTTAATAACTCAAAAACGAAGCTTCAAATCCAATTTTTGCAAAGGGAAATCTTGCTTAGAATCGCGTCCTCTACCACCCCTTTCCAGGAGCTACACGATTTGCGAGACACCCTGTATGTATAATGCTATAAGCTATATGCACAATGATATATTACTGAACCTCAAAAGTTAGATCTCTGAAGGTCCTAAAGTTACTGTACCACATGCAACCCTGGTCGAAGAAAATCTAGTAGAAATCCTGAAACGAACTCTGCAGAAATAAACCCTTCTAGCCACCTAACCATTGAAAATCTCCATCACAATCGGTAGAATTTCGTCGAAATTACAGCGACAATTGAATCACGAACGACTTTCGGAGCAATCGGCAGCTTTTCCAAGATCGAACACTCTTCTGAGAAACGGAGGCAAGAACCTAACAATATTCCGTTGAGCAATGGCAGGGTGTATCGAGAGCGGAATGGAAATACGTGAAATCGTTGATCGATCGGTCGAACAAAGGGGAGGCAAGCGAGCGCAAACAATTCTGTAGGTTCGACGAGTGAGCGGTAAATGGCGATACTTTCTGGGAGGGCGGTAAATGGCGTGGCTCGAATTCACGGTCAAAGATGCAGAGGAACGTAAATGATTCGAGAGGGAACAAAAGAGGAACGGAGCAGTCGATGAAAAACGAACTGTGAAAATCGAGGCTGAGAGAGAGAGAGAGAGAGGAAGAGCGTGACAAAATGCAACCACGATGAAATATTAATTCACGGGTCAGGGGCTGCGTTGAAGCGGAAGTGCAGTCGGCTGCTTCTCGCACGGCAAGCTGTTGCATCCGGTTTCCTCGCGGACCACGTGACGTCGACACGAGACATCCGGTCTGCTGAAATGAAACTCGATCAACTTTGTTATACCTGCTCCTAAAGAAACTCTCATCGATTCTATTGTCTAAATATCCTGGAGCTACTTTGCGCCTTGTTACACCTGGGATCGTAGTCTCATAGGTACATCCTATCCTCCATCTCACATAAAAATGTTTCAATCTGTTACTTGAATATAATTGAAACGTTCCTGTGAATCTTCAAGTGTGAAGATCTAAAATGCTTCCAATTTGCAGTCATTAATTCTAAAGTTCTGTTACTAAATAGGGCATTTATTAAATGGTGACACATGTGCTATTTATCAAATGTACTGTTTATATTATCAAATATAAACATGGACTATTTATGTCATAAAATGTTGACACAGGCTATTTATGTTATACAACGATGACACATGCGCTATTTACGTTATTAAACGTCGGACAACCTATTTATGTTGTAAACGCACCTATTTATGTTGTAAATGTACCTATTTATGTTAAAACCACGGACGTTTGCAGCAGAGAGGTGTAGTTTGCGAGATAGTAAAAATTGTGCAGCATTGTTGACATTGTGTGGAGAAAAAAAGAAATTTTCAGGTGTTTCGCACGGAATCGGTGGGATGATCCGACGCGTCACATTATCTCTTTTCGCTTGACAAATTCGCCGCACGTATCCGCCATAAAATTCATTGCGCGTGCAACGATTACGCGAAAGCCCCGGAAATGCAGCTGCGCTGGCTTATCACGATAGACTTGAACAATGACCGTGGCTCTGGCCGGAGAACCGTGGCCGCTTGCGATACGAAAACGGAAACGGTGGAAAAAAGGACGGTCCCGTAGGAAACACGTATGGTCGCGCGTGCATGCGGAATACATGCTCTATTCCCTCTAGGGGAAAATTGTATACAATGCCTCTTTAGTTATGCAACATTCTTTATTTTGGAATGTTTAGGTGAGCAAAGTTAAAAAATTTCCTAATTCTCATATTGTCAAAACTTTCCAAATTCTCAATCTGTCAATTTTGTCTAAGTCCGTGATCTACATAAGTTCATCAGTTCATTAGATCATCAGTGATAAGTCCATAAGTCTATCAGTCCATAAGTTCATGAGTTCATTAGATTATCAGTGATAAGTCCATAAGTCTATCAGTCCATAAGTTCATTAATCCATAAGTTCATCAGTCCATCCATCAGACCATGAGCCCATCAGTCTATCCATCAGACCATAAGCTCATCAGTCCATCAGTCTATCCATCAGACTATAAGTCTATCAGTCTATAAGTCTGTCAATCCATCAGTCCATCAGTCCATTCATCAGATCATAAATCTATCAGTCCATCCATCAGATCATAAGTCCATCAGTTCATTCATCAGACCATAAGTATATCAGTCTATCAATCTATCCATCAGACCATAAATCCATCAGTCCATCAATCCATCAGTCCATCCATCAGATTATAAGTCCATCAGTCCATCCATCAGACCATAAGTCTATTAGTCTATCAATCTATCCATCAGACCATAAGTCCATCAGTCCATCCATCAGATCATAACTCCACCAATCCACCAATCCACCAATCCACCAATCCACCAATCCACCAATCCACCAATCCACCAATCCACCAATCCACCAATCCACCAATCCACCAATCCACCAATCCACCAATCCACCAATCCACCAATCCACCAATCCACCAATCCACCAATCCACCAATCCACCAATCCACCAATCCACCAATCCACCAATCCACCAGTCCACTACCCCAAAAATCCCCAAACCTCCTAAAATTCTAAATCCCAGAACCCCTAAATCCCCAAACCCTTCCAACCTTCAAAAATAAAAAAATTGCAAGGTCCAAATCTCGAGATCTCCCACATGCCAGTAAAATATCAAAGAATGTCATCTCGCGCATCGAAATTTTCGTGCCGATCCGAAACGCGGTATCGTATGAAACGTTGGAAAGAATGCGCCGAACGAAATACGAGTAATACGAGAGTTCATCGACGCATCAGAATCGTTCTGGCGTAGTTCGCTGACAAACAGAGAGGCAACGAGAGCCGAACATCGAAGCCGATGAGCAAAATTCGATGACCTACATATCCGATGCACAATGCTTCCTCGGCACAAAGGCCAACGGGAGATACGAAGTGCTTCGCGACTCTGTATCGATTCGAAATCAATACAGCGTATCTCGATGATGTGACAATACAAAGAGCCTCGAGCGCGCAACCGGCCCTCCCAGCCTTACAATTGCTTCTTGTAGCGAAGCCAACTAAAAGCCTTCTGCTACTGCGAACGAAGGGCGACGGTTCTTGCATCGATCTCACCCTGCTCCACCATACAAAATACCCTAACTGAGACCCTGCTGCCGAATTACACTCCAATGTCCGTTCTCCGAGTGTTGCTTCGACGAGCTCTGGCTCAACTTCAAAGTCCTTGTTACGATTCTTCGTTGCTGAAATGAGGGCTTTGCCCTTTGTTCGTTTATGTGGAAAATAAGAATTGAATGAGCAAACATTTTTCAAAGGTTACATAGTGAAAGTTGTCACTTTTAGATTTAATATTGTTATTAAGGGGTAGGCTAAATATTTGTTTCATGGTCCATTTGTGTGTTCAGGTGCTTAGATTGCTGTTTGACCTCAAACTTGATCACCTACCGTTGTATGGTACTGTTAAGACACGTGTGATGGTCACTTAACGTATGTCAATGTATTATTAAAGCACATGTGATGGTCACTTAACGTATGTCAATGTATTATTAAGACATCTGATGGTCACTTAACGTTGTATGTTAACATACTATTAAGATATGTGGTCACTCAACGTGCGATGTTCACATATGCTCACATGTCATCTAGGTATCAAACATATATATCCAACCACATATCCAAAGTTCCCAAAATGTTCATCATGTCTCCTATCATGTCCCCTAAATGTCCCTAATCCAAAATTGTAGTAAAAAGTTCAAAGTTACAACGTAAATGTTTCAGAAGGAAAGTGAAATCGGTGAAAAGTAGACAAGTAAAGGAATGACGTTGTCGATTGTTAATTCCATGTCAGTCGGTACCAACGTGGCTAACCAAAATCGAGAGGGGTGATATTGGCACGGGTACGTGATTTCGCGATTATTATCGACGAGGGTCGCATTATTAATCTTGTTATTACCGCTCGACAATGCGTGCGCAAACGTAAGCGAATTAGAGTTAACGATATTGGCCTGTTTCGATATTGCCACGCGAGAATACATTTTAGCGACTGAATTACGATCATACCGTCATCCGTCACCGGAAACGTTATGTCACCAAGCGAACCGTAATCGTCACGTACGTTGCCTCACCGTTAACGCAATCTCTGATTCCCTGGCTATTTAAACGCCTATTCGATCAGTCCCGAATTTCAATTTCTTTCTCATCGGTAAATTCACGTGTCACGTGAATTTTTATTTGAATCGAACTTTTTGTCCGTTGAACCTACTTTTGCATTTCAGATAGTAATTTTTAGTAATCTCACAACGTTCACAATTTCATGAAGTATTTCACAGTAGCAAAAATTGAAAGATGTCAATTGTATCACATATCACAGTATTAATTTCCTATCTTTCCCAGCTCCTGGTATCTTCTCTTTCTCCCCCCTCCATCACTTTCCGAATTTCTTTCTTTCTCCCCTTTCCCTCAGGAAATTGTTTGCAACTATTTCCCACAACCCAAAGTCATCAGAGGGAAACCAATTACAACTGGTTACAATCGGAAAAGATTTTCTCGCCCACAGGCGGATTCGATCCGGGGTCCCTCGGATCGTGGATCCGACACTCTACCCCCTCACCCATCGAGGCCCCACTCTTGGTACTTCATTAGAACGATATTACCATACAAGACTCAAACGGTATTCCTAAGAAATGACATCTAAATAAATAATTTATTAATTTATGAAAAACAGTGTGGACTTAACAGAACCGAAGAAATGCGTCGGGACGATAGAGATCGAAACGAACTAATAAAGTATTCAATGCAACCGTGCCGTATTAACAGTATATGTTATTCATCGCGTTTGCAACGGTAATAAGGGAAGAAATTAACTTTACGAATTTCCCGCGTTAAAATTACACGAGTGGATGTAACATGATGGTTTCACGTTTCGTGGAACGCAGTAAATTTGCAACGTACATACCGAGATTGTTAGAGCGGGGATAAAATTACCAGTTGCTAAAGAGTCCAGGTTACTGTTATACATGTACGATTAAGTTAGACCACTCGGATAAGATTATCGTTCATTAAAATGCCTGGTAAGTGAAACTGTAATAAAACTGCTCACAGAACTGTTACAAAATTTATACGATTATGAATAGTATGATTATGTGATTAGTATGATTGACACATTATTATGATATTGCAACAATCTACATATCGCACAACTTATCTTAGGAGATAACCAGACAATCAGGATTATCGGGTATCTAGTCAATCGGCAGACTATTAGGAATATCGAATAGTTAGGATGATTAGATTATCAGGTCAATTAGCCCTTGAGGACCATCGAGTTACCGAAACGCTTTATCGCGAACATTTGTGAGCATCAAACGTTACATCGAACATTAAATTAATAAATAAATATACCTTTCGAGATGAAGAGGTCCTTCCAACTTTTCACGAGTTCTACGCATCCCCTTTAACGATTTACGTTCGCAAAAAATGTCCCGACAAAAAAAGTCTGCGAAAGCAGAAACGAAGAGAGAAAGAGAAAGCCACGTTCCAGCAGTGTGGTCTGTCCGATACGTTTCTGGTGAGTTATGAGTAGATTTGCATATAGAAACTGCTTGTGGATTTGCCCGGCTACCCTCGCCGAACAAAGTAGACAGCTGACACTTGGACACTATGCACAGCAGGTATTAAATCTCGTCCGAGCAGGATTAAATATCGTCGTGAAGGATACACGCTTGATCGTCCGTGAGCGATCAAGATCCTTCTGCTGGATTATGATACACGTGTACCCGTACGTAACTCTTGTCTGCTCTTGTCGAAAAGCAGATCTCCTCGACGAGGAATTTAAGAAGCGAAGTAACATTTCAACTGGCTGAATTCGGACCTCATGGTTGAGTTTATTCCGCATTTTTTCCTTCAGGACATTTTTCCGTTTTTAAAGCCTTAGAAGTAGCATTTTTGTATTTGAAAGATTTGTGAATTTTAAGTAATTTTAATTGTAGAACATTTTGATTCTAGAACACTAAAATTGTAGAACAGTCAAATTGTACGATATTTGCATTTTAAGAGTCAATTCTAACACTTTGATTTACATACACATCGACGTTTACAAATTCAAAGATATTTGAACTTCGCTGCAATAAAAAGTACAGTGATTTATACGCTCCATCGCGAAAGAAATCTTGTACCTGAAACCTCGATACCCGAATATAAATGACGAAATAGAAAACTGGTTGCGGTTCCTACTCACAAGATTAAATGTACCCTGATAGAGCAGCAGAAGCAACAACGAACGATCAGCCTTCATAACTTCAATTAACCGTGAAATTACAGCCGGAACGATTCCGTGCACAGCGAAATGAAACGTTTATTACATTCCCGTGGCATAATTAACGTGGTCTCGTACAAATTATGAAACGCGATACAAATTAATGCTACATTCTCGTTATCCACTCGCTAGCTACGGCCTTTGTTCCGTCAATACAACCACGCGTGTCGAACAACAATTCTAGCATTCATGCGACCAAACTATTTCGGTCATAAATGATCGACAAAGAGAATTATAGTGGGATATTAAATACCGATTTATGTTATTCATTCCGACTAGACAATTAGAGGATGAAATACTCGTTTGAATTAAACATTTCTCAACTGCATTTTGTATATTTTGCTGATACAACGCGTCGATGTTACTTTTGGGAGTGGGGATGTAAAGTATATATGTTAGGTGCGCGACGAATTGTAACGTGTAGAAGTACTGTGTGTAGAAATGGAATGCGTGGAAATTTAGCACTTGGAATTATAATATATAGTATTGGAACGCGTGGAATTACTACGCGTGGAGTTACGACGCGTGGAAGTGCAGCGCGTGGGGTTACGACGCGTGGGAGTGCAACGCGTGGAGTTACCACGCGTGGAGTTACGACGCGTGGGAGTGCAACGCGTGGAGTTATGACGCGTGGAATTACTACGCATGGGAGTGCAACGCGTGGAGTTACGACGCGTAGAATTACTACGCATGGAGTTACCACGCGTGGAAGTGTAACGCGTGGAATTACTACGCGTGGAATTACTACGTATGGGAGTGCAACGCGTGGAGTTACGACGCGTAGAATTACTACGCATGGAGTTACCACGCATGGAAGTGCAACGCGTGGAATTACTACGCGTGGAGATACGACGCGCGGAGATACGACGCGTGGAGTTACCATGCGTGGAGTTACGACGCGTGGGAGTGCAACGCGTGGAGTTACGACGCGTGGAATTACTACGCATGGGAGTGCAACGCGTGGAGTTACGACGCGTAGAATTACTACGCATGGAGTTACCACGCGTGGAAGTGTAACGCGTGGAATTACTACGCGTGGAATTACTACGTATGGGAGTGCAACGCGTGGAGTTACGACGCGTAGAATTACTACGCATGGAGTTACCACGCATGGAAGTGCAACGCGTGGAATTACTACGCGTGGAGATACGACGCGTGGAAGTGTAACGCGTGGAATTACTACGCGTGGAATTACTACGTATGGGAGTGCAACGCGTGGAGTTACGACGCGTAGAATTACTACGCATGGAGTTACCACGCATGGAAGTGCAACGCGTGGAATTACTACGCGTGGAGATACGACGCGTGGAGATACGACGCGTGGAGTTACCATGCGTGGAGTTACGACGCGTGGGAGTGCAACGCGTGGAGTTACGACGCGTGGAATTACTTCGCATGGGAGTGCAACGCGTGGTGTTACGACGCATGGAATTACTACGCATGGAGTTACCACGCGTGGATTTGCAACGCGTGGAATTACTACGCGTCGAGTTATGACGCGTGGAATTGCAACGCGTGGGATTTCTACGCGCGGAATCAGGGTACGTGCAATTAGGACGCGTGGAATTACTACGCACGGAATTACAACTTGTCAAACAATAACACGTTTACTCTTACAGCGTGTAAAAATACAATGTACAAAAGAAGAACATACCAAAGTGAACAAATATACATTTGCCCGAACCCCATATCATACATAACGTATTATGAATGAAGCTTTAACGGTAGCATTAATTCACATGGACCTAACTAAGTTAGCCGATGGACATCGTCGCGGTGTCGAGGTCCTGTATACACACAAGATTCTTGCGGTTAACGAGCGAGGCTCGTGCGGCGCGTTAACCGCCGCGGTTTTGGACGATCGCAAGCCGAGAGCAGCGGCTTTCGGGTAATTTAATGTTTCCACGGCAATCCACTTAGTGTCCTAACGCGGGCCCCTCGACTTAAGTGCCGTTGCGAGTACGTATCGTTGCCAGACGGGTCGACCTCGTGTTGCCAGCTAGCCAAAGGTTAAGTTTAAGCTCGACTACTTGTGCGTTTACGGTCGTCGCTCGGTGTAATTGCTGTGATCGTTGCGAGGAAATTGCTTGAGCTTCTCGTTGTTTCACGAACAACTAGGATCGACGTTACGCGGACGGGATTCGATAATTACATTTCTCTCTTTGGTTTTATTGTTCATATTCGAGAGCACATGGTGCGGTTCTTTCGAATCACTTCTACATACCTTTGGATTCTTTTATTTTCTGCAAAGGGTTTATAGAGAATATCAAACCTTCAAGGATTTCATTCTGGTGTATTATAACGTGATAAACAAAAATAAGATGGTTGAGTTAGTATACTCATTTCCTGCATGTTCAGAATATGCAAAGAAATTGATTCACACGACGAAAGTCCACGAGAAAGGGGCTTAGGAAAGAATGCAACGAAAGCAGAATTTCAAATTAATTCTTAAGCTTAAGCTTCGTCGTGTTAAGGATCCTCAGAGTCTAATCCTTTCGTTTCTGCAGCAAAATGGAACTGCTTCCTTTCCATTTTCTTGTCACCGTTTTCATTTCGAAAAGCTATCCAATAAAAAGAGAGGACACATTTGTTCGATCGCCACGGTGTCGCTTTTTCGAGGCGGCTAAACAAGATTAATTCCCTCGGCTCAATTAACTTGTATCGATGGGACAAAGAAATAAAACGAATCACAGCGTAGTTCGTCGAAACACAATCATTTTAAAGGTAGAAAGTTCTGTTCTTTCCCTCGTTTCCTGATCTTTCAAGCAACCCGTAATTAATTATCCGTAGGCTGCTTGCTGACGGAATGAAACTTCCTTGGAAATGGATTCAGTTTCATTACTTTCGGATTCTCTACTATATTTGCGTAAAAGTCATGAATTTGGTACTAAATTTTTCGGGTTATTATTACAGGATGTGTTAGATGCGTGGAGATAGGACGTGTGAAAATAGGACGCGTAGAGATAGGATGCGTAAAATTTCTACACGTGGAGTTAGGGCGCGTGGGATTACTACGCTTGGAGTTACCACGCGTGGAGTTAGGGCGCGTGGGATTACTACGCTTGGAGTTACCACGCGTGGAGTTAGGGCGCGTGGGGTTACTACGCGTGGAGTTCCGGCGCGTGAAATTACTACGCGTGGAGTTGCGGCGCGTGGGACTACTACGCGTGGAGTTAGGGCGCGTGGAGTTCCGGCGCGTGGAATTACCACGCGTGGAGTTCCGGCGCATGAAATTACTACGCGTGGAATTACTACGCGTGGAGTTCCGGCGCGTGGAATTACCACGCGTGGAGTTAGGGCGCGTGGGATTACTACGCGTGGAATTCCAACGCGTGGAATTACCACGCGTAGAATTACTGCGCGGGGAATTACTACGCGTGGAATTGAGGCGCGTGGAATTACTACGCGTAGAGTTCCGACGCGTGGAATTACCACGCGTGGAGTTGAGGCGCGTGGAATTACTACGCATGGAATTCCTACGCGTAGAATTACTACGCGCGGAACTATGACACATAGCAAGTTAAGTCAAAACTAAAGTTCCGTCGCATTCACCGTTGCAAGTGTCATTATTAAAGTTGCAAGCGTTCCCAACTTGTAGAACAAAGAAGGCTATTATTTCTGATAATCCGGCAATTCGATTAATTCGAGCTCGATCCCGGATTAAGGGAATCCTTCGACTCAACCTCGAACATCCTTTTCTTCGAACGAGCTCCCCCGACTGGCTTCTTTCGGATGTTACACCGTTCGAAATAATTGGAGGATCAGGTGGTGGGATGCGATAACGTGTACCCTTGTACGGCCGTGTTGCGCGAAACTGAACGTTCGATAAAAGGTGTACGATGTGTGGAAGCTGCAAGAAATTCTACGAAATTGTACAATAATCTTCCATCTGCTCCCACCTTAACCTCGTTGTTGTTTTGCGCGGGTAACGCTTGTTCTTACGACGAGAAAGATAATTACTCTCTCGTACTTTATCGCGGTTAAAAAGCGAACTCCGTGGATGTCGGTATCGCGGAGCTTCGTGCACCGTAGTACAAATGTTTAGCAACGCTACCGCGGAAACGAGAGGAAAATTAAAATATAAATTGCACGGGATATTAAATTTCCTTTCGTAAGAGACATCTTGTTAGACGTTAAACGTTAGAACGAGAAGCGTTACAAGACCTCTGTTCCACGAAAGGGAAATTGTCTACGTTTATTTTCACGCGTTTCATCTTTTCCCCGGTGTACTTTTCATCAATAAACCTCTGAATATTCTTGTTACGAGAAACGAGCGAGAAAATTCGTGTTTCATCAGAAAGAACTTCACCTACGATTTTTTAAACTCTAGCTAAAAGTAAGTATTTATAAAATGATCACTGCGAACGTGTGGAAAACTGAAAGCAAAAAGCTTCTGTCAGCCTGATTCCGTATAATCTCCGCGCGGTTAACGCGGGGAAATTCCATTAAGCCTGCCTCGTAAATTGCGCAATGAACTTTTCCGGAAAAGAGGAGTTAATATATTAACACGAGCGAAATGTCCGTGTTTCTTCGTCCTTTTTTCCTACAGCCGGCTGAATTTACTGATACTAAGATGAAGAAAGTTCGCAGGAATCATCTTGTCAGCGGGGTAATTAACTAATGCTCATGAACCCGAGGAAGAGAAGAAACGAGAGGAAGAACGGAAGTGAGCGACGGAAGTTTGGAAATCAATTTTAATGGGAAAGTTCGAGCCGGGTGTTTGGGGCAACTCGTTAAATACGCGTTATTTACTGAACTATTCAATTACAGAATATGCACAAAGTTTAAATAAAATAACATTCATATACTAAGAAAATATAAAATTCAATCTCAAGTATGTACAAAATTTTGTGAGCTACATATGACAATATATAATAATTATATTAACAACAATTAAGCAGGAAAATCTGTAAGAAAATTTTAAATGAAAGACGATCTTAAAGAAGGTATCTAATGACGGCCATATAACGAGACTGTCCTGTAGATCCATGGATCTAATTGGCAGGTCTATATGACCGAAGTTAAACATTTCGTTTGGTGGCCATATAACGAGACTGTCCTATAGATCCATGGATCTAATTGCCAGCTCTATATGACTGAGGTTAAACATTTCGTTTGGCGGCCATATACCGAGACTGTCCTATAGATCCATGGATCTAATTGCCAGCTCTATATGACTGAGGTTAAACATATTCTTTGGCGGAAATATAACGAGACTCCACTGTATCTAATTAAAGAGTCATGTATATAATTAAAGAGTTTATTTCCTTAACCAAAGTTTCCCGAAACTTTCGACCAGTAATGCATGTCGAACGGAGGACAATGGAGAACCTTAATCTTTCATCGATTCCTCCTTAATTAACCGGCAACAATGGAGCTCGTTCTCGTGACTCTGCTTCGGAACAGTGCTTGAAATCGGATGTCGTGGACAGAGCATCTTGAAAGAAGTTCCTCTTACTTCGGCAGACCCTTCGAGACCAGATGCAACCGACTGCTTCGTCCCTTTTGTCAACGCGAAACGATGCTTTCCTCGAAGATGCTTCGAAGACCAGGATGTAAATAAAGGATGAAAGTTTGCGGAGACATGTTTGGTTCCTTCTCGAGGTAGATTGCTTGGGAAAGGTACCTCGCTTACCTTTGTACACTCCTGCGTGGGCTCCTTTGGTTGTGGAGAGAAGTATGATTCATCTTTGGTCTTGGGTGAATGTAGGATATACGGGTCTTCTGTAATACTACATCTGACCACTGACTATAATATTTCATCTTATCATTGATTATAATAATTCTTCTCATTACTGGCTTTAGTAATGTCACATCTGATCATTGACTATAATGTTTCATCTCATCATTGACTATAATATTTAATCTCACTATTGACTATAATATTTGATCTCACTATTGACTATAACAATACTACATTTAAACACTGACTATAATGTTTCATCTCACCATTGACTATAACTATACTACATCTGACCAGTGACTATAATGTTTCATCTCATCATTGACTATACCTATACTACATCTGACCAGTGACTATAATGTTTCATCTCATCATTGACTATAATATTTGATTTCACTATTGACTATAACAATGCTGCATTTAAACACTGGCTATAATGTTTCATTTCACCAATGACTATAACAATGCTACATCTGATCACTGACTATAATATTTCATCTCATCATTGACTATAATATTTCATCTCACTAATGACTATAACAATACTACATTTAAACACTGACTATAATGTTTCATTTCACCAATGACTATAACAATACTACATCTGATCACTGATTATAATGTTTCATCTCATCATTGACTATAACTATACTACATCTGACCAGTGACTATAATGTTTCATCTCATCATTGACTATAATATTTGATCTCACTATTGACTATAACAATGCTGCATTTAAACACTGACTATAATGTTTCATCTCACCATTGACTATAACAAAACTACATCTGACCAGTGACTATAATGTTTCATCTCATCATTGACTACAATATTTGATCTCACTATTGACTATAATAATACTACATTTTACCACCGACTATAATGTTTCATCTCCCCAATGACTATAATATTTCATCTCATCACTGACTATAACATTTCATGTTAATACTGACTATAACAATACTTCATCACACAACTCAATCACCGACAGTTCATACAATCAATGAATTAGAGCTTCATTAAGAGGAAAGTTGACAGCCAAAGAATCTCAGCAACTTACTCCTTTATCAAGGAACGAATTTATTTATTAACGAAGAATGTAACGACCGCATACTGGTTAGAGAGCGATTCCCGGAATTTATGAGCGCTTTATGCCCCGGTAAAACGAACAGGACGAGATTGTAAATTGGGGAAAAAGCTGTTCTGGCCTGCGGCGTACGAACGACGGTACGTATTTCTACGAAAAAAGAACAACCCTATGCTCGGGACTCGTGAAATTTTCATAGGGAAATATCGTATTCCTCCCAGGTATGTTGTGCGCTTTGACGGTCCTGGGTTCTTTTATTTTTATTAATTAACAGTCGTACGATTCGTCGGTGAAAAAGCAAAAGGAAATATTCCGTATCGCGTATTTGGACATTAATAAAAAACATCGGATACATAAATACATATATGCTGTTTTCAATTACGATTTTGATTTTTCAAGCGTGATTCATTAAGGATCTAACTATTTTCAATTATTATCAATTTTAAAATTGATAAGACTACTTAAAAATTTCATAAAAAATGCATAAGAGTAGAATTGCAAATGTTTTATTGTCAATCTTCGTATTCTGTAGTTCGTCCATCATGGATGCCAGGAAAAATCCGCAATCAGGTCTCATAGATCATCTTCTGACGCTTCTAAGAACCTTCAACTGCCTCGATTCGAATCTTCCTCGGTGACTATGCACATCTCATTGACCTGAACCTCATCAATGTTGTAACATGAATTATCGATGAAATTTAAAAACATTTATTGAATCTTTCTTGCAAAAATTTCGATGCTGTTTACGTTGTATCTTGGCAAGTTAGCATGTGATGAAGTTCGACGCGTTATAACACTACGTGCCAAGTGTCGACACGTTAGATAACTACGCGTTGAATATCGGCGCGTGAGATATCGGCTCGTGAGATATCGGTGCGTAGAATATTGGTTGCTTAGGGTATTCGATGCGTGGAATATCGGCACGTGGGATATTGGCGCGTGGGATATCGGCGCGTAGAATATTCGGTGCGTGAAATATTCGATGCGTGGAATATTCAGTGCGTGGAATATCGGCACGTTGGATATTGGCGCGTGGGATATCGGCATGTGGGATATTGGCGCGTGGGATATCAACGCGTAGAATATTCAGTGCGTGGAATATTCGGTGCGTGGGATATCGGCACGTTGGATATTGGTGCGTGGGATATCGGCGCGTAGAATATTCGGTGCGTGAAATATTCGATGCGTGGAATATTCGGTGCCTGGAATATTCAGTGCGTGGAATATTGGCACGTTGGATATTGGCGCGTGGGATATCGGCGCGTGGGATATCGGCGCGTGGAATATCGGCGCGTGCGATATCGGCATATGGAATATTGGCGCGTGGGATATCGGCGCGTAGAATATTAGATGCGTGGAATATTCGATGCGTGGAGTATTCGGTGCGTGGAATATCGGCACGTTGGATATTGGCGCGTGGAATATCGGCGCGTAGGATATCGGTCTCGTAGAATTTCGGCGCGTAGAATATTCGGTTCGTGAAATATCGGCACATTAGATATTGGTGCGCTGGGATATTTACTAATGGTATACCCACGACAGGAATATCGTCGCGTGACATACCAGCACTGAAATATCGGCATGCATGATATCGTTGCGTGAAATATCAGAGCGTGAGATACTGATAAGTAAAATAACAACGTGTGATACATCAACGTACGAGATATCGACGCATGTAGAATATCGACGCATGTAACAACGTGTAGAATATCGCGACGTTAAATCACCACGTGGCAAACGTCAACACGTTAAATCACTACGTGCCAAATATCAACGCACCAAAAATCAAGCCGTCAAATTTCGCCGCGTCGTATCAACACGTCAAACGATTTATTAAATCCCGACACATATCACTACATTTTATTCTTGCTCACGTACATCCTCCCATCGAGTTGCGATCCATCAAACAATAGCTAAATAACGTCAAAAACACATCGCATAAAACTAAATTTACATTCGCAAATGTAACGACCTGCAAATGAAGACGAAACATCGTGCATTTCCGAAAATATATTTTGTAGTTCGGTTTGAAACTATTTCCATGTACAGTCGGTGGAAAACGAACGATTTGAGCGTCGAACAAGAGGGGAAAATCGCGTTGCGCTCGCGAGCTCGAATCAAAGAGTGTTCTCGTGTCGATGATGCATCGACACGAGTGTCAGGCAGTTTCGAAATGGTCCTTTTCGAAAATCCAGCGGTTCGAAACAACCGGTCCTCAACGGGATGACGAGTTGCATGAATAACGGAACCGGTGACAGATAAACCGGACGCGGAGGCATTAATAGATTCATCCTGGTTGCCCGTGCGAATCGGCGGCTCCGCTGTTTTCGACTGTTTTATCTCTATTTTCCGAGCACGTGAATACCCGCGGACGAGCTATTGAAATACGCTACCATTTCAAACTACAGGATCTTCTTATTCAAATTTACATGTTTTGACATCGAACACAATACATTATTTCCGTGGACGCAGTCGCGAGTACACTGCAGATATTTATACAATTATAACACGTCCGAATGCAAAATGCCCATCGAATTCTTTTCCTTCGTTAATAAAATCAACCTGAATTGCTTGCGAAGTCTGCAGTTGCATTCATCTTGATTTAATATTTCATAAGAATTTAATGAATTCATGTATACAGCTTTCATTGGCTTAAAAAGAAACCGAGACAACTGGTGCAGGTACTGTATTGGTACAATGTTTATTAAAGTTTATCCAACCGTTTCAATATTTAAAAAATCGATAATTTGTATCGAATTTTGCGAGCCTCGAAAACTGGAGACGTCTCAAATATTTTCTGTGGAATCTAAACGCATTGATGGGCAAGTTTCATAGTTTTGATCAATAAAATACGCGAATTTCCTGCTCCTCGGAAAATCCGCGCCATTCACGAGTCGCTGGCTCCGATTTTCAGGCGAACGTTTTCCACCCGAGATCCAACAAAATATACGGTTAAATAATGAAACAGAAAACACGAGGAACGGTTCGAAAAATATGAGCTACCGTAGACACGAGTCTTATTACATCTACTCGCTCGGATTTTTCCAAGTGAAAAATCTTCGTCCTCGGGTTTTACATTCGTTTTTACAAATTCTACGACCGACAGACGGTGAACGGAGACGGACGAAGAAATCTCGGGTCGTAAGAAAATATTTGGACAATCCGGTGCATAGACGGAATAACGAAGTTGTTAAAATTCACTCGGCTGTTTTATCTTTTCCGATGCTTGGGAGCTCGACGATGATTCGATGTATCGTGAAATATGGCGATGGTTCAGTTAGATGGACTTTTAGTGATTTGGGGAAAAAATTTGGGGTTTTGAGAAGTTGAGGTTTGGAGAATTTGGAACTTTAAGGGTTTGGGGTTTTTGGGAATTTGGGATTTTGAGGGTTTGGGGTTTTTGAGAATTTGGGATTTTGAGGGTTTGGGGTTTGGAGAATTTGGTATTTTTGGGAATTTGGGTTTTGGAGAATTTGGGATTTTGAGAAATTGGGATTTGGAAAATTTGGGGTTTTTGGGAATTTGAGAATTTGGGATTTTGAGAAATTGGAATTTTTGAGAATTTGGGATTTTGAGAAATTGGGGTTTGGAGAATTTGGGGTTTTGGGAATTTGGGTTTTTGAGAAATTGGGGTTTTTGAAAAATTGGGAATTTGAGAATTTGGGGGTTTGAGAGTTTGGAAATTTTGGAATTTGGGGATCTGAGAAATTGGAGATTTGGGAGATTGAAAATTTTGGAAGTTGGGAATCTGAGAAATTGGGATTGTTGAGAATTTGAAATTTTGAAGATTTGGGGTTTTGAGAAATTGGGGTTTGGAGAATTTAGGATTTTGGGAATTTGGGATTTTGTGAAATTGGGGTTTTTAAGAAACTGGGAATTTGAGAATTTGGGGGTTTGAGAGTTTGGAAATTTTGGAATTTGGGGATCTGAGAAATTGGAGATTTGGGAGATTGAAAATTTTGGAATTTGGAAGTGAGGAATTTGGGGGTTTGAGAGATTGGAAATTTTGAAATTTGGAAGTGCGGAATATAGGAATCTAAGAGACACCAAACTTAAGAATTTGGAAAAAGAAAATATCAGGATTTGAATGTTCCGGATCCCAAAACTGTGAAAACTGGAACTTGAAACATCTCTTAAGTTTGAATGTCAATTATTGTTAAAACAAGAAGACCTTTTAAACTCATTTTTGAAGTAACCCTGCAGATACACAAATCTGCAGCGTTGATATAATACATAGGAACAACGCACGAAGTTAGAACAGTGTACTTTACGAAAGCAGTGTTATAGTTAATTCAGCCTCGTCGTATTAGATAGCGAAAATTAACTATGAGTTAGATACAGACCATTTAGCAAATTCGGTCGTGATTGCGCGGCAAGATGGTACGTGCAGCTGCAAGTGGTCCCGGGACTGTAGACAAATCCGAGTTAGAAATGTTCGCAGGAAGCGGTTGTAACTTGGAATCAGATCGAAAGTTACGAATCTCGGTGTTCACCGGTGCTCTGTCTTTAACTATACGAAAGTCGGCGCGTTTCCAAGCTAGGTCTTGCTCCGGGTTGCGATAGATAGTCGAAAGTAGAACGAGGAAGCGAAAGCCCGTCCATCGTCGACTATTCTTGCCTGACCCCCTACGTAATTTCGCATTCCACTAATTAAGGATGTAGGAAATGCCCTCGCTTAATTATTTTCTAATTAACGTTGACAGAGATAGCGCAGACTGCGACACTTGGACGAACTTCGAACGTCTCGTTCCGGCGCGAAATTCAACGGGGATGTTTTTATCTGGCGTTTCTTGTTTTGGAGGGGATTTGCAAAATTATTCATTTGCAATATTACTCATCTTACAGTTATTTGTAGGGGTTCTAAGATTAAGTCTGTAGTCAAACTTCTCCTCAAATTCCAAAATGGAAGGCTACTAGGTTGAGGACGTTCAGTCAGGTCAGAGTGGCTCGTCACGTTAATAAAATTGTCAGCAAGTTTCTTAGGTCCTATGTATAATTGTCAGAAAGGATATACAACTGTCTTGTATATTCAAAGTTAGAACCTTACCAACGTTTCACAGATACCTCTCTGATGACTGCAAGGTAAACTTGATATTTTGTTGATTGGGTATTAAATTTAAGCTACGTCTATTAATATACTAGTGTGAACATGTGTGAACTACATGTGTGAACATAAAGCATATCAAAAACATTTCGTGGCTCTTACAAAGCAAAATCCGCGTCAAAGAAGTTTTCTATGCCCGAACCAGTCCCTGAGGAAATAAAATCATGCAGTTCCGCGGTTCGAGAAGTTCGTCAGAGGAATTCGCGAGTAAGAGACTTGCGATCGAAGCAATGTTGAACAGAGAATCCGTGGCCCCTTGGGCTTTTCTCCGAACATCGGCCATAGTCTCTGGAGAGAAGGACAAGACAGCGTTCGCATACGTGTCAGGCAGAGAACGACAGTGATAGAACGCGCACAATAGCCAGACACCGGTGTACACGGACTTATACAGATGATCGGTCGAACGATATGCAGTCGGCTGCAGCTGAGGTCACCGGCCGATTGCTTCTCTCGTGGGCCGCGTGTTAGGTGGCTCGATTCGACTCCTTGGAGCCTGATAAATGCATGGATTCGTGGCCACGGGAAGGGAAATGCTTGTCCGTTTACCGGACAGCAGATGCGTGTGTGCCACGTGCAAGAGAAACCTGGATGCTGGGAACGGACACATATGGTGGCCTACAGATACCCTTGTCTAGGCGGTTAAACGGTTCGAGCAATTAGTAAGTGAACTCTAGGAATGTCTATCGTGGTCCTGAGTTTGGAGTTGGGAGGTGAAGGAGGGAATTTTGGAATTTGGGGAGGGGGGGTTTGGGAATTTGGGGTTTGAGGATTTGGGGAGGCGAGAGGTTGGGGGTTTTGGAATTTGGGGGAAGGGAGTTGGAGATATGGGAGTTGGGGATTTTGGAATTTGGGGAAATGAGAAATTGGGAGTTTTGGAATTTCAGGGTTTGAGAAATTGGGAATTTTGGAATTTGGGAGTAAGAAATTTGGGGGGTTGAGAGATTAGAAATTTTGGAATTTGGGGATATGAGAAATTGGGAATTTGAGAATTTGGGAATCATGGAATTTGGGGGTTTGAGGAATTGGGAATTTTGGAATTTGGGGGTTTGAGAAATTGGGAGTTTTAGAATTTGGGGGGTTGAGAGATTAGAAGTTTTGGAATTTGGGGATCTGAGAAATTGGAAATTTGAGAATTTGGGAATCATGGAATTTGGGGGTTTGAGAAATTGGAAATTTGAGAATTTGGGAATCATGGAATTTGGGGGTTTGAGAAATTGGAAATTTGAGAATTTGGGAATCATGGAATTTGGGGGTTTGAGAAATTGGGAGTTTTGGAATTTCAGAGTTTGAGAAATTGGGAATTTTGGAATTTGGGAGTAAGGAATTTGGGGGGTTGAGAGATTAGAAATTTTGGAATTTGGGGATCTGAAAAATTGGGAATTTGAGAATTTGGGAATCATGGAATTTGGGGGTTTGAGAAATTAGGAGTTTTGGAATTTCAGAGTTTGAGAAATTGGGAATTTTGGACTTTGGGAGTAAGGAATTTAGGGGTTTAAGAGATTAGAAATTTTGGAATTTGGAGATCTGAGAAATTGGGAATTTGAGAATTTAGTAATTGTTGAGACTTTGATAATTCCTACATCTAACATCCAAATTACCAGCCTCCCAAACTTCCTCCACATTACCATCTCCACATGTCCCAACATTCCCCCACCGTCAAATTCCAAAACTTCCGAATTTCCACACACGAACATTAACTTCAAGCGAACACAATCAACAAGAAATCGATAATTGGCTCAGAGTGACGATTACCCCAAATGTTATCCATTACAGAAATAATGGCACCGCTCGAAAGGATTTTCGAGTAGGATTAAAATCTGGTGTAAGTCAGGATCGTCGATGAATCTAGACGTTCAAGAGGTTTCCCATATATTTCCATGAAACGTTTCAACGAAAGATTAATAGCGGATAACGGGATTCGTGTCAAGTAACGTTCTGTTCGGTATCCATAATTACCAGTGAAAGTTAAAAAAAAAAAAGATAAAATTCCCTTGGAAAAGTCTTCTTCACGAGAAAATGTGCAGGGGTTCAATGAGAGATCGATTTTATATCAAAAGCAATTTACTGCTGGAATAATCCGGATCAGCCGTTAAGTGACTCGACTGGATCGGCCGTCTGATCATTAAGGGGTTTATTCTACTTGCGATCGGGTTTAATGATATACACTTCCTGTTTCTATGGCTTTCGTTTGTTAATCTTTTGACAATCGTTATATAATCAATTGTTGTTGTACGAACACGATAAGGTTGCTCGATAATTCGCTGATTTATGTGCACGTAAGTAGTATAAGTAAGTAGTATATCAGACATGTAGGTAGCATGGTTTAATAAGCGATATATGAAATCAAGTTGTACTGCACATGTAACGTATGTATCAGATAAATATATCTATCTGAGGAAACAATTTTTACTTGGGAACAAAATTCAAAATATAAGAACAAAGTCTCCTTACACCCACTGCATCTACCAAATAATTAAATCTACCTAAACAAAAAATTTTTCCTTCATAAATAAAATGAAAATATAGAACAAAGTCTTCTTACACCCACTGCATCTACCAAATAATTATATCTACCTAAATAAAAAATTTTTCCTTGATAAATAAAATGAAAATATAGAAGAAAGTCCTCTTACACCTACAGTACCAACCAAATAAATACACCTATCTAAAATAATTTTTCCCCGAGACGCGACATGCACATCACTGCATTGCAAGAAGAGTGCATTAACGATAGAATGTTAAAATCAGAGGGCAGAGGAATGTTACAGCAGAAAAGTGCTAATCGGCTCGTTTAAATCCATCGATTACTCCAAAGGCAACTCAGCGAACCATTACGATGCGGTGCACGTTTGTAAAACAAGGGAATCCTCTTTATACGAACGAACAGGAAATCGATAGAAATGTTTAAAGGGATTCGCGGGAACACGTAGACGATTACGAATATCGATAAACAGATTTCCCTCGCGCGAACTCTGCCTTTTTCTGTCAAACTGGTTTTCAGATTTTCTACGACGCTGCTGTTCCACTTATGTCAACTTTGTTCAAATTTATACCTTCGATTATTTTATGTATCTCTGTTATGAGCATCATAGACGAGTTGTAAAAATTAAGAACAGCAAATTCATTTTTCTTCTTTCGCAATGTGATATGCGTGACAACTGTTTGGTTGTCAAGAAAATGTATTTTTAAATTTTGCTTTAATCAATTGCCTCACAGTGTTCAGTGCATCAGCCTCCATTTTGTGGCGAACCATAGAACAAATAGAATGATAAAACTAAATTTTAATGATAACTAAATGTTATAAATGTTCAAAATGATTAACCTTACAATCGATAATAATGTACAGAAATTTTGTCCCAACACAGTATTATTAATAGAGCACCCATTAGATTCGGGTCACAGTGTATTTTAAGCGCGCAATTTATAGCATCGTATTTTCACATGACCATGTTAGACATAATCGTTAGGTAGTAGTTCAGAAGAAACAAGAAAACAGTTCAGAGACGCGAAACTTCCTCCTCGATTTTATCGCGGGTATCGATAAACGCTACACGCATCCAGTTCCGGTAAAAGAATTCGGAAGTTCCGAGGATGGACCGGCAAAACCGTTCGTCGACCAACTGTAAGCAACTTCGCAACTACTTTTTCGCGAGTTGCCAGCAGTCGCGGAAGTTCCACGAGTGCTTTCGCTTCGCGTCCTTCTCCAACGACTTCCGTTTTCGAATTCTTCCACGCAAACGGCTTCCGGGGGTCGCCTGAACTAAAGAATCCCTCTCACGTTTCCGTTCTGAAAATCTCCGAACCCCGGAGGGTCATTTTTTCGAATTCGATGTCCTGCGTTGTCAAACTTTCGAAATAGGAAATGCTCTTACGGTTCTTATTAGGGATAAAAAGGATTCGACTTTTCCTCGGTGTACTTTTCATGCTTTATCTCGAATAAATCGCTGGACGATTTTGCTTTTGTCGTTCGATGAGGTAGATTGAGATTCTGAAAGGTTGATGTGTGGTCAGATCTTTGATTCTGTTTTTTCTAGGACTTAGACTATGTTTGTTAATAGGGATGTAGAAGTTATTGACACCTGATAGAAATTGTTGACACTTGATAAAAATTGTTGATTTTCAATATATGTTAAAAGAAGTTGTCCAGAAGGTGGGCAACGTATGTAGAAATTATTGAAGCTTGATAAAAATTGTTGACTTTCAATAGATATTAAAAGAAATTGTCCAGAAGGTGGGCGACGTATGTAGAAGTTATTGACGCTTGATAAAAATTGTTGACTTTTAATAGATATTAAAAGAAGTTGTCCAGAAGGTGGGCGACGTATGTAGAAGTTATTGACGCTTGATAAAAATTGTTGACTTTCAATAAATATTAAAAGAAGTTGTCCAGAAGGTGGGCGACGTATGTAGAAGTTATTGACCCTTGATAAAAATTGTTGACTTTTAATAGATATTAAAAGAAGTTGTCCAGAAGGTGGGCGACGTATGTAGAAGTTATTGACGCTTGATAAAAATTGTTGACTTTGAATAGATATTAAAAGAAGTTGTCCAGAAGGTGGGCGACGTATGTAGAAGTCATTGACGCTTGATAAAAATTGTTGATTTTCAATAGATATTAAAAGAAGTTGTCCAGAAGGTGGGCGACGTATGTAGAAATTATTGACTCTTAAAAGAAATTGTTGCGTTTTAAAAATATCAAAGGAAGTCATCCAGAAAATTAGCGATGTATGATCTTCATACATGTACATTCCCACACGTCCGCCATATTGTTCACCCAACAATCAAAACCCACATAAAATACAGCATCGTACCAGATCATTATAAATGAAATAATAAACCGTAAGCTACAGTAAAAGCTAACAATACCTAAACAGTCAATATTGCAAAAGAAAGGAACCTGAAGAGTCATTTATCGAAAGTGGCCAGAATGCAAATGAGCCGCATTCATCACTTTCATTCACCGCCATAAAAACGATGCTCTATGCGTCCAATAAGTTGGCAAACCAGCTCTTCTATCTGTACGGTGTATTTGAAAATGAAGTGAGTCTTGAATGGGCAAGTTGGACGAGAGAGAGCTTGATCGAGAATTATGGTCGTCGCCCATGAATCCCTGCGCTGTCGTTTATATCAGTTACCGAGGTTCTTCCTTGCTTTCCAAGTTCGATCCGTGCTTTCTAGCTTCTGGGTTATCACCGCTGTCGTCTCGAATCGATTCCCGTAAAATCGACACCGAACAAGTCGATCAAGAAGTAAAATCTTGCTTTGAGAATTTTCTCTTTCTGCGAGAACGGTCGTTTAACGTGGAACTTCCTTTCGATTATAGGGAAGTTTGTAGTTTTCGCAAAATTCGGAACTTCTGAAGTTAGAATAGTAAAGTGATGGAACTTCAATCCCTGATCATCGAAGTTGGACATTTTACTCAAGTTGGTTCAACTTCGTTAAAGTTCTTGACGTGTTCGATTAGGTAAAACGCGATATTTAAGTTTAACTGATCATTTATTAACCCTTGCACTATTTCGAGTCGCACTTATATTTTGTGATGAATTTTATTTTAATTTATGCACAGCAATTTGGAGTTCAATTTTGAGATTGATACTGAGATCATATTGCAAGAGGTTCATAACAATTGATATAATATTCAAGCTTTATTTGTCTGTTTTAATATTGTAGTTCTGACTGATGTATCTGATAAATCATACTGTAAGAAGTTCATACTAATTTACACAACATTTCAGCTTGCTTTGTCTGTTTTAATATTATAGTTCTGACTGACGCACCTGATAAATCATACTGTAAAAGGTTCATACTAATTGACAGAACATTCAAGCTTTATTTGTCTGTTTTAATATTATAGTTCTGACTGACGCACCTGATAAATCATACTATAAAAGGTTCATACTAATTCACACAACATTTCAGCTTGTTTTGTCTGTTTTAATATTGTAGTTCTGATTGACGCACCTGATAAATCATACTGTAAAAGGTTCATACCAATTGACACAACATTCAAGCTTTATTTGTCTGTTTTAATATTGTAGTTCTGACTGACGCACCTGATAAATCATACTGTAAAAGGTTCATACCAATTGACACAACATTCAAGCTTTATTTGTCTGTTTTAATATTACAGTTCTGACTGACGCACCTGATAAATCATACTGTAAAAGGTTCATACTAATTCACACAACATTTCAGCTTGCTTTGTCTGTTTTAATATTGTAGTTCTGACTGACGCACCTGATAAATCATACTGTAAAAGGTTCATACCAATTGACATAACATTCAAGCTTTATTTGTCTGTTTTAATATTACAGTTCTGACTGACGCACCTGATAAATCATACTGTAAAAGGTTCATACCAATTGACACAACATTCAAGCTTTATTTGTCTGTTTTAATATTACAGTTCTGACTGACGCACCTCACAAATCATACAATAAAAGGTTCATACTAATTCACACAACATTTCAGCTTGCTTTGTCTGTTTTAACATTACAGTTCTAACTGACGCACCTGATGAGTCATACTGCAAGGCTCCATGTTTAAATACCTCAGTCTCAGTACTTAACCCTATAGATTTTTCTCGTAGAAACAATAGGATCGATGGAAAAAGGAAAAGCTGTCCAAGCGAATAACCGAGTTACTTCCTTTATCTTTGCTCGTGGCAAGAGGCGATAAATTACCCAGATGAGATTGTTACGTCGAGCCACTTTATTCTAGGTTGCAGTAACAAGTGGCTCGGTACACTGTTCCTTTCTTTGAGGAAAGAGGCGCAACACTGAAGAACCTAACGCTCTATACGACACGATATAATGAATTCCAGTAATCTGGTCTTCAACCTTTCTCCCGTCTACTCTTTATTCCGTCTTTGTCTCATATTCTCGTTGGCTGCATCGATAAAGCGCTGCTAAGCGGCGGAGGACGTGCTAATTGGAGCGGTGAGATGAATATTCAATTATGGCGATAAACGAGAGCAACACTTGGACATGTGATGCGTGGAGATACAAGGCGATGATATACGGAGACGTATATTTAACGGATGGCTATTTAACGGGCGAGTGGTGGATATTTAAGGGGCGGGTGATGACTGGTGGATATTTAACGGGCGGTCGATAACTGGTGCGTATTCGACGGGTTACAATGATACAATTTTAACATTGATGATGTCAACTGTAATTGTAAGCCTTCGGGATATTCACAATCGTATTTCTTCCATTTGTTTTTGATTGCGTATTGAAACGATATTCGAGGTCTGATCTCAGCGGCGATCAGTATGGCAAATTCAGGGCGAAACAATACGTTCATTAGGAGTGCTATTGTACTAATTGCAACAATAGGAGGATTAAAGCTTAATACGCGCAGTAATCGAATCAGTTTAAATTACAGGAAATTATTACGTCTCGGAACCTTCTGCCGATATAAAGAATACTCCCAAACCGTTGCAACAATTCAAAGCTTAATAATACAACCGTGTCCTCTTGAAAGTCCACGCAAATAGATTCTGGCGTTTCCTATAAACGTATTTCTCCGAACAAGAACAGTAGACACTACCGAAATGCTTATTTCGGTCATATCTAACCGACATTGCCGTTACCGACATTATTCCCTCGATGTAACCGACATTTCAGTCGAAAGAAACGAGCCGTGCAAAATGCACGAGACGCGAGCACTCGCGGCATCCGCTCACAAGCGCGACAGCCGGGAGCTTAAGTGAAATTGAATTTTAAAAATTCACCCGTCGATTCCGCAGCTTCTACTTCTACCCCTTGTATTCGCGAATCAAGCAGATTTACACGCTAATGGTGACGCGATATTGTTCAGAACCTAAACCTGACGGGCGGCTTTCCATAGCTGGTTAGGTCAGTTCAAGGGGATTGGACTCTTGTTATATTGCCGGTGGGGCAGTTGTTCTGTGTGAAGGATTTGATGTATTGGTGGTGGTGTTTCATTAACTTCCATTGCTAGTTAGGTTAGTATTTATTGGGGATTGGTGTGGACTCTCGTTATATTGCCGGTGGGACAGTTGTTCTGTACGGGAGACTTGATACACTGATGGTGGTATTTCATTAACTCCCATTGCTAGTTAGATTAGTATTTATTGGAGATTGGTGTGGACTCTCGTTATATTGCCGGTGGGGCAGTTGTTCTGTATGAGGGATTTGATGCACTAATGGTGGTGTTTCATTAATATTGTTACTATTGTTATTCTAATGTCCCAAATGTTCAAGTATGCAAATTCTCAAAACCACAAATCCTTGATCCCCAAAGTGTCATATCTCCAATTTTATAAATGTCCAAATTCTCTTTCAGCTAAATTTCCCAACTCCCAAAGTTCAAAGGTATAGAATTACTAACCCCCAAATTTCTGATATCCCAAATCTGTAAATCTCCAAAATTTTCAAAACCACAAATCTTAGATTCCCAAACTCCTAGATCCCCCAACTTCTAGATCTCCCAATTCCTAGATCTCCTAACTCCCAGATCCCCCAATTTCCAAATCCCTCAATTCCCAGATCCCCCAACTCCCAGATCCTCCAACTTCCACATCTCCAAATTCCCAGATTCCTCAACTCCCAGATCCCCCAACTTCCAGATCCTCCAATTTCCAGATCCCCAAATTCTCAGATCCCCCAATTCCCAGATCCCCCAAATCCTAAATTCCCCAATTCCCAGACCTCCCAGTTCCCAGATCCCCCAATTACCAGATCCCCCAACTTCCAGATCCCCCAACTTCCAGATCCCCCAAATCCTAAATCCCCCAGTTCCCAGATCCCCCAATTCCCAGATCCCCCAATTCCCAGATCCCCCAATTCCCAGATCCCCCAATTCCCAGATCCCCCAATTCCCAGATCCCCCAATTCCCAGATCCCCCAAATCCTAAATTCCCCAATTCCCAGACCTCCCAGTTCCCAGATCCCCCAACTCCCAGATCCCTAAATTTCCAGATCCCCCAAATCCTAAATCCCCCAACTCCCAGATCCCCCAACTCCCAGATCCCCCAACTCCCAGATCCCCCAACTCCCAGATCCCCCAACTCCCAGATCCCTAAATTCCCAGATCCCCCAACTCCCAGATCCTCCAACTCTCAAATCCCCCAACTCCCAGATCCCCACTTTCACAAATAACCAAATCCTCCTTCACCCAAATTTCCAAACCCCCAAATCTCAAATCAATAAAACCACTACCTCCCAAATTTCCAATATCCAAATCTCCAACCATCCAAATCCAAAACCCCACATCCCCCAGCTCAGATCTCTTTCACAAACGTCCTCCTTCGAACTCCCAACCTCTCAAAGTTCGAAACAACATAATTCTTAAAGACATTCCCATATTCGATCTCCGAATCGCCAAACTTCCGAACCCCGTAATCTCTCAATTTCGCAGATTTCTGATTCCATCTTTAGCGAGCTGCTTTGTAAGGTCCCTCGACAGCCCGCAAATTACGCAGAATCATAATTCACTGTCTGAAGCGATCTTCGGCGGTTTGATACGCGAACGAGGAAGGATAACGTCAGGAGTTGGATTAATTAGTATTCGTACGCGATTCCGAGTCGAAATGTGTTGTCGGTCTCTCTTTGGGACGCGGTCGCATCTGGATTCGCGTCACGGTCGCTGTACGCGTATCACCGTAGCTCGATGTAGACAGCATCGATACGTATCAACCGGTACGTGTCGATATGGAGTGCACTTCCGGCATGCAGGACGTTATCAAATATTCAACAAGCGACGGAGGTCGACGCTGTCGGGACGAGCGAGGCTGCTTCGATCAGCGGCATTTGCCTGAAGGTACTCGAACCCGCGCCGGTTCCAACGGAATTTATATCGGTGTTTGATTTTTTCCATCATTGAACGGCCACTTCGCAGAATGCGACTGCACGAGTGCCATTTCAAAGGTGGAAATCACTCCGAGAGTTTCTTTTATCGTGCCGAAAGTCTCGATGAATTATTGCCGGCGAAATACAAGGACGAAAACTTTAATGGATTGTAATTTTCGGATTTGAGGATTCGTTCGTATGGAGATTTAGGAATCTCGTAAACTTGGGATTTAGGGATGTTTAGAGTTTTTTAATTTCATGCAAGGTAATTCAAGGATTGAGGGATTCACTTACCTGAAATGTTTCAAAAAGAGACGTGGAGTAATTTGGAAAAACTGAAATTACTTAAGTTTGACGCTCCGGAAATTAAAATTACAGGATGCAGAGTGCTCAGAAATTCGCCAGCTCGAGGGAATAAAAATATAAAAAATTGACGATTCAGGGTTTCCAGAAACGGTAGAATTAGCGAATACGCAAATTTGACGTTTGCAGAGTTAGGATCGATATTACATTCGCTGCAATTCAGGTTACGGCAGTCGCATTCGTTAAATCCTCGCATGAGCCAACTTTCGGCGCAGAATTTCACGAGCTAATGGGCGAAACGAGGCAGAACGACGAAGACAGAGGGAAGCGAACGTCGCTGAGAGAACAGGAAGGGACGTCTACTCATTTCCGAGGATGAATATCGTGGCATGTCATAACGTGACGTCTTATTTGTTCGCCAGAGAGAATTCATTTTCGGTTGTATTCGTTTGGAAGATCGCCACCGCTCTGTCGTCGGCACCCTTCATTTTGCACCCTAATGTCTCTGATTAATGGCTCAAACTACTGGATATTTTTGTACCGCTAATTCTTCTCGATGACGGCTGCAGTTGCTTTAAATTATCTGTGTCCGTTCCGATCTTTAACTCCTTCGTTTAATTTATTGTTGTAAACATGTCTTTATTCTGCATCAACTCTTATATCATTAGTTCGAATGTTAAAATACCTCTTTAAGGACACTTTGATCTTACGGTATGTCGTAACTTTATACAGCTATTAATTTAAGATAAATAAAATATAATTAACATGTCTTGATTCTTTGTCATGACTCTTGCTTTTATATCACAAATGACCCGTTCGAATATTAAAATACCTCTTTAAGGACGCTTTGATCTTACGGTATATCGTAGCTTTACACAGCTATTAATTTAAGATAAATAAAATATAATTAACATGTCTTGATTCTTCGTCGTGACTCTTGCTTTTATATCACGAATGACCCGTTCGAATATTAAAATACCTCTTTAAGGACGCTTTGATCTTACGGTATATCGTAGCTTTACACAGCTATTAATTTAAGATAAATAAAATATAATTAACATGTCTTGATTCTTCGTCATGACTCTTGCTTTTATATCACGAATGACCCGTTCGAATATTAAAATACCTCTTTAAGGACGCTTTGATCTTACGGTATGTCGTAACTTTATACAGCTATTAATTTAAGATAAATAAAATATAATTAACATGTCTTGATTCTTTGTCATGACTCTTGCTTTTATATCACGAATGACCCGTTCGAATATTAAAATACCTCTTTAAGGACGCTTTGATCTTACGGTATATCATAGCTTTATACAGCCATTAATTTAAGATAAATAAAATATAATTACACAAAAGTTTAAATTATTTCTAACCTCAAAAAGGTAGTGTTCGTGAAGAAGTAAAATCTGTGTAGTCCCGAGTCAAATTCTATTCAATTACCGCAGTGGCAGACACATTTACAGCCCTTCAATGGTTAACCACTTTTTCCCCGGTCGTTTTATCTCGGTGCTTTTTTCAGGCTCTGATGTATCGTTTTCAGATGTCGTTTTAAAGCAGAAGAATGTGGAGGTCGTAGCTCGCGAGAGGCATCGCGAAGGATACCTTTTCTAATTTCCTCGGGGAAGATAAATTCGATGTCGTGGAACGAAAACTCCTCGGGCTGTCTCCTAGTCGAAGAAACGAGGACTCGGTTCGATTCATGGTCCACGCGCCTTGGTATTTTCTTAATACACAACCGACAGCTGACGTATCGCCGGTTACAGGGGGAAAAAAAGGAGGGATAATTGAAACTGTGCGCCGCCGAAAATATTTCTACCGGTGGGAACTGCTAGCGGGGCTAGTAAATTTTCAACCCTCCATTCGTTTTCAACGGGCCGCCTATACTCATTCTTTCGTCGACCTTCTTTCTCGGGTGTCGAGCTGCTGCTATTTTATGCAGTCGTCGCGTACGACCGGAAGGAAATGAAACTCTGAAATTGTGGATACGCCACCGGGAAATTGAGGTTCGATTTGCGGACCGACTGTCCGGATGAATGGTTTTGCGGCGTGCTACTCACTATGATGAATCAAGAGATTCGGCAAATATTTGAGAACCAGATTTCATTTACACGCGCTGATTGCGATTCATTACCTTCTTACAACTTCCACCATTTTACTATTCTTTAATCTCGAGCAATCTCATGCATCAAAATCAGTACAGTTTTAATAAAAGTATGAAACGGTTCTTATGATGTATCAATTTCAAGCTTCATATTGATTAAAAGTTATTTCTGGTTGGCTATCCAAAAATGGTCTTATTTGTACAATGCAGTCAGACGTATGCAGTCAGAAGTATGAGACAATTCTTGTGATGTATCAATTTCAAGATTCATATTGATCAAAAGTCACTTCTGGTTGGCTGTCCAAAAATGGTCTTATTTGTACAATGCAGTCAGAAGTATGAGACAATTCTTGTGATGTATCAATTTCAAGCTTCATATTGAGTAAAAGTCACTTCTGGTTGGCTGTCCAAAAATGGTCTTATTTGTACAATGCAGTCAGAAGTATGAGACAATTCTTGCGATGTATCAATTTCAAGTTTCATATTGATCAAAAGTTACTTCTGGTTGGCTGTCCAAAAATGGTCTTATTTGTACAATGCAGTCAGAAGTATGAGACAATTCTTGTGATGTATCAATTTCAAGCTTCATATTGAGCAAAAGTCACTTCTGGTTGGCTGTCCAAAAATGGTCTTATTTGTACAATGCAGTCAGAAGTATGAGACAATTCTTGTGATGTATCAATTTCAAGCTTCATATTGATCAAAAGTCACATCTGGTTGCCTGTCCAAAAATGGTCTTATTTGTACAATGCAATCATAGTCAAAAAGGTTAAAAACATATGTTAAATTGTCAGACTAACTTCATGTTAAAATATCAACAAGGTTTCTATAACAAATACGTTTGTTCTATAAAAAGAAGGTGAATAATTTGACAAGAGAACATAAGTCATCGTAAGAATATAAGCTATAAGAATCATAGTCACTTTTATAAAATCTTCATCCAAGTTTCAAAGTAACGAGTACTATCCTAAGTTGTCTTAGTGCCACGTCGTGTTTTCAAAGTCTAGTAGTTCACGTGTGTCGACTTAACAGTAAAGTTAACGACGTGTAATGCTGCAAAATAAATAAAACATGAAATTTAAGAGTTTCTCCTAAGGGTAAGGATTTCGTAACTATCCGGTGGATCAGTATCCGAGAGACCGCATTTCGTTCGTAGACGTGTCTGACCAGCGACAGAGCTATACCACTGCCACCGCGAACTCGAACCAAGCGGTCGAGGGTAGCGAATCTCCCCTGTGGATTTCGACTAACCCTTACGATCCTAGTTTAAGCTACCAGTCAAGTTTTCACGGATATTTCGCTCTTCGTTCCACTTTTATTCTCGAACGAACCTTTTTATAAGCCGCCTTCACGTTTTCTCTCAAAATATAAAGCAAATATTGGCGTTACCGAATTTAATGGAATTTATAAACCATCTGGGGAACAACAGGAATTTGCAAATTTGAACAAGGGTTCAAGGCTACTTGTACCACGGTCTCTTTTATAGGAAATTCTGCGGGTTGGACAAAGTATGAGTTTATTAGAAAACAATTTAGTTATTAAATACAAGTTGCTATTGAAACCTAAATATGTATACAAAGAAATTCGTAAACAAATCCCTATATTAAAAAGAACAAATAAATTATGCTACGAATTGTTTATGCTTAGTAGGAATCCAATAAGGAGTAAAATTCGAGTAATCATACACTGTCGCCTTTTCACTGTAATTCGACACAATTCCAAGATCCTCTAAATGACACATCGAATCTTCTAAATATTCTGAGAATCTTCCAAGTGGAATTACAAGGAGGTACCTGCAGTTTATAGATCAGACGGCTCGGAAAAAATGATCAGCAGGAGAGACCCCGTGAATATCGCGGCACCTTTGCAACCAGAAGAATTCTTTTCAGTCAGTGCGGTTCTCCGCGTGGAATTTCCGCAAGATGCCCGACTATTGCGGCCAGGAAAATAATTGAAGCTCTACCTCTTCCGACAGTAAATATAGGCTACCGTACTCCCTGGAGGAAGTCACGACAGTAAATTTCAGTGTTTCTTTTTCTTCTCCACCTTTCTCTTGACTCGGATTTCTTCCAATTTTCAAAACACGTTCCACCTTTTAACTTTCAGCGAAATTACTCTCCGGTCAAATTTAATTTAACGTTGGCTTCGAATCATCTTGTTATCGCAATTTCGGTGATATAATTATTTGTAGCATCGGTCGACGGTATTTGGCGCGTTAAATGCAATATTTCGAAGGTTGCTCAGACGAATACCGATTATTACCGTCCGCAAAAATAAGGTATTCCAGCAATTGCACGGTAGCAACGTGACTCGCAACGAAACCATCGTGGTCCAGCGAGTTCCAGATGCAAAATCAAATTACACCGTCGTCCCTTAATCCCTCGTAACTTCCACCTGTGTCCAGCTTCATTCTACATTCTCCCGTCATAGCCGGACACGTTCGACCCGTTGCCAACCTACTCACCAGACTTCCACGCAATAACATACAAACGCACTTCGATGCCCATCGACGACATTCTGACCACTTAACACTTTCCGACATATACGATTTTGTCCTTCAACTTTTATTTTATTTTTATACACTCTACTTGCTGATGTTTAGCCATAAGAACATGGCTAAATGTTCATGACATATCTACATCGTGAAATCTACTGATTGTGAATTTCATAGATTACTTTATTTATACTTTCCTCAATTTATAGCTTGTACAGATTCTCTACTTTTATCTGGATTTGTAGATTAGAAGATCACAAGGTAGATCACAGATCACAAGGTTTATTTCTGTCTAGCTCTGTGGATTCTGAATCTCGTAGGTTATACAGTTTATTTCCTTGATCTCGAGTTACATGTTGATCTCATAGATTACATGCTTTATTTACACTTCAAACTCGATATATGGATTACATGGCTTACTTATACTCTGATCCATGTGTTGCCTCATAGGTTATTTACGATTAGTAATACATGTATGATGAATAGAACTTATAGGATCCTATAGCAGTTAATGTGTTCAGTTACCGACACGAGCTTTTATCCCCGAAAGAAGACACCTAATGTGTCCTCGTGATCTATAGACAATGTTCGTACCACAGAGCGACCTTTTTTGCACTTAACTCTGAACAATGGCTGGACCTGCCCAAGTATCCATATACACAGTGTCCAAAGCTTAATAACTCGGTACGAAATCTTCCACACTCGAAACCTTGTCTCTTAACTTGCTTTAAATGAAGTTTAAAAAAAAACTTAGACCGATTAGATAATAGTTGCCATCTGTATAATGTATGTTTTTATTTACTGTCCCTAATTTCAACAACACTATATTTCCCTCCGGTTTCGCTACAATTTTCCGTTTGCGAGTTATAGTTATGGAACACCTTGTACGAGATGAGAAACGACGCAAGTCGGGCGTGCGGCGATCGGTTAATAAATGTCCGTGAACCGCAAGCCTGGATACGCAAGCAAAGGTTTACGGAGCTTCGAACTGATTTCGAGAGGGAGATAAATGTAACCGTTCCCTACCGTTTGTTTTGCACACCGGAAGCTCGAGACTTTTTTGGGGCTTACCGGTTGACGTTTCGGATTCAACCGAGTCGCGACATTTTGAGCGATTTATTCGCGACAGCTTTCGACTAAGAAAAGTCGTGTGCGAAAATTCTGAAATATTCGTCTGAAAATCTTTGGATGTTGCTAAATTTTTATATATATCGCGTAAATTCTGATGTACTGTTATGTAGATAAATGTTCTTGTATTATTGTATTCATATATTCTGTGGTCTTAGATACTGTATAAATCTCAATGTTCTGATATACGTATGAAGGTCTCGATCTATAAATCCTACTATCCCTAAATCCGAATGTTCTTGTACTTAAATACAATATATTGCTATAGTTCTACAGTGTCCCTTTATCTTCAGACCTGTACGTCTTTATACAGCGTGTCCCACAACTAGTAGGAGTCTGAAATGGTAGCTGATGCGATTCTGAATAATATTTCCCTTTGCGAAAATGGGATTTGAAGCTTCGTTTTTGAATTATTAAGGAAAAACGGCGAAGAGTCAGGTAGTGATGGGTTCGAGCGCAGCTCTACTGCGAGGATCGCGCATGCGTAGACGCGCGAGCGACAGCTTTGAGTCCAATGGCTGCGCGCGCATAATCGCAGTAGAGTTGCGCTCGAACCCATCACTACCTGACTCTTCGGCGTTTTTTCTTAATAATTCAAAAACGAAGCTTCAGATTCCATTTTTGTAAAGGGAAATCTTATTCAGAATCACGTCAGCTACTTCAGGGACTTACTAGTTGAGACACCCTGTATAAATTATTCCTATATTCCTACAGTTCAGTGTACCTCTATCTGTCGACTACTTACATTTCTGACTCTCTGTATTCTCACTGCAAATTAATTCCCAAATCATTCAACCAACAGAAGTTCCTAGCACTCAAATTAACATACGAAAGTAATTTAAAGAAAAATATAATGTAAGAGGAAAACGATGTCGCCGATTGAATTAAAGCGGAGCGTTAATAACAGCGAGGTCGGAATACAAACATCGAATTTTTCTTGTTTCAGTAACAGAGTTTTCTCGGAGCGCGGAGAGTTCCAGTTTTCGAGGGAATACTTTAATTCCTGGCACGAAAAATCGTTTCAATTTAAATCGCGAGCAGGCGTGCCTCGTAATTCCTGCTAATTCTTCGTTACATGGACCGATGCGATGGCGGAAACTTTTCTAGAATTCCACGGAATTTCTCTTGTTCTTTCTCTCCCCGGTTTAGACAAATGAAACGCGATTTTCGTTAAGGAATTTTCACGGAACAAGGCAAATACCGACCCTTTGTTTTAACAATTTTTCTTTCAAAGGCATCTATACTCGAGGGAAAAGGAAAATTCCTGGAACACGTTCGAGTCCTGGAGTCTTCGGATAAAAGTCCGCGACAAAAGATTCGCGGATACTATTTCGAAATAATAAAGCGAATCTCGGAATCTTCTTCGTTTCCCTTTCTCTCTTTCCACGACAATTTTCGAGTGCCGTACTGCGAAGGTGCTAGAGAATATCGCGATGCAAGGAAATTGTGCTTCTTTGAATAAAACCCGCATACGTATAAATCTTCGGGGACATTGAAGCGAATCGCGTTACGCCAAAACACGTTCTGTTCCTTCTTTTATCGGAACAGACAAATTCGAACATTTCCTCAACAAATCGATCCGTTGTTTAAACGTACGACTCTCCTTTAACATTACCCTTACGTAATTCTGCAAAATTTTTAACTTATTGAAGTTTTTTAAATTATGGAAATTATGATTTGTCGAAATCTTATAGGACGCTAACTTTTATTGAGACGAATAATAATTATATACAAGAATAAGAAGAGTAAGAGAAGTAATTGTATACTAGAAGAATAATTTCATCCCTCTTTATTTTCTAAAAGTAACAAACGACCCAGCGTTGATAAAATACATCTAATTCCGTATAAAATGTTCTATCTAATTACCAAGGACGTTCTCATTGCGCTAACGTTTTCCCTAATCAAACCAGAGGGATGAAAGAAGATTCCCGGAAGGTGGGAGAGGTTTTAACGCCGCTTTAATTTTACCGCGCCACTTGGACTGACAAATAAGTGGCGCATAAATTCCGTGGCACGCTCCTGATAAAATGAATCTTAATTCGTCCGCGGTGGAGACCGTAATCGGCCGGATTGAAGGAATCCGAAACTGAAATTTCATTCTCCAGCAACCCGTGAAACCCTCGCCATTTAACTTCCCTCTTTCTGAATCTTCTTTTATTATTATACAGGAGGAACAGTCTTATGAAAAAAGCTTTTAAGCTCGTACTAAAATTCTTTCCATTACCGGCGGTAAACTTAGATCATTGTTTAAATGAAAATCTTTCATTAGAGTATCACGATGTGGAATCCTGGGTTGCAGTGGTAGAACTGTTATTAAGTACACACTTACATTCAACAAAGTAAAAGTTAAATACAGAAAAAGTTCACAAAAGTTCTATCATACTGTCTTGATCTCGTCAATGACGTCAATAAAATTATACCGTGGTTGGTCTCGTTTTAATAAGGAAAATGTACAAAATTTATTAGCGAAAGTTTGATAACAGAAAAAACAAGAATAAAAAAGTTTTGGTATGTGTCATATGGATGTAATGGAACTCGGTCACATTATATTTTTCCAAATGCCCAAAACCTCTGACGCTACTGTCCCAAACTCCCAACTACCCCTACACCACTGTTCCAAAGCTAAGAAAGTGTCTCAAACCCCTCACTACCACATCACTGAATGATAGGAGAGTGCCCTAGGTAAGCAGAAGTGTAAATATTAGTATCCGTGACACTAAGAAATAAAGTAAATAACTTTGTAAAATTCGAGACTTCCCGTTCCAATTTTCCTATCTATTTCGGATCGATGCGAAGTCCCTCGATCCCAGAATCTGATTCATCGAATGCAACTTCGTAAGTAATTCGAGGGCGCGAGCAAACACGTCGGGGATGATAGTTAAACAACAGTTTCCTTTTGGTGGTTGTTTCAAGAGCGCGTTGCACCCATTCACGGGCTCCATCTTGTTATCCTGGCAACGTCTTCTCGTGGAAACGAGAGAACCGGATTGTCTGCGAGTCATAATGGAAGTTGTCGACATTCGACCGTGCCCGGTCGTCCTTTGTTCCAGACGTAAGAGAATGTCATCCCTTATTGCAAGCAGCCCTGAGACTCGAGCCAAAGGCGAGGGTGTGCGGTGTTCAACGTTCCTTCGATTGGACGAACAACCTCCCTTTCGACCACCCTTCTCGACCATTCCTGGAATGCGAGAATTTATTCCCGAACATTCCTTCGGCTAGTAGCCGGACGTTTTCTATCCTCCGAATATTCGCCTCTTGTCCCTGTCTCTTTGTTTCACTGACACTTTCGGCTACGCTTTTGTCTTCTATAAATCAAAGTTTCTTGAGAGATAAATACGATTTCTTTGGTTAATCCATTTCTCCTCGAGTTTATTTATTCTGAGGATTTGCTCTCAACTATATACTAGTCTCATAACTAGTGTAGGTCGCTAGGCTCGAAGCTGTCTCGCGTCTGCGCGGTAGAGCTGCGCTCGAACCCATCACTACCTGACTCCTCAGCTTAATAATTCAAAAACGAAGCTTCAAATCCCATTTTCGCAAAGGGAAATTTTATTCGGAATCACGTCAGCTACCTCCTATTTCAGGGACTTACACTAGTTGTGACACACCCTGTATATTTATCTTATATCATATAAACTTTTTCTAACGAGGCTGACATTAAGTATTCTTCCAACTATGTATTTTTTAAAAATATTAATTATATCCTTCGTACAGACAGTTTATATCTTCAGTCTTATTCAAAGTATTATTTTTCGAAATTCATTACGTCGATCATTATTTTGTATAGCAGTTTCAGCGAATGTTAACGAGGACTACATATTGTTCAAAATATAAATTTCCGTTTGTAAAGATAATTACACGGATCATTGGTATTTACAGTTTGATACGAATTCATGAAAATTGAACGCTGAATATTATTACAAATACGTATTGCAGTTTAACAGGAATTACATTAATCATTAGCATATGCAATTTGGCACTCGTGAAAATTTCAATATTGCTGTTCGAAATATTTCTTTTTAACATTACGTTATTATGCATATTTCAGTAAGAGTTCGTCGAAATATTATCGAACACGTAACTCTCCGATAACGAAACAACGCGGAGAAACTTTGTTAATTTACAAAGTTCAGTAACTACCGAAAAAAACGAACTTGGCGAAAACTTTCACGTTAATGAAAGTTCCGGAAAAAATCCACTACTCAAAAAATTAAAAACTTCAGCGCCAGAGACAAAAAAAAAGAAAGCGAAGTTATCTCCAGTTTTAAAAGAAGCAGAGATTTCAACGGATCCACGTGGCGGAGAAACGAACGGGAACGAGAGAGCGAGAATACGGGACGTGTTTCAATGGCTTTTCAAAATTCAAGTGAGTGAAAAGATGTTTCTGGAAAGGCCGAAAAATCGTTGTAGGAAGAAGAAGAAAAAAAACGTTTGCACTCGTCTGAAAAATGTTGCGCCGAAGCACGGAATGAACCAGAAGACCAGGTATTTGTCTGCAGTCGTAACATCGCGACAAGAGAGAGATAAAAAAGGAAAATAGAGGAGAAACAATCCTTGCGGAGAAAGATTCGCCTCGTTCCCGGGAGCTTTTTCATATCCTTGCGGTAATTATTCCGCGGAGAAGCACAAGGAATTAAACCGCGGTCGTTCCGGGGTTAATTAAAGCCTGCAACACGGTATTATTGCACTCATACAGCGTAGTTTCTCAAATTTGAGTAGTTTCACGACATCGTTGTACCTCTCTCTCGTTCTTCTCCCGTTTTAAACGCGATGTGTACGATGCTGAGTTACGAGGCCGAAAGCCGGAAGTGAATTACCTCGAAATCGGGATCCCTCGTAATTTTACCGGTAGTCATGCGTCTTTGTTCCGATAACTTCGTACTACACGTCCCCAAACTTCCGAAGAACCGTTACGACTTCTTTTCTACCAAACTCCACGCAAATGTTCATTCTTACTATCTGCAACTTACGTTTACCTAATGGAATGCGAAACGACTTCTTCGGAGAAAACAATTTCCAGAATTTTTACTCCGCTGAAGTTGGGTAATGCTACTTCTACGTTGGTTATTTGTCGCGAAACGTTTTGATGCTTCATAGCGGATTTATTCTGATGGGTGTTTTGGGCTTTCTGCAATTTTTTGGTACGTGGAAGTTACGAGGTTTTGGGAATTTTGGGTTTTTTGCACTTTCGAATTTTGGGTACGAGGAAGTTACGATTTTAGATGGTTGAAAATTCGTTTGTGCTGTTGGGAATTTGGTGATTTGGGATTGTGGGGTTTCTGTAATTTTGAATTTTAAAATTTTAACACGTCGAAATATAGTGCGTGGAGATACACAATGCGTAGAATTCCAACGCGTTGAAATACAGTGCGTGGAAATACACAACGCGTAGAATTCCAAAGCGTCGAAATACAGCGCGTGGAGATACACAATGCGTAGAATTCTAACGCGTCGAAATACGGTGCGTGGAGATATACAACGCGTAGAATTCCAACGCGTCGAAATACAGCGCGTGGAGATACACAACGCGTAGAATTCCAATGCGTTGAAATACAGCGCGTGGAGATATACAATGCGTAGAATTCCAACGCGTAGAATTCCAAAGCGTCGAAATACAACGCGTAGAATTCCAACGCGTCGAAATACAACGCGTAGAATTCCAACGCGTAGAATTCCAACGCGTAGTATTGCAACGCATGGAATTCCAACGCGTAGAATTCCAACGCGTAGAATTCCAACGCATCGAAATACAACGCGTAGAATTCCAACGCGTGGAATTCCAACGCGTAGAATTCCAACGCATAGAATTCCAACGAGTCGAAATACAGCGCGTGGAGATACACAACGCGTAGAATTCCAATGCGTTGAAATACAGCGCGTGGAGATATACAACGCGTAGAATTCCAACGCGTAGAATTCTAACGCGTCGAAATACAACGCGTAGAATTCCAAAGCGTCGAAATACAACGCGTAGAATTCCAACGCGTCGAAATACAACGCGTAGAATTCCAACGCGTAGAATTCCAAAGCGTAGAATTCCAACGCGTCGAAATACAACGCGTAGTATTGCAACGCGTGGAATTCCAACGCGTAGAATTCCAACGCATCGAAATACAACGCGTAGAATTCCAACGCGTAGAATTCCAACGCGTGGAATTCCAACGCGTAGAATTCCAACGCATAGAATTCCAACGAGTCGAAATACAACGCGTAGAATTCCAACGCATCGAAATACAACGCGTAGAATTCCAACGCATCGAAATACAACGCGTAGAATTCCAACGCATCGAAATACAACGCGTAGAATTCCAACGCGTAGAATTCTAACGCGTCGAAATACAACGAGTAGAATTCCAATGCATCGAAATACAGCGCGTGGAGATACACAACGCGTCGACGTAAAACTTATTAAATGGTTGAGAATTCGCGACTTGACGACTTCATGGATTTGAGACTCGAGTACCTTCGAATTTTGGCAGTTTCGTTCATAATTTTTAATTTCGATAATTTAACATTTTGCGAGTTTAGAATTTCTAAGGAATCAAGGACTTCCGAACTGCACCTTGAATTACTCGAAGATGGAGAACCTTAACTTACAAATATCATAGGAAAGTTTTCATATGTGTCCCAATCATACAAACATTTAGAAAGTCCTTTTTTTGCAGCAGCAAGTAACTAATTACCAAGACAAGCTCACCCTCGAGTGCGATAAAAATAGATTCTCAATAGCGTTAGGTACCCACTTCAGCACCTTATCCGTTCGAAAACTTCCAATCTCCAACAATCGTTTCTCGTGGGGACCACCCGTTTAATCGAGCATTATTTCACGACTCACCGATAAAAGGATCTATAGAATCTCGGAATAGAAAGGCGTAGGATAAAAACGAGGAATTTTGATGGTCGAGACGCGATGTCATCAAGATTTCATAAGTTTAACCTTCTTCCCGGTGCAGTTTCTCGGTTCGAGGTTAATTAAGCTTCTCGAAGCGCCGCAAGAAAATCCACGAATATTTGCCGGAAGAAGATGGAAAGCGATCTTTCTTACTTCGTCGACCTTCTATTACGAATAATTAATCTTTCGAAACGTACGCGGTTTTCTTAAATTTCCTTCGGTACTTACTTCAACTTCGCTAACTCCGCTGAAAGGATTTTCTGGACCAGTCGATCTCGATGGCTCCTCTTCCGGATTGTCCCTGATTCGCTGAAATTTTGTTTCCGCGACTCTAAGTTTCTAACTTACTAGACCACAATTTTCAGACCGAAATCTTCGATATTCCTAAGTTTTTCGATTCGACTTTGCGAATTTAGGAAGTTTTGTTCTGAGGTCAGGGGAGCTCGAGTTCCAAATTTCGAAATTTTTCATTTATCAGGTTTGTGATTCTTCAATTTTTAATTTTGCAAATTTCTAGTTCCGCAAGTTACAATTCTTCAAGTTTACAATTTTGCAAGTTTTTAATTTTCCAAATTCCAATTTTGCAAGTTTCTAATTGACCAAATTTACAATTCTGCAAGTTTCCAATTTTGCAAGTTTCCAATTTTTCAAGTTTCAATTTTGCAAGTTTCCAATTTCCCAAGTTTCTAATTGCCCAAATTTACAATTCTTCAAATTTCCAATTTCTCAAGTTCCAATTTTGCAAGTTTTCAATTTCTCAAGTTTCAGTTTTGCAAGTTTCTAATTGCCCAAATTTACAATTTTTCAAATTTCCAATTTCCCAAGTTTCCAATTTCTCAAGTTCCAATTTTGCAAGTTTTCAATTTCTCAAGTTTCAATTTTGCAAGTTTCCAATTTCCCAAGTTCCAATTTTGCAAGATTCCAATTGCTCAAATTTCCAATTTCCCAAGTTCCAGTTTTGCAAGTTTCCAATTTCTCAAGTTCCAATTTTGCAAGTTCCTAATTGCCCAAATTTACAATTCTTCAAATTCCCAATTTCTCAAGTTTCCAATTTCCCAAGTTTCAATTTCTCAAGTTTCCAATTTCCCAAGTTTCAATTTTGCAAGTTTCTAATTGCCCAAATTTACAATTCTACAAATTTCCAATTTCTCAAGTTCCCCATTGCCCAAATTCCTAAGTTCTCAAACTTTCACTTCCCAAATTTTTAATTCTCCAAGTTCTCAGTTCAATTCTCAAATCCTCAGATTCCCAGTTCCACAAATTCTCATTTTTCTAATTTCTCCCACTTCTAATTCTCCAAATTCCGACTTGTCCAAATTTCCAGTTTCCCAAACTCCTAGTCCCCAAATTCTCCTATCCTTCATCAAGTTCCTACTTCCTCAAGCTATCAATTCCTCAAATTCTCCCAAATTCTCAATTTCCCACCTCCTCAAATACAAAAACGTCGAAATGTCCAAATCATCCAATGTGCTCTCTACAAAATCCAGTATCGTGACAAAATAAAATTTTCTCGGACAGTCGGCAAGCGCGGTAAACGTATTTTTGAAGCAGCCGATCGCCCAGGCCGTCCCTAATTGGCTAAAACACCAAAGCCGACGATGAAGGAAACGCAGACGGGCGGGAAAGTTTCCGGGAAGGTAAATGTTGCCCGGCGACGAGGCAAATATTGGCGCGTGATTTACGGATACAAATATTGGCGCTCGTTACTGTTCACGATGGAACGAATTGTCGAATTTCCGCCGTTACGGATGTTAGGCAACGGCTAACCTTTTCCCCTGTCGTTTTTCCTTCTTCCTGTTTCGTACCGTTCTAGTGGTACCCTGTTGTTGCTAACTTTTGTGCAACGGTACTGCTCAAACTTGTCTAATTATGGCGGACTCGTTAGCCTGGGTTGACTTATTTGACGAGTGATTTTTACGATATATCTGTGATGTGTATAGTAATACAGTGATAGTTAACGAAAAGTTATAATAAGACGGAAAATAGTTATATGCACATGTGTGATTTGGTCGATGAAGTCAAAAGTAAGTTACAGGTCCACATATGAGGTATTTGGTCAACGACTTTAATTTTGTACAATAAGTACATCTGGTCAAACTTGTCTAATTATGTAATAGAACTCTTCCTCTTCAGAGTTGACTTATTTGAGGAGCAGAGTGATTTAATTTTTACTGTTGACATATTCTACTTGTGTTATATCTGCAATGTTTATATTAATACAGAAACAGGGATAGTTAACGAAGAGTTAACACAGAGAATAGTTGTTATATCCACATGTGTGATTTGGTCGATGAAGTCAAAAGTAAGATACGGGTCCACATATGAGGTATTTGGTCAACGACTTTAATTTTGTACAATAAGTACATCTGGTCAAACTTGTCTAATTATGTAATAGAACTCTTCCTCTTCAGAGTTGACTTATTTGAGGAGCAGAGTGATTTAATTTTTACTGTTGACATATTCTACTTGTGTTATATCTGCAATGTTTATATTAATACAGAAACAGGGATAGTTAACGAAGAGTTAACACAGAGAATAGTTGTTATATCCACATGTGTGATTTGGTCGATGAAGTCAAAAGTAAGATACGGGTCCACATATGAGGTATTTGGTCAACGACTTTAATTTTGTACAATAAGTACATCTGGTCAAACTTGTCTAATTATGTAATAGAACTCTTCCTCTTCAGAGTTGACTTATTTGAGGAGAAGAGTGATTTAATTTTTACTGTAGATATATTCTACTTGTGTTATATCTGCAATATTTATGTTAATACAGAAACAGGGATAGTTAACGAAGAGTTAACACAGAGAATAGTTGTTATATCCACATGTGTGATTTGGTCGATGAAGTCAAAAGTAAGATACGGGTCCACATATGAGGTATTTGGTCAACGACTTTAATTTTGTACAATAAGTACATCTGGTCAAACTTGTCTAATTATGTAATAGAACTCTTCCTCTTCAGAGTTGACTTATTTGAGGAGAAGAGTGATTTAATTTTTACTGTAGATATATTCTACTTGTGTTATATCTGCAATATTTATGTTAATACAGAAACAGGGATAGTTAACGAAGAGTTAACACAGAGAATAGTTGTTATATCCACATGTGTGATTTGGTCGATGAAGTCAAAAGTAAGCTACAGGTCCACATATGAGGTGTTTGGTCAACGACTTTAATTTTGTACAATAAGTACATCTGGTCAAACTTGTCTAATTATGTAATAGAACTCTTCCTCTTCAGAGTTGACTTATTTGAGGAGAAGAGTGATTTAATTTTTACTGTAGATATATTCTATTTGTGTTATATCTGCAATATTTATATTAATACAGAAGCAGGGATAGTTAACGAAGAGTTAACACAGAGAATAGTTGTTATATCCACATGTGTGATTTGGTCGATGAAGTCAAAAGTAAGCTACAGGTCCACATATGAGGTGTTTGGTCAACGACTTTAATTTTGTACAATAAGTACATCTGGTCAAACTTGTCTAATTATGTAATAGAACTCTTCCTCTTCAGAGTTGACTTATTTGAGGAGAAGAGTGATTTAATTTTTACTGTAGATATATTCTATTTGTGTTATATCTGCAATATTTATATTAATACAGAAGCAGGGATAGTTAACGAAGAGTTAACACAGAGAATAGTTATATCCACATTATTTGGTTGATGAACGTAAAACTTCCATATTCGGTCAACGAATTTAAAAATATTTAGATAAAAAGTTTCCTCGTCTGAACTTTCCAATTTCTGGCAACTTTTGAGGCCGCGAGGGACAAGATCTAAAGTTTTTAATCGACGAGACTGGTTCGCGTAATAAATAGAAGCTTTTTTCGAGGAACCGTTCTAGTTTCTCGACGGCGAGGAATTAAAGGTCTCACGCGTTTTGCTGGTTCTCGGCGGAAGAGGAGGCGACGAAGCAAGCGGAATCTGCGTGTAGCTTCACGGCAGCGTTGCACGCGAGTGTAAATCATTCTGAGCCTTGTTTATGCCGCTGCAAATTATGTTATTACTTAACCGAAGAGAGCGGTGCACCGCTGATATTAATGATTAATTGAACGCTTTGCGCCGAGTCGACCGCAAACGGCAGCTTCGTCAAACGCTCTATCGGCTCGATCGCATTAACTTTTACACGATTACGTTCTTCGATATTTACGATCTTCGACGCCAAGATTAATACTCCCGTTGCTCTCTCTCGCTTGACGACACAGTGCGGTTCAGTTTATTGTGCCATCTTTTACCGCTGCGGTGTAATTACGAGTTACAGAACGTCCACGCGATTTCGAAATCGAGAAAGTGTAGGAAAAGTCACGTCTGACCGTGTTAAATGCAAGACATGAAAGATTCATATTTTAAAATAAATAAAATATTGTAAAAGTCGATGTTCATTTATATGATAACAGTTTGTCGATCATTTCGCGTGCACCGCCATTAATTTCATCAAAACAAAGCGATATCTGTTGCCTATAATGAAAAATCCGCGTTATTGTTTGTGCCGATACGTCAATACGATATTCATATAAATAACGCACTGCTCCGTGTATAGGGTGCTGAATGAGTGCATTCGAGCTCAGGGAATGCTCTGAATATTTATCATAAAACCGAACTTCTTTGTTCACGTATTTCACGTGCCACTTCCTGCGATACGTAATTTTAGAAAGCAATTTATCTTTCCATAAGTCAATGTCAATTCGTTATCGACGAACGTGTTTACGAAAACTTGTGACTTTTGCTGTACTCGGTATACTAATAGTTGTCGGTGAATTTAATCAAAAGTGCAAACATAGTGAATAGTTAGATGATCAAACTGTTCGTCACAGAAAACAAGGAAATTGTTTAATCTAATTAAGTATGCTTGTCCCTGACGTGGTTCTGAATAATATTTCCCTTTACCAAAATGGGGTTTGAAGCTTCGTTTCTGAATTATTAAGGAAAAACGCCGGGTAGTGATGGGTTCGAGCGCAACTCTGCCGCGAGAATTACGCACGCGCAGTGAGCGACAGCTTCGAGCGTAATGGCTGCGCGCGCATAATCCTCGCGCTTCGATTTTCCTTAATAATTCAGAAATGAAGCTTTAGATCCCATTTTTGCGAAGGGAAATTTTATTCAGAATCACGTCAGCTACTCCCCGATCCGGAGACCTAGTTGTGACACCCTGTGTATTTAATATAAAAGGATAAATTCATATTTGAAGCAGCAACGTCTACCTCTCACGAATTACCAGAAATATCAATAATTATGAAACTATGAATGTAATAATTATTGAAAGTGTAAAATTGTGTAGAAACTTAATATTTAGTAAAAGAAGAATAAATCCATATTTGCAGCAGTAACCTCTCACTAATTACCAGAAATATTAATAATGAAAAAACTGTAAAAATGTAATAATTGTATAGAAAGTTATTACAGTGGTAAAATAAGTATTATACTTGATCTCGAAAGGTCCAATAAAGTCGGTAACATTGTTTCCTTTTACGTAGAATTTCCACGCGAGATTAAAGGACACGAGGGAAAGAATAACAGGGCAAGTAGTTCTTAGTATCGCTGGCGAAGAATTGAAACCGATGGGCAAAGGATAGCTTTGAAATCTTAACGAAGCCTGGAGATTCTCACGAGCCATCGAAGTTCCGATTTAAGCTGCCTCGCGTACAAACGGACAGAGAGAAAATCTGAAAAGGGATCCTCTTTTCGAGCTGCCTTCTATCTGACCGTTCCTATGATTCGCTAAAAGCGTCTGCAAAGAGGTAAAAACACTCGTGCACGCGTACAAAAGATGTACGGTATTTCACGTCCGGGTAATATTTAAATCCTCCGGTTCGAATTCATTAAAATGGCAAAATTATTCGGGAACGCGTAATGAAACGGTTCTCTCGTTCCGAAATCCTCGTCGAGTACTCGATAAACAAAAAATCTTCGTTTCAACGAAAATGACTCGTTCAGCAGAGAATTTTTCGTACAAAACCTTGTATTAATAATTTCCTAGAATTCTGCAATGCATAACCTTAAGATCAATAAAAAAGATTACTATCCACGGAAAAATAGAATCGAAACGGAGAAGCAGATTAAAGAAGTCGTTTGCTCTACCCGTTTAAATTTACATTAACAAGTTCCAATCTCCGCGAGTCAATCGAGTCAACAAAAATGCGCCAGTCTCTTTTAGCGAGTCGCCCGAGAATTTTTATTCGAAGAACGGATTTCGAGAGAGCAAAGAAAAAAGAATAAGGAACGGCTAACGAACGCGTTAATCAGAAATGTGTACACTCTATTTCGGCGCAGGATAACGAGAGTCGAAGCGTGTCGAAGAAAAGTGTGAAAAGCAAAAAGGATTAGCAGACTTTACAGTCGAGATCCTCGTTATTATCTCGCGAAAATTTTTAACAGCTGGTCCGCCTCGAGTTTGGGTAAAAGGTTGGCTGTAACGGGGAGCCGGGTCATAATTAATCCTTTGTGGAAGAGGCATTTTGGTGCTTGGAAGTTTACTTGTACGTGAATTTCACTGGATTATGTTAATAATCTCGACGTTCATTTATGTACAAAGTTCAAAATATTATATTAACTTCTTATTAGGTTTTTGAAGATATTTGCAAGGGTAGTTTAGAAATATTTAAGTGGTGATGAGTTTTTGGTGAAGTGAATGGGTGGAATCATTAAGCGCTGAAATTCTATGCGCTTTATTTCCATGCGTTGTGTATTTCTATGAATTAGAAGTCTACGCGATGAAATTTCAAGCGCTGTATTTCGACGCGTTGAAATTCCTAGCGTTGTACTTCGACGCGTTGGAATTCCAAGCGCTGTACTTCGACGCGTTGGAATTCAAAGCGCTGTACTTCGATGCGTTGGGATTCCAAGCGCTGTATTTCGACGCGTTGAGATTCCACGCGTTCGAATTCCAAGCGCTGTACTTCGACGCGTTGGGATTCCACGCGTTAGAATTCCAAGCGCTGTACTTCGACGCGTTGGGATTCCACGCGTTGGAATTCCAAGCGCTGTACTTCGACGCGTTGGAACTCCAAGCGCTGTACTTCGACGCGTTGGGATTCCAAGCGCTGTATTTCGACGCGTTGAGATTCCACGCGTTCGAATTCCAAGCGCTGTACTTCGACGCGTTGGGACTCCACGCGTTAGAATTCCAAGCGCTGTATTTCGACGCGTTGGGATTCCACGCGTTAGAATTCCAAGCGCTGTATTTCGACGCGTTGGGATTCCACGCGTTAGAATTCCAAGCGCTGTACTTCGACGCGTTGGGATTCCACGCGTTGGAATTCCAAGCGCTGTACTTCGACGCGTTGGAATTCCAAGCGTTGTACTTCGACGCGTTGGGATTCCATGCGTTGGAATTCCAAGCGCTGTATTTCGATGCTTTGGAACTCCACGCGTTGGAATTCCAAGCGCTGTATTTCGACGTGTTGGAACTCCACGCGTTGGAATTCCAAGCGCTGTACTTTGACGCGTTGGAATTCCAAGAGCTGTACTTCGACGCGTTGGGATTCCATGCGTTGGAATTCCAAGCGCTGTATTTCGATGCTTTGGAACTCCACGCGTTGGAATTCCAAGCGCTGTATTTCGACGCGTTGGAACTCTACGCGTTGGAATTCCAAGCGCTGTATTTCGACGCGTTGAAGTTCTACGCGTTGTGTATCTCTACGCGCTGTATTTCGTCTCATTGAAATTCCACAGTTTCCAAAAAATTCCACAGTCCCTAAACTTCTCAAACAGTAAATCATCGAGATACGCGTTACATGGGCGTGCATAGTATGGCTAGACATCGCATTACGCATTGAGGAATGGTCATTTGGTAATCGGAAATTTATGAATGAACCATAGCAATTAATATGCTACGATTCATCAAGGGGATCATGGTGAACGAGTAATCAGCTTGATGGCTAACGTCACGTTCCAGTTGTTGGCTCGTAAACGGCATTAGGAAGGAACAACGCGAACATGTATCATAGCCCTGTCATCCGTCTGATCGATTAGATCTCAAATTGGAAGGCGGATGATCGTCAATCGGAGGCTAACAACGTCAGTTTCGTTCTTTCGTTTCGAATCGATTTTCTGCCCATCCGAATTCGCATCTGTTCGAATGTCCGGAGAAAATATTTTCTGGTATTGCTATTTAAAACGCAGATTTTTTTAAAGATAGGGAGAGCATAACTGAAACGGTTGTGGATTAATCGATGATGATTATATGCAAGAGGCTAAGTGATCTTCCTGTGATTCACATATGACACATGGTGGGTTAACGAACATGTGATGGGACTAAAATTAATTAAGATATCTTTTCGTATTACAAGACCCAATATGTTGAACACCCTATGTAACTACAAGACGGAGAAACTATAGCAGAAACAGTCGTCGATGAATCAATGATGATTACATCGGAGAGCCTAGTGATTTATACATATGTGATTCACACATGGTACACATGATATGTTAATGAATGTGTGGTGGGACTAAAATGAATTAAGGTATCATTTCGTATTATAAGGCCAAATATTTTGGACACCCTATGTTTAGAAACCCGAATAGATAATTACTACAGCAGATCAAAGAAACTATCGATTCGCATCTGTTAACTATTCGTTTACCGGTGTGTTTACCCTGGGAACATCTGGATACAGAATGATGTATCGGAGAGCGTTGCGGTCGACCCGGTTTTCCAACGATTGCGAAAGCATGCACGCGAGAAGAGGCTGGCTGGAGAGTTGTACGACTAATTAGCGATCGTTCCAAGATTTCTCGATGGAGCAACATCATTAGCGTCGCCATCGAAAGCGTTGACTCGCGTAACAACGATTCTACTATGCTCTGTGTTTTGGACTCTTTCTTTACATTGTGGCGCATTCTTTTCTTGCTTTCGATTTACAAATACGAGTCAAATTATTATTGTGCTGCATTTCTACGCGTTGTACTCTCAGCGCTTTATATTTCCACGCGTTGCACTGTTGGCGTGTTGTACCTTCAGCGCTTTATATTTTCACGCGTTGTACTCTCAGCGCGTTATATTTTCACGCGTTGTATTAGTGGCGCGTTGTACTCTCAGCGCGTTATATTTCCACGCGTTGCACTGTTGGCGCGTTGTACTCTCAGTGCGTTATATTTCCACGCGTTGCACTGTTGGCGCGTTGTACTCTCAGCGCGTTATATTTCCACGCGTTGCACTGTTGGCGCGTTGTACTCTCAGCGCGTTATATTTCCACGCGTTGCACTATTGGCGCGTGGTACTCACAGCGCGTTATATTTCCACGCGTTGCACTGTTGGCACGTTGTACTCTCAGCGCGTTATATTTCCACGCGTTGCACTGTTGGCGCGTGGTACTCACAGCGCGTTATATTTCCACGCGTTGCACTGGTGGCGCGTTGTACTCTCAGCGCGTTATATTGTCGATGCGCCGTATTTCTACGCGTTGAACTGTCGCCGCGTTATAACTCCACGCGCTGTACTGTCGACGCATTGAATTTCCACGCGCTGCACTTTTAACGCGTTGTACTTCCACGTGCTGTACTCAAGCGCTGTACTGTCGGTGCGTTGTATTCTGACGCACTGTACCATTGACGCGTTGGATTTCTATGCGTTGTACTGTTGGCGCGTTGCATTCTCACGCACTATACTTTTGGTACGTTGCATTCTCATGTGTTGTACTGTCGGCGTATTATACCTCCATGCGTTGTACCAGCGACGCGTTGTGTTCCTACGCATTACACCATCGATAGCTCGCATTTTCTAGCACTGTACCGTCATTGCATTGCTATTCCACGCGTTGTACCATAAACTATTATACTTTCATTCCAACACACTGTGTCCCATCAATACATAGTATCTCCACATGTACCGCTACATTATACTACCAAACTACATAGGTCAACTACATCAACTACATACGTTCACATCGCCACATTGTACCATAAACTATTATACTTTCATTCCAACACACTGTGTCCCATCAACGCATAGTATCTCCACATGTACCGCCACATTATACTACCAAACTACATAGGTCAACTACATCAACTACATACGTTCACATCGCCACACTTCGCAACAGCGACGAACAAATCAAGATTGTCATAATTGTATGTTAAACCCACAATAATTTAATAGCGGCATATTAACTGTCCGATGTTAACATCACGAAACGACGATGAGGAAAGAAGTAAAAGTTGTTCGAATAGAATTGTAATTGATACTTTCACTGCCGCGTCTATTGATCGGCGACGAGCTTAGCATGCTTAAGGAGAGATTAACACGGATCGTGCTAAATCATGCCTGAACATTCAGCGATATTTTCACTTGGAATCATCGGAACGATTAAACTGCAGTATTTCTTTGGATATTCGTACGTAATATCGGAATGCAATTTCTATTAGAGATAAGAACCATCCATCAAACTTAAGAATATGTAGTTACTGGCTTCGTCGGATTAGAATTCAATTACATTCTACGACGCCGGAAAAATTTATGAACAAGCTTAACCCTTTTGACCCGGAAAATTTTCTAGAGACTTTCTTATGTACTTGTATTTACACACCGTTAACCTGATACTCTAATTCTAAGCTCTTTTCATTATTTAAATTATTAGGCTTTCTTAGACTGGGGTTAAGATTTTTAAAATGTGTCATTCTTTTGTGGACACACAAAGTTCTTTTAGGAATATGTTTTTTGTTAGAAGTGCAAGTTTTAAATAAATTGTCAATGGAACTGTTAATCTCTGGTGAACATATCTTCTTAAGATCTTCAAGTAGTCACATGTACATTTTTATGTTTCTTGTATGTACCATTTAGAACTGGAAATTTTAAACAAATTATAAATAGAACTTAACTCTGTTGAGCATGTATGTCTCGTTAAGGTCTTTAAATAGCTACATGCATATTTTCAGACCACTTCTCTTTAGAACTGAACATTTTAAACAAATTATAAAGAGGACTATTAACCTCTGTTGAGCATATATAGATCTTCAAATAGCAACATGTTTATTTTCATATCTCCTTCATGTACCACTTAGAACCGAAAATTTTACCGAAATTACAAAATGAACCACTAACAATTCCCGAAAGAATTGTACAAGAAGACACGAAACGTAATAAGAAAGTAAAAAGCAACACACATTAAAAAAGAAGGGACCTTGTCTGGTTAGGTTTCTCGTCTGATAAACTCATTACGATACAGATAGAAATTGAAGCGGTACAAAAGGGAGTTCAGTAACGAGCGGGCTGTAACAAAGTCAATTGTATCGGTGGGCTATTTCGAATTGTCGATTGAACGGGCAACGAAAAGCGTGTAGGTTAAAAGCACGCTTCTTCGTCGAGCGCTCTCGAAAAAGCGCCTGCTCGTTCGTAAATGGGAAGAGAAAACAAGGAAGAAAAGAAGAGGGGAGAAAAAAAAAAAGAGGGACACGGGTCGACCTGTCCGGCCCATTGAAAACTTTCCCAGCGTTGATTCTCGTTTCATATTCCACGTTCCTGCTCCCCTTTTTCTTCTGGGCGCGACGCACGCTTTTCCAGCCTGGATTATCCCGCAATCGCGACGTGTTTTATTTTTTTCGGATTCTGCTCGAATCCCGACTCCCGTGACATTGTCTTGTTTATTAAAAGCACTGACCGTTTTTCTTCCCCCCGTGATATACAGAAACATCCCGCGATTAAAAACGACGCGTTTGTTTCGATTCAAACACGAGTTTTACATTTGCGCGACAGCGATTTTCATTTTAACGAACGTTACTTTATTTATATCGGCGGTCCATCGTTATCGTGCCAACGCACGTGCACGTGATTAATTCGAACGAAAAATTTATCGTTGGGTTTACTCGCTAAGTACCGCAAACTCCATACCATATCATGAATTATTATAGCAAAGCGTAATAACTTTACTTTGCATAATTATTCCGTACGTGTGCGATTAAGCTTTAATTCTATTTCGCGAGAAAACTCTCTATAAAACATTTTCAGTGCCGGAATAAATAAATTGACGCAGAGGTCTTTTCCCAACAGGTTATGCGAAATAAAGTACACTGGATTGCATTTAGAAAGAAAAATGAATTATTGAAATCGGTGCTTGCAACTAAAAAAACTGCCGTAAGCATCTAATTAACACGTTGACTGCCATGCCATTCACATATGGGTGATACTTACGTTGCTAAACTTAACGTGAGTATTATTAAAAATTTTTTCACTTTCCTCATAAAAAGGAAAAGGCATTAATTACATGCATCTGTGGAAAATAAATGTAATAAGATATTGTGAAAATATTTGGTAAAATTTATTAAAAATTAAAAAATACTATTACAATGTAAAATGTACAAATTTTGTATTAAAGTGTAATAAGATGTTGTGCAAATATTTGGTAAAATTTATTAAAAATTAAAATGTACTGTTACAATGTAAAATGTACAAATTTCTTATTAAAGTGTAATAAGATATTGTAGAAATATTTGGTAAAATTTATTAAAAATTAAAATGTACTGTTACAATGTAAAATGTACAAATTTCTTATTAAAGAGTAATAAGATATTGTGAAAATATTTGGTAAAATTGATTAAAAATTTAAATGTATTATTACAATGCAAAATGTATAAATTTCTTATTAAAGTGTAATAAGATATTGTGAAAATATTTGGTAAAATTGATTAAAAATTTAAATGTACTATTACAATGTAAAATGTATAAATTTCTTATTAAAGTGTAATAAGATATTGTGAAAATATTTGGTAAAATTTATTAAAAATTTAAATGTACTATTGCAATGTAAAATGTATAAATTTCTTATTAAAGTGTAATAAGATATTGTAAAAATATTTGGTAAAATTTATTAAAAATTAAAATGTTCTATTACAATGCAAAATGTATAAATTTCTTATTAAAGTGTAATAAGATATTGTGAAAATATTTGGTAAAATTTATTAAAAATTAAAATGTACTGTTACAATGTAAAATGTACAAATTTCTTATTAAAGTGTAATAATTTAAAATTATTACAAATTATTACTTTAAAATTTTTTAAAAATGAAAATGTATTATTACAATGCAAAATGTATAAATTTCTCTAAGACCTGTGAAAATATTTAGTAAATAAAAATTAAGACTTGATGCAATTTTCAATTGTTTCAGCGTGGCTCCCGGAGAAGTATAAGCATGGTTATCTTCATGAGATACAAAATGCTCGTAATTTGTAAATCCGCGATAATGACGGTGATTCGATAACGCGATCAAACGGCGCGATAATTGAAAAGCTGCGAAGCAAATCTGCTGAGCAATCGTCGATGGAGGGAGCGTAGCGTGTAACAGGGGTCAGAAGCGTTCCAAAAGCGGTGATCAAGTTCCATTAATTAAACGGCTGGCAGGGAGGTCTCGACCGGCCAATCCCTTGTCACGTCAATCCCAAAGCCTCGAAAACTTTTCACGCCGCAACCCTTCTTCGCGATGTCGCGGTGGCGATGTCAAACGACGTACAGTGGCAGCTTGTGGACCGGCATTTAGTGGTCGCGAGAGCTCTGTCCGTTCCCGTGAAACACGTTACGCGACAGAGAGTTGTCGTTTCGGGCTGGACAACGGTTGTCCATTGTGCCCGAACGAGCCGAGACAACGCACAGAGGATGACCGACACACAGGGGTCGCTTTTTTGCGCCGCATCCACGATCTTCTCACGTTTCGTCCTTTTAATTCCGGCCCTTTGTTGTTCGATAAAATCGAACGAATTTCGTGCCGGAATTCGGAATTGCAACGAATCGAGGTAAAATGTAGCCTGCCGTGAATACAAGATTTAACTGAGGGAGATGCACTGAGGATATTTAATGCGAAGCATAATGCATCGCCCGCTGAGCGTGTTCTAATAAAAATTTCCATCGTCGTTCTCCTTAATTCTTGTCTCCGAGCAATTTGCCTCCGGCTTCTCAGAAGCATCCCAATTAAGACCGTCGTATATTTTCCAAAGGCAACACTTATTATTAGACTCATAATTTTTACGCCCTCGACGCTCGAAACTGTTTCCTCGCGAGTGATTAACACTTCTTTTAACCTTTTGCTATTTATGACTACTCTGAACTTATCGAACGGCCTTGGACGCGTCCAATAGATAACTAACCTCTTCGAGAATAGTTTTAAACCTTTGCACGATTTATTTGCAAGATATGTCAGTCAAAACTGTTCATAGTTATAATCTTAAAGCAACGAAAATAAAAATGTCTTCACATTAACTGGCTACTCAAATTATTGCACTTGAACTTGTCAATCAAAACTGTTCATAGTTATAATCTTAAAGCAAAGAAAATAAAAATGTATTCACATTAACTGGCTACACAAATTATTGCACTTGAACTTGTCAGTCAAAACTGTTCATAGTTATAGTCTTAAAGCAAAGAAAATAAAAATGTATTCACATTAACTGGCTACTCAAATTATTGCATTTGAACTTGTCAGTCAAAACTGTTCATAGTTATAGTCTTAAAGCAAAGAAAATAAAAATGTCTTCACATTAACTGGCTGCACAAATTATTGCACTTGAGCTTGTCAGTCATAACTGTTCATAGTTATAATCTTAAAGCAAAGAAAATAAAAATGTCTTCACATTAACTGGCTACACAAATTATTGCACTTGAACTTGTCAGTCAAAACTGTTCATAGTTATAGTCTTAAAGCAAAGAAAATAAAAATGTCTTCACATTAACTGGCTACACAAATGATTAGACTTGAACTTCAACTTGAAGTGTGATAGAGTTTGCACCACGAGTGTCAGACTCGTCAAAGTATGTCAACTCAAGATTAAAAAAAGAAGAGACTTAATTTCCTCCATGTAATATCATTGTCACATCAGTAAATCCTAAAAGAGTACATTAAAAAAAATATTAGTGGTTGAATTTAGAAACAAGACTAAACGTTCCCGAGAGTCCACAAAAAGGTTAACATCAAATGTATTATAATCAAGGTTGAGTGCGGTAGCTCATTATATCCACATTACCCAGTTACGCTTAGGGAATGTTTTCGAGCAAGCAAATAGTTGTAAGTATTCGTAAAGAGCCGGAAAGGGTCATTTAGAAGTTGAGCAATTGGGAGAAGGTTGTTTCGCTGTTTCCTAAAAGCGACACTGTACGTAACTCGCGAGGAAGAACCGCGAGAAGCGAACAATAAACCGTTCGCGATGTTCAGACCGATCCTGTGCAGCAGAGATTAAAGAGGCTTTATATCCTGGAACGAAGACTAAAAGCAAGGTCTGATAAATAAATTGTACACTCGAATAGATCAAATCCCGAAATTACACACGTCCATTTTTATACAGATTTGGTATAATATATAAGAAAGTGTATAGTAGTGATGGCTTTAAGCAGTTGTCGTTAACAAAGAAATATAATAAACATCTTAAGTGTGAACATCTATACTCAATGTTTCCTAGACATGTGCAAGTAATAACAAGTAATAAATGAAGTAATAAATGAAAGTAATAGCTGTGAATAACTTTAAGTGTACGGTAGTGATGGCTCTAAGCGTTCATCGTTAACAAAGAAATATAATAAACATCTTAAGTTTGAACATCTATACTCAACGTCTCCTAGACATGTGCAAGTAATAACAAGTAATAAATGAAGTAATAAATGAAAGTAGTAGCTGTGAATGACTTTAAGTGTACGGTAGTGATGGCTCTAAGCGTTCATCGTTAACAAAGAAATATAATAAACATCTTAAGTTTGAACATCTATACTCAATGTTTCCTAGACATGTGCAAGTAATAACAAGTAATAAATGAAGTAATAAATGAAAGTAGTAGCTGTGAATAACTTTAAGTGTACGGTAGTGATGGCTCTAAGCGTTCATCGTTAACATAGAAGTGTATTAAACCTGTTTAGCGGTTAATAAAACACATTTTGTCTTTTTTAAACATCCATACTCAATGTCTCCTAGACATGTGCAAGTAATAACAAGTAATAAATGCGTCTCACTTAAGATTAATTAGGTAAAACAAACGAATTTCTTTGATCTCGATTAAGTGCAAACTTCTGTTTCGACATTCAGCGAGTTCATTCGATCAAAGAAAGACGGGTTCTTTTATCGATTTCGAGTATACTTTTGACGATTCGTTTCTGGATGGTCGCGCTTCCCAGCCGAAGGCTCGAATGAAGGGTCTTTTTTTCTCTCGTAGCGAACGGAACAACTTTTCCGCTTTAATGGAGATTAAGAAACGTTTGAGAAAATACCGTCGATGGGATTTACCTCCCGGGATAAAGTCCTTTGGTGGTTTTCAAGTTCGAGCGTCGGTGAAATTTAAAACGGCCCCCGTGAAAACGTAAACGTGATTGGATTATCCCCTTTTCTTCCGCGCGAAACTTTCTGCGCCGTGAAAAGTCGGCTTCGATTCGCTAATGTCGTTTCTGCTTGTAAATCGGACTGAAAGATCAAATAAATCATACGCTTAATTTCATTAAGTACTTCGTCAAAATTTGTAACTTTGGTTAAAACTCAAATATACTATTGATATTCTAGCCAAACGATTCTGCTAATTACATTACCGAACAAGTGAGGTACAAAAGAAAGAGTTAAAGGAAGTTTCGAACACACGATCATTAATTTGTAATTTAGAACGGTGCCGACGGTGCAGGAGATCGATAACAACGTAACTCACGGATACTGCTCCTCCGTCTTCCCTTAATTTTCCCCTTAGCCTGAAAGAGCTCGCAGTTCGAAAAGCAACGCGAGAAAAAAGCGAAGAAAATACCTTGGCGGATCGTAAATGCACGGCTCGCTATTTTACGACCGGAAACACTTCCTTCGAGCCCTTTGAAGCCGCTCCTCCGCTTTCACCGGCCCATCCACGTTTCCCTTTCGACTTTCATCCATCGCCTTGAGCCTCTCAAAGCGGACCATCGTCGAAGGTGAAGGGAAAATAAGGGAAAAGAAACTCGTCAGCCAACGCCCTACCATCGAACATATTCTTTTGCTACGGTCTAGGCAAGCGTTTTGGTCTTTGTACACCATTTTCATCCGCGTACGCGTTTGCCGTAGAACAGAGAACCATTCAGAGGTGCACTTTCAACTGCTCTTATTAGTTTGCAGTCGATAAATTGAAAAAGGCGTGTTCATATCGCTGTATTTCTCATATTGGATATTAAATTTTTCATTTTTACGCTTTGACCTGGGTGAAAATCAAATCACTGTAGGTTACGCGGTGCGCGGTCGTGGCGCATTCTATGCGGTGCATAGTTGAGTTGCACTTTCTACGCGGTGCATAGTTGAGTTGCACTTTCTATGCGGTGCGTGCTTCGAGTGTTGTAGAGTGGCTGTAGAGGTGTACGTTTCCACGTGGTGCTTATTGCACTTGCAATGACGGTGCATAGTCGGTGCATACTTCACGCGTTACATAATCAACGCGTTGCATAGTCCACGTGTAGGGTATTCCACGCGTCGCACAGTCGACGCATGCGCAGTTGACGCGTTGCGTAGTCCACGCGTGGGGTACTCCACGCATTGCACAGTCGACGCATGCGCAGTCGACGCGTTGCATAGTCTACGCGTGGGGAAGTCCACGCGTGGGGTACTCCACGCATTGCACAGTCGACGCATACGCAGTCGACGCGTGGGATACTCCATGCGTTGCACAGTCTACGCATGCGCAGTCGATGCGTGGCACAGTCCACGCGTGGGATACTCCACGCATTGCACAGTCGACGCATGCGCAGTCGACGCGTTGCATAGTCTACGCGTGGGGTAGTCCACGCGTGGGGTACTCCACGCATTGCACAGTCGACGCATACGCAGTCGACGCGTGGGATACTCCATGCGTTGCACAGTCTACGCATGCGCAGTCGATGCGTGGCACAGTCCACGCGTGGGATACTCCACGCGTTGCATAGTCTACGCATGCGCAGTCGACGCGTTGCGTAGTCCACGCGTGGGATACTGCACGCATTGCACAGTCGACGCGTGGGACACACCACGCGTTGCACAGTCTACGCATGCGCAGTCGACGCGTAGGATACTCCACGCGTGGGATACTCCACGCGTTGCATAGTGTACGCATGCGCAGTCGACGCGTGGCACAGTCCACGCGTGGAGTACTTCACGCGTTGCACAGTCGACGCATGCGTAGTTGACGCGTAGCACAGTCTACGCGTAGGGTTCTCCACGCGTTACAGAGTCCACGCATAGGGTACTCCACGCGTTGCATAGTCGACGCCTTGCTCTGTTGGTGCGTTGCATAGTCGAAGCGCAGGGTATACTACGCGTTTTATAATCGACGCATTGCATTCTTGATGCGTTACATTGTCAGTACGTCGGGTACTCCACTACCCAATTATATTATATTCTTCTACATAATTGGTACATTGTACTGTTGACGCGTTGCCTTGTGAATGTGTTACATAGTCTCGCGCCACAGTCATCACATTGCAAGGTTGATACGTCGTATATTCGACGCAAAGGACACACCTCATTGCACAGTCCATCTCATTGTCCCACAAACCTAATTAAAAGAATTTCCACAAAGCTGAAAAGTGACAGTGGAAACTAGCGGAATAATTTCGATTCGAAATTCCGAGACGGCAATCAAATTCGAAGGATTGAAAGTAGTAGAATTTTTAATTAAAAGCCTATCGAGTAGTTTCTTGTAGCATCCACTCGTGGCGGACCGACACCCAAGTACTTCAACTCGGCAATCAGAAAGGTTCTGGCACGATGAAAACACCGAGTCACGGATGTAATTTGATTAAAGTTGGATCCAGAGTTATCCAAGCGTCGAATGCAACCGTTCACATCCGTCGGGGATCCGGTGGGTGTTCAATTAACAAAATTCCTGCCTCCGATGCCTGACACATTCTCTCGTCTCTGTTCTACGGCCTGGTCGTTCTTTTTCCTATTCTCTTATCTCTGCTTTTACTATTTTCTTCGGGTTATTTGCTTACTCTTTCCAATATATTTGATGCGTTTAGTGTATGCGAATAGTGTAATTTCAGATATTTTAAAGAAGATATGAAGCATCGTTCATATTATTTTATATGAAGCATGTGGATGAAGGATTCATGCAGTCGATTGTTAAATTTTAAATTGATATTCCATAATTATTTCACGAAACTTCATCATGAAATTATGAGAGTCTATTGCCAGTTTAATTAAAAGTTTTTCGCGATTAATTCGATTAAACGAAGTTGGTCATTAAGAAACGCGAAATCGGATGATTTGATATCGGAAAATGGATTCCTTCGATTCCCCAGAGACGGTTGGTATAATCTTCGTCAGACTTTAATGAAATTACATTCGTTACGAAGCGAGTCATGTCTCCCTTAATAACAGCAGAAACTTTCAACATTAGTAAATTTAATACAGTTTCGTGCATTTCGAAAATTTAATCACGCTTTTAGCAATTAGTATAATCCTCCGTTCCAGAACACGCTGCAATAATAAACGACGGCGTTAACAATCGAAGCAACAATTCGATCGTGTAATTAATCGACGATCGATAGAATCCGATTAGAAAACAAAATATTGTAATTAATTAAGGATTAATCCGAGCACGCGAACATGTAATGATTATTTAGTTAATCCGATTAACCGCTCGCCTGCTCGTCGCAATCAGACACCGGATATTTCGCGGGGTCAATGCAACCCGAGGCTTCAACGTGTCCCGTGTCTAATTAAATATCTGGCACTAACGAAGGATCGCCGGCTGTTCAATTATTTCCGACAGAACAATTCGGAAATTATGCGATCTAACTGAAACTTGTGATTCCAACTTTCTCACGACGATACAACATCGTTATCGATCTACGCCAATACATTTTACAACAATTATCTAACTTTCCATCATATAACCGTTCGATTTCTCGTTATGTCCAATATTTTATACTCCAACTGCATTTCTTGCTTCATAATTTAGAGAAAGTTTGCCCAAGTTTATTGCAAGTTTCAAGCTGCAAGTATAACGTTGATCTAAAAAAAATGATACGTCAGAATGATGTAGTAAATTGTTGGAAGAAATTCATACCTAAAAATGATATATATCATTGTTGTAACAAACTGATACTGCAAAATGATGTATGGAATTGTAACAAACTGATATGTCAAAGTGATCATATCAAATTGATGTAAAAAAATGATATATTAAATTGATGTAAAAAAATGATATTTTAAATTGATGTAAAAAAATGATATTTTAAATTGATGTAAAAAAATTATATATTAAATTGATGTAAAAAATTGATATATTAAATTCATGTAAAAAAATAATATATCAAATTGATGTAAAAAAATGATATTTTCAATTGACGTAAAAAAATGATATATCAAATTGATGTAAAAAAATGATATTTTAAATTGATATATCCAAATGGTAGATCAAATTGATTGTATAAAATTGATACATCGAAATGACATATCAAATTCACGTCAAAAATTGTTATATCAAATTGATGCATAAAAATGATACCTTAAACTGATAAACCAAAATGATAAATCAAATTGATACATGATACTGATACATCAAAATGATATATTAAATTCATGTAACCAATTTATGTAGCAAAATGATACATCAAATAGACATAACAAATTGATTTATCAAATTGATACACAACAATGATGTCTAAAATTGATATACCAAAATGATAGATCAAATTGATATATGAAAACGATGTATAAAACTGATATGTCAAAATGATAGATCAAGTTGATATATCAAAACGATGTATAAAATTGATGCGTCAAAATGATAGATCAAGTTGATATACCAAAATGACGTATAAAATTGATATATAAAAATGAAGTGTAAAATTGATAAAATAAATTCATGTAACAGGGAGGAATTTAAAAATGGCTATTAATTGAAGTATGAAGAGAAGACGATAAATCTTGGGAAACAACGAAGCAACTACTTTGCACAGGCCATTAAGCAAGTACGGAACTATTCCACGTGGTTCGGGACTTGTCACCGTTGGAACCATTTCCAGCCATCCAAACAATATCCCCGGGTTTCCACCCTCGTCCCGGGCCGTCCGGACACGTTACATGCATCGTGTTTAATGTTCCAATGGATATATGCAGTCATTAGGGGCTCTAATCATCGACGACGTATAATTATAACACGGTATAATCGATGTCGCTCCGACACCGCTAACTATATTGGAAAGCTTTCGGAACTTGCGTGCGATTGACTTGAATTAATTACTGTTTCTAATTTCGGTGTTTGTGTAGGCTTGCGAATTTTCTGAATTTACAGAGGGTGATAAAATCTAAATTACGTCTAGGACACAAATCATCCCCCGATTTAGAATTTCCGCGCGGAATTTCGTTAACGCGTTCTTGCATAGGCCAACCCTTAACTTATATTACCGTTTTGACACTGGCATGTGGGTCTAGCCTCGCCCGGGAGTTTCATAAAGCCACCATAGAGATACAACGCGATAGAACTTTTACAAAAAAAGTTTATACAGAGTTTCGGATTATTAATTAAATTTGTAATGTAATTGAGCTGGATAACTTCATTTACGTACCTCATTAAATTTCCATAAAAGAGGAACTGTATTGTGACCGTCGAATAATATTCATTGAAAACCATTCGGTAAAAATTACATTTTAATTCTCCTTTAAAAATATCCGAATTGAAACCGTTCAATTGTTAGCGGGGTAATTAAAACTTTTGACATTTTTTACGTAGAGAATCAGCAACGATGTCAACGCTTCATCTCGTATGCGAGTTGAAAACTTATATAAACATAATTCCAGCACGACGTACCCTTATAGGTCGTGGCAGTCACGTAGCGAAATTTTCATTTCTCCAAACTATTATACGGGAAAAGACGGGAAAAAGGCAACTCTAAGACGGCTCCAGTTACATTCGCGTAACCGATGATTCACGAGGAACGTTGTTTCTTTCTGTCAGCGAACAGCGAAGGTACGCTCGATATTACGGAGCCGACCGTCAACGTTCTAACCCGTAATTTATGTTCGGCGAGATCGTTCCACGTTCTCTCTTCGAAAGCAACGTTTTATTACGCGCGAGACGCCGGCATAATACAACAGCGCGTTTCAGCCAGCTGGTCCGCTGGATTTATAGAACCTTTTCCACGAATCCCAGAAAGAAATATTCTATTTACCAGTCGACGGCCACTTCGAACGGACGGCCTATTTCCGGAGTAATGGCTCTTCTTATTCGTCGATCAATCTTCGAATCAGGGACATTAATTCCGACGGAGAATGGGATGCAATTAGCGGGCTGCCATTTGTATGGATCACTGAATGATACGTGTATTTATTCGACGAGCTAGTACGTTCGTAGTAGAATGTGTGATTTCATTCGTTGATTATGGAAGGGGGACGCGTTGTGATCTAACGTATTCACTATTCCACTTGAGGTCTAATGCACGGACTACTACATACGTGGTGATCTAACGCGTCGACTACTCCACGCGTGGTGATCTGATGCGTTGAGTACTCCACGCGTGGTAATTCGACGCGTCGACTACTCCACGCGTGGTAATTTGATACGTGGAATACTCCACGCGTGGTAATTCGACGCGTCAACTACTCTACGCGTGGTAATTAGATACGTCGAATACTCCACGCGTGGTAATACGACGCGTCGACTACTCCACGCGTGGTAATTTGATATGTCGAATATTCCACGCGTGGTAATTCGACGCGTCGACTACTCCACGCGTGGTAATTCGACGCGTCGACTATTCCACGCGTGGTAATTCGACGCGTCAACTACTCTACGCGTGGTAATTAGATACGTCGAATACTCCACGCGTGGTAATACGACGCGTCGACTACTCCACGCGTGGTAATTTGATATGTCGAATATTCCACGCGTGGTAATTCGACGCGTCGACTACTCCACGCGTGGTAATTCGACGCGTCGACTATTCCACGCGTGGTAATTCGACGCGTCGGCTACTCCACGCGTGATAATTCGACGCGTCGACTACTCCACGCGTAGTAATCTGATACGTCGAGTACTCCACGCGTGGTAATCTGATGCGTCGACTGCTCCACGCGTGGTAACCTAATGCGTCGAGTACTCCACGCGTGGTAATCCGACGCGTCGACTACTCCACGCGTGGTAATCTGATGCGTCGAGTACTCCACGCGTGGTAATCTGATACGTCGACTGCTCCACGCGTGGTAACCTAATGCGTCGAGTACTTCACGCGTGGTAATCCGACGCGTCGACTACTCTACGCGTGGTAATCTGATACGTCGACTGCTCCACGCGTGGTAATTTGACGCGTTGACTACTCCACGCGTGGTAACCTGATGCGTCGAGTATTCCACGCGTAGAATTCTAACGCGTCGAATATTCCACATATCGCAATCTAAACGTACCAACTACACTACGCGCCGACTATTCTGCGTATAGTAACCAACCGCATTGAATTGCTTTTAGAATAGCAATAATTGTCCCCAAAGGTGTTATAAATACTGCCGTGGGTCAGCAGTGACCCAGCACCATAAAGTCCCTCCTTAAATTAGAAAGTTTCTTTATCATTTTCCCCCGTGAACCACTTTAACCTCCTAGAAGAAGCCCGCGAGATATTAAAAATACTTTATTATCGAAAAGAAGAGACGAACTTTCGAACTTCATCAGGAACTCGGCTGTGTCGAGATGACTGAAAAGTTCACCGGTTCTTTCGTTTCTAGAGAGGAAGCTCCAGTGACGGTGAAAGGAACACGAAGAAGAATAACTTGGTAAAAATTGGAAAGAAGCTAATGCAGCCTCAATGGTGAACCTCGATGCTCCTTCGTACGATTAACGCGTTGAATAATCAATTAACGCGCCGCTATCTTTCTTAATCAATTATAAATTATTTGACCGACTACACGGCGGAACATCACGAAATTAATCACCTCGATTTAACCATCTTAATTAATTTTGCAGCCGTTCTTTTTGGGAAGTGTCTATACAGCGCGACGTGGATAATTACTCCTGCGGATCATTAATCATGGTTATTTGGGGATTTAATTTTGTTCTATCGAATGTTTACTTTTGTGTTCCATGCGAGCCCTTTGTACTATGATTTATTTGTCGAGAGCGCCAGTCAATTTAATCAGTTGTTGACTATGCAAATAATTGAACTCCAAAATGAAGTGTATTAAAAATTGAAGTAAAATTGATGACAGCTGAAGTTAGAGTCGTCTAAAAGGTTAACTAGAAAAAGTAGCTCTGTTTTATTCTATATTAAATTCCGTAGGATGAAAAATGGCAACATTCTTGTAACATATTTTGGAAGGAACGTAGGCAGACAATTTCACGGAGGTTTAACGTTTAATAATTTGCATGACGCATTACATACGTAAAGATGCGTTTTCTGCGGGCTACCCTCTGATGTATAATGCATGTTCTCTTTAGCATTTTATCGTGGCGCGGCTCCGGCGTGGCAATTTACCTTCAAAGGCACGCGGCAAAAGGACAAACCCACGTCGCGGGGTTAATTTACATGTCTCGTAATTAAATTTCGACTATCTGCGTACTCGCAGTGAATCTCGACTAAGTAATTCGTCCAAGTCCGACAGGAATCGTGATTGTGACGGATAATATTGTCCACTCGGTATTTGCAGTTCGCAAACAATAAACCTTAACATACACACGAAATCACGTTTTAATATAAATTTCGAAAGGATGCACGGAAGTAAAGAAATGTTGAACGATCTTAAGTTCCTTTCGGGATTACGTGTTTGTTTAATAACGGCGTCGTTCTTACCTTTCTCTTTTCCCTTTCTTTTGTAGCCGCGTTAGCAACAGCTTTTAGAATGTTGTTTCGCGAACTTCAATCCCTGGCTGACTGTAATCTCGTTAAGAACTACGGAAGACTGCATCATTCACAGTTTATTCCCTTTACGTACTTTACGAGAAACTATATATTCTAAAGGGAGCATTTAATTACAGTCTCTCTTGATTAGCTTACGGCAAGAATCGTGTTACTGCTCAATCTTAACTTGTCTTCACTAGCTGCATTGCACGGGGACGGCTTCGTGCTTTGTATTTCACTACCTTTTTCTGCGAGTTTTAGTTGCATTGGGTTGATTTATTATACGTAGTAAATTTCAATGAAGACTGCATTTTTGTAAGGTATATTAGCTCGTGCATTTCTATGCGTCGAATTGGGGGATTTTGGGTATTTTTATGGGGAGAAATTTTACGCTTCAAGTTGGGGGATTTGAGGTATTTTTATGTGGTGAAATTTTACGCGTCAAATTTGGGGATTTTGGGTATTTTTATGGGGAGAAATTTTACGCTTCAAGTTGGGGGATTTTAGGGATTTCTGCGCAGTAAAATTTTACGTGTCAAATTTAGGGATTTTAGATATTTCTGCGCTGTGAAATTTTACGCATCGAATTTGGGGATTTTAGGGATTTCTACGCGGTGAAATTTCACTCATCAAATTTCGGGATTTTGGGTATTTCTACGCGGTGGAATTTCACGCATCAAATTTGGGGATTTTAGGGATTTCTATGCGGTGGATTTTCACGCATCAAATTTAGGGATTTTAGGGATTTCTATGCGGTGGAATTTCACGCATCAAATTTGGGGATTTTAGGGATTTCTATGCGGTGGAATTTCACGCATCAAATTTAGGGATTTTAGGTATTTCTACGCGGTGGAATTTCACGCATCAAATTTAGGGATTTTGGGTATTTCTATACGGTGGAATTTCACGCATCGAATTTAGGGATTTCAGGTATTTCTACGCGTTGTTTAGTTCAACGCATCGAATTTCTACGCATTGTACTTCAACATGCTGAATTTCTGTGCGTTGTATTTCGACAGATTGTATATTTCTACGCGTTGCATTTCAGCGCACTGTGTATTTCTACGCATTCAGTTTCCACTCGTTGAATTTTATCGCGTTGTATTTTGGCGCAGTGTACTTCGATTAAACCACGCTGCACCGTACCTCCTTGCGCTATAATTTCACGCGTTATATTTCCGCGCGACCTATATCCACGTGTATAATTCACGAGATAAACTTCTACAGGGTACTAAATAAAAATGTGATTGCGAGTAGTTAAAAAGGAAGTGTGTTTCTCCGTTTACCGTTTCACAAAATAGCAATCCGATAACCACATACAGAAATCAAATAAAAAAATAAACTGGGTTTCTCTAAAACACATTCTATGGTTGTGATAAAACTGTGGATGTATAAGAAACCTTGTATGATTATAAATTGTGTGTGTAACTATGTGTATGACTATATCGCTTACTCCACGCGTGGTAATTTGATACGTCGACTACTCCACGCGTGGTAATTCGACGCGTCGACTATTCCACGCGTGGTAATTCGACGCGTCGACTACTCCACGCGTGGTAATTCGACGCGTCGACTACTCCACGCGTGGTAATTCGACGCGTCGACTACTCCACGCGTGGTAATTCGACGCGTCGACTACTCTACGCGTGGTAATTTGATACGTCGACTACTCCACGCGTGGTAATTCGACGCGTCGACTACTCCACGCGTGGTAATTTGATACGTCGAATACTCCACGCGTGGTAATTCAACGCGTCGACTACTCCACGCGTGGTAATTCGACGCGTCGACTACTCCACGCGTGGTAATTCGACGCGTCGACTACTCCACGCGTGGTAATTCGACGCGTCGACTACTCCACGCGTGGTAATTCGACGCGTCGACTACTCCACGCGTGGTAATTTGATACGTCGAATACTCCACGCGTGGTAATTCAACGCGTCGACTACTCCACGCGTGGTAATTCGACGCGTCGACTACTCCACGCGTGGTAATTCGACGCGTCGACTACTCCACGCGTGGTAATTTGATACGTCGACTACTCCACGCGTGGTAATTTGATACGTCGACTACTCCACGCGTGGTAATTTGATACGTCGACTACTCCACGCGTGGTAATTCGACGCGTCGACTACTCCACGCGTGGTAATTCGACGCGTCGACTACTCCACGCGTGGTAATTCGACGCGTCGACTACTCTACGCGTGGTAATTTGATACGTCGACTACTCCACGCGTGGTAATTCGACGCGTCGACTACTCCACGCGTGGTAATTTGATACGTCGAATACTCCACGCGTGGTAATTCAACGCGTCGACTACTCCACGCGTGGTAATTCGACGCGTCGACTACTCCACGCGTGGTAATTCGACGCGTCGACTACTCCACGCGTGGTAATTCGACGCGTCGACTACTCCACGCGTGGTAATTCGACGCGTCGACTACTCCACGCGTGGTAATTTGATACGTCGAATACTCCACGCGTGGTAATTCAACGCGTCGACTACTCCACGCGTGGTAATTCGACGCGTCGACTACTCCACGCGTGGTAATTCGACGCGTCGACTACTCCACGCGTGGTAATTTGATACGTCGACTACTCCACGCGTGGTAATTTGATACGTCGACTACTCCACGCGTGGTAATTTGATACGTCGACTACTCCACGCGTGGTAATTCGACGCGTCGACTACTCCACGCGTGGTAATTCGACGCGTCGACTACTCCACGCGTGGTAATTTGATACGTCGAATACTCCACGCGTGGTAATTCAACGCGTCGACTACTCCACGCGTGGTAATTTGATACGTCGAATACTCCACGCGTGGAGTGTACTACAATGTGTATTGCAATGTGTACTTTTATTCAATAAACTAAAACCGAGTAACAACCCAATAGTAACTATCGAAAAATTCTGTAAAAATTCCTCAAGAATTCCCCGCAGTTCCAATGACGAAATAACAAGAATTTACAGTAATTAATTGTATTATAGAAACGAATGGAAATCTGGGACGATCGCCGATTCTTGTTTTGAAATAAACGTACGTTCCAGTTGAAATTCCAGAACCCGATATGGAATTAATTCGCTGTCTCTGTTTGGCGAAGAATTCGTATCGTCGTAATCGCGAGCAAAAGGATCGCGGTGCGAAGACGCGGCAAGATTCAACTTTAATTAAACGTCGAGTTACATTCGAGCTTGGGACGATGATAATATTGCCTCGACGGCTGAGTCCGTACGTTAATGAGTTTTACTTAGCATTTCGCGAAAGAACGTCCGGCTTTGCTCAAGGAACAGACAAATTTCGGTGCTCTAATTTTCACGTCCTATGATTCGTTCCTTTCATTCCTCGCGCAAATATAATAATTATAGAAATTCAGTATTCTTTGTGTTTTTTGTATTTGGTCGTGGTGTACTGGAGGCACTTGGTGGAGATTGTTAAATTTTTTAATTATTCAATTTGCAAATCATTGATTTTTCAATTTTCACGTTTATGAAGTTCTGAATCTGCAAATTTTTAGTTCGGAAATTTTCAAGTTCTCAAATTCGAAATTCTGTAATTTTCAAATTTTCAAATTTGCAAGTTTTCAAACCCCAAATCCTTAAATTCCCAAATTCTCCAATTCCCAATTTCCTAAATCCCCAAATTCTCTAATCCCCACATTCCCAAATTCCCAAATCCTCAAATTCCCAGCTTCCCAAATCATAAATTCCCAAATCCCCAAATTTCCAAATTCCCAACTCCCCAACTTCCCAAATCTCCAAAACCCTCAAATCCCCAAATTCCCAACTTCCCAAATCCCAAATCCCTAAATCTCCAAATTCTCAAATCCCCAAATTCTCAAATCTCCAAATTCTCAAATTCCCAATTTCCTAAATCCCCAAATTCTCAAATCCCCAAATCCTCTAATACCCACATTCCCAAATTCCCAAATCCTCAAATTCCCAGCTTCCCAAACCATAAATTCCTAAATCCCCAAATTCCCAAATCCCCAACTTCCCAAATCCCAAATCCCAAATCCCAACTTCCTAAATTCCAAATCCCAAAATCTCCAAATTCCCAAATTTCACAAGTGGCTATAATTTTCGTAAACTACGGTTGTAAACGTCCATCGAGCGTGTGTCGCAACGTTCGACTGGTTAAGTAACCCGAAAAGAGAACGGGGATCCGATACGGTCACCTTTCACGAATCATCCACGCGTCCTCGTTTGCTCTCGAAACCGCGATTACGCTGTCTGCAACCGAAGGAATCCGGGAATGCGGCCGAGAATTGGGTTCACGGATCTCCTCAAATAATCGTCCAACAAAAAACCATTTCGATTCGAGCTCCAATCATCTGACAGCGATACGTCGCTTTCTTCTTGCCGTTCGTCTTTTATAACTCCTTTCACCCTCTTTTACTATGCTACTTATAAATTACGATTACTTTAATGTGCTACATTTTATGTTGAAAGAGAAACTGTTACCTTTAAAATTTATTTTAGTACTAAGAATATTTCTTCAAAGATCTTTGCTGCAAAATTACAATTTTTTAAATATAGGATCAATAGTAGACTGAATAAAAAGAAGTCAAAGAATACTTCAAAGTTATTTTGGCACTAAAAATATTTCTTTAGAGATCTTTGCTACAAAATTACAATTTTTTAAATATAGAATCAACAATAGTTTTAATAGAAATAAGTAAAAGTATACTCTAATCGGAAATTACTCAAACCTATCAATGTATTTAATAATGTTTAAAGTATTAATTAGCCTTGTAACTTAACCTTGTAACGTACATATTGATTTCACCATTTTCGCACCGAAAATCCCATTTACCAAGAAATTAAAACCCCTCGGAACTTTCAACATCGCACGATTTTGCAGAATTGTTCCCCGACATTCGGATCCTCTGTACTCTGACGATAGCGCTAATTCTCGACTAGAATGAACTACTTATCGCATTACATGGCCCTCCATTAGCCAGGCTACGTCACAGACGTCGCATTACAGTACTTGGAAATTCTGGCTGCCTGAATTAGCGAGTTTCGTCAAACTTGCGTATTCATGGGAACTCTAACGACGTCGTCGTTCAACCAACACGCCTCGCAACATGCGATGAACATGCTTCTGTAATGCTCTTAAACCTTGCCATCCGAATAATTGTATCTGTATCACTGTTATCGCGATACGTATCATAATCATCTCTCAGCCTCACGTTTTATCGTTTACGTACCAAACACCTTTCGTCAGAACTATTTTGCTCAAAATGGCTGCTTTTTGGTCTAAATAACTACTTTGGTCTAGATGATGTGTTATTGTCGACATAATTATATTTTGTTATTTGTGAAGAATAGTATGTTTTTGTGCTTCAATATTTACTGATTCATTTTACGTTTCTGATAGTTATTTTCAATTTGCTCTACTCTAATTCACAAGTTGCTGCACGATTACACTGATGGTCATTTATCGAGCCTCCAAGTAGCAGTTGTTTCTTTAACAAGACTGAGAGACATTGACTATAGTTTAACACGTTGAAAGCAGCTAAAAGTTTAATTAAGTAGTACTTTTGTTTCTGCTGGTCACTTTCAATTTGCTCTACTCTAATCCTCAAGTTGCTGCACGATTATACTGATGGTCATTTATCGAGCCTCCAAGTAGCAGTTGTTCCTTTAGCAAGACTGACAGACATTGACTAGTTTAACACACTGAAAACAACTAAAAGTTTAATTAAGTAGTACTTTTGTTTCTGCTAGTCACTTTCAATTTTCTCTACTCTAATCCTCAAGTTGCTATACGATTACACTGATGGTCATTTATCGAGCCTCCAAGTAGCAGTTGTTTCTTTAACAAGACTGACAGACATTGACTAGTTTAACACATTGAAAGCAACTAAAAGTATCAGGTCATACTTTTATTCAAGACGAATCTCATCAAATATTTTCACGACATTTTATTGTATTTATTGCTTGTACGAATAATAATAAGAGTATATGTCCAATACAAGTAGGGTCCAATTAGAAAAGCGAGTCTCGAAGTTGCAGGAATTTAATTGTCGTGGAAGTTAAATAAATCATTCCAGGAGTTCATCATCGAGAGTTTCGGCAGCTAATTGGTGATTTCGCTTCGGCAACGCCGTCACGTCGTCATTATCGACGCCCCCGTCGTCCGCAATCGAAGTTAAAAACTTCGGTCGTTCCGCGGAAATTTGGCTGACGTCCAAATGACACGAGCGTTTCCTTTCAGGATAATTATTAAAAGTGGATTAATCGCTACTTCCTGCGTCTCGCTAAAACTTGATAAATTCTGGCCTGGTTTCAACCGGAACGTTCACCCCGATTCTCCGACGTAATAAACGATATTGCGTAATGTTTAACGGCGTTGAAGAGGTTCAGTGAAAGGATCTAGCACGATGATTCGATCGAAAGCTCGTCCACATCGCGGCACATGCTCGGTGAAAGGTAAAATAGCGAGCGTGCGACTTTGTGGCCGCCATTCTTTTTTCTCGTCTTCTTCCTTGTTTCAATCGCGTCGGATAGGAGGCAATTTGGAGCCCCACGGAGAAAGCTGCATCATATTTCGCTGGATCTCTCGTGGATGATCGATATTATGCTAAATTAATTGCCTCGCTCGAGTTACCGATCGGCTATCTAGTTTCTGATTTATTTCTGCGGGCTTTAATTGTTGAAGCCTTTGAATTTAACAATTGACTTTTTAACTTTGGCTGAATATTTTATTTGTGCATGGTTTATTTGGGTGGCTTTTATTAAGTTCATTTGGGTGATGTTTTTTATCAAATTTATTAGAGTGATGTCTTTTATCAAATTCATTTGGATGATGTTTTCCATCAAATCATTTGGGTGATGTCTTCCATCAAATTCATTTGAGTGATGTCTTTTATGAAGCTTCATTCATTTTCAAACTCATTTGGATAACATTCGTTTCGAAATTCCTTCAGCAAATGACTTCCTCATGTCCAAATAAAAAGGACCATTTATATTCGGACAAAAACTGAATGTTTTTTCGTTTAAATATTAACTCTCTAGTTAAGTAAACTGACCAATCCGTTTGGGTATTGACAATTAGGTCGATGGAGGATCAATTAGCAGGAAATTCAAACTGCTGGGCGCGAACAAAAACGGTTTTGACCGAACGAAAAAGAGGAAGCATCGATTCTAAATTACGAGTCTGCCTTCGTGCACGCGAAACTCGGTGAAAGTTCCTGAAGAAAAAGCGATCATAATTTATCCACGAAGTGCAACGACGACGCGAGAATGTGCATCGCTTCCTTTCCTTCTGCGATCGAAAAAGAAAGTGAATGCACTCGTTCAAGATAACACCGGTTTACTTCGTTTCGCTGTTTCACCGAAGACGATCAAAGATTACCTTCCTCCATAAATCCTCTACCTCGGTTTAGCACCTCTCAAATTTTTATCTGAGAGATTTTCGAAGATTTAAGGCAAAGGAAGTTTTTAAGGTATTTTTCATAAGTCACAAAGGTAAAAAGTTATAGAAAATTCAGGTTCATAGAACCCGAGTGAAGCTTGAAATTCAACAAATTTTAGGCTTAAAATCCTAAAGCAGTAAAGATTGCTAAAACTCCAAAGCTCTGTAGAAAACATGAAATTTTTAAGTTGTAAAATCCTAGTCTTGAAATCTTGTCCATAAGTATAAGTCCTGAGACCATAAGTCCTAAAGCTTGAAACTTCCGAGCTCTCAAAGTCACCAAAGTCCTAAATTCTTGAAACCTGAAAGTCCCAACTTCCCAATATTCAGTTCCTACAAGATCCAAAAATCTGAAACACCAAGAACCCCAAATCCTCGAGTTCCTAAAATTCTAAACTTGCAAATCATGAAACCGTCAAAGTGTCGAATTGTCAGCGCAGCAAATCCCCGTGAATTCCTAAAAGTCCGCCACTTGGCAAGATCCCAAAAGCCAGAAAGCCCCCAATTTCTAAATGGCGAAATCCCAAGATCGCAAACACGTTCGAGGAGAAATTACAGGACAGATTTGAGGAACGATCGAAATCCCGGCTGTGAAATTCAGCCGCAATTGTGAACCGTTCTGTGTACACATTAAACCGGAAGCATCGAGCGGCTATAAGCTTCGGCAAATCCTGAAACCGCAAGCACAGCCCCATAATCCTTGAAACGTTTCGTGCCCGTCGAGGAAGTTATTCGACCCGTTCCATTGACGGCAAAACGTGCCGAGTCTTTAGCCGTTTTCCAAAACGGCGACGAAATCGACAAAACGCAAGATTCGCGACACAATGGCTCGTTGTCTGTCTTTCGCGACGCGAAACAACGAGGCACTCGCGAATTATCTCCGGACAGAGTTAAATGGCCCGCGTGCTTAATTCGTCACAATAGGGCAACGTCGAGTGCACCGACCGATTTCAAATTGAAGTGCATCCAATCCGAACTGAACGAGCGAATTTATTAAAACGATTTACGCGCAGTTCGGACGATCGAGTTTTCATTCAACGCTGTAATCAGCGGTCGCTGTTTTATTAACACGTCCTCCGCCTGGGGAAATGGTAATTGCTTTTTGCCCGGTTTCAATGATGTTACCTTTGACGGCGAAAAAATTGATGCTTTACAGAGCATGTGTTTGTTTTCACTGAGAGAATGGACCGATGGATCGAATGGTCAATAGAGGGATCATGGACAAAGTTCTCAACTTACGGACTTAACTTTTCATGGGTTAAAAATTGGAGGAACTCGAGAACTTGAAATGTCTCAGGACTTGAAGCTTAAAAAAATCTAAAAATTACGAAGTTTTGAACTCCTGCACATCCAGAATCTTGATGTCTCTTGAAAATTCAGTTCCAAAGTCGTAAATGTCCTCAGATAATGTCAAGTCATTTTCTCCGAAAAAAATGAGTAAAACTAAATAGTAACAATTGGCAGAAAGGTCCAATTTGAGACTAGGAAAAATGTGTATGAAAGTGGCTTTTCCATCGGAACGAAAGTACAGGGAGTAAAATGTACGTTAACGCGGAGCCGCGCGAAAACAACGTCGAGCAACATGCACGGTCGTCGAGTAAATTCCGCGGCGTAAAGCTCGAGGATTACGGCGGCAAAACGAATGCCGGAGTCGCGTTTCGTTCGCGTAGCAGCAATTTCTTGTCGTGGCGTGTTCAAAAGTTTGCCAGGCCGAAAACGCGCGGTTATCGTCGACGCGATGCTTTTTCGTAGAGCTCGTTAATGGTTCGTCCGCCAACGGGGACCATTAATCAAAAACCGGGAAAATATGTTGCGCTCGAAGCAGGTTGCTCACGCCCCCGCCGATACCAGCAAGGTTAGCGCGAGTAATGCGCATAAATATGCGGCACGGGGCTGCACGCGCGTGTCAGCTTGCAAATACGCCCCTAGGGAACGCGGGCATTATGTCGCCCCGTTCAATGTCCGAGGTCGTTTGCGAACCTATTAAGCTAAGCTATTCTCAAGATTCGTTGATTTGCAGCGTTAATCCTTTAATTAGAAAATGGATTCTTTCTTTTACCTTTCATGCTCACGGTTATAAGCGACGTACACGGGAATGTTACTTACGGTTATGAGTATATACGGTACACCGTGTGTCGCCGACACTTCGGACAGTTATTCGGAGGAGCTTATAAGACCGGAATTTCCTTCGTATCGGTTCGGCGAGTTAGACTTCGTACGTAATTCAGTTGAAACTACCCGGAGAAGTTTAAGTATCGGGTCTCTCGACTCACGGAATATATCGCTATACGCAGTGATCTATACCGAGCGTTCTATTGATTCGAAAGAGTGCGCTGAATTACGGATTAAGACCTGCTCGTAACTTTTTCCTTCTGCGTCCTTGTTTCTTGATCTATGGAGAGATCAAGGGTTGTGCGTCGGGTCTTAATCTGTTGAAACATTCGACTTATATTCGCTTAATCAAAATTCCACCTACGATGTCATTCGATAGTCGAGTATTTCAGTCAACTTGTATCCCAATTTTGAGGATGATAAAGGGAAGAAGCATATATTCTTAATCAAAATTCCACCTACGATACGTCATTCGATAGTCGAGTATCTCAGTCAACTTTCAACGTCGTATCCCAATTTTGAACATAGTAAAAAGTATCTGCAACTATCTGCAATATATATCTGCAACTCCTTCAACAGAATATCGCTATCATAGTTCTTACTTTTCCGTAAACCGTGGAAGAGGCACAAAATATTTGCAGTACGATTTCACTGCAGCTGGAGCGCATAAAGCGCTGATCGGATAATTAAGGGCCTTAATTATGCACAGACTGGGAGGATCTCTCACCACGTACGCATATAATTCCTAATTGCCCGTTTCATTATCGCGACCTCGTATATAGGACGAATTTAGCCTCGAGATTTTTCAATGCTCGAAAACGCGTGAAATTTCCAGCTTCTACTCGATCGGTTTCTTTCTTGGTGCCTCAATCCTCGTTTCGTGAAAACAAGAACTCGATTCTTCGAGCCGATCGCAACAGATCGCAAAATTCGAATATTCAGCCTGTTGCAACCCTCTAAATTTTACGAGCAAACACGCCCACACGCGATCCCCCGGAAACCACGATCGTAAATCCGCAAAACCGTTTCTCGAAATTGTCTCTGCCGGCAAAAACCGGTTAATTCGTAGCTAAAGTTTGTGGAAATCAGCGTGGCGTTTGGAACGTATTGCACCGCGTGCACTGTTAAGAGGAATTTTTACGCGGCCTTAGCGCGTCGCATAATTTAACAGGCGTTCTCGGCGAGCATTAATGCGGTCGACCGCGAGACACGTCTGTTGCCCGGGCAAATTGCGACCGCAATTGCGATACAACCGGCTCTCCCCGAAAGTCGAAGGTAACCGAGCAAAGGTGACGATTAATCGCGAGCTGGGAATAATTGGAAGGTTAAACGGCGCGGTAGGAGGACCGCGTTGTTCCAGAAAATATTTCCACGGCATTAACGCGCAACCGGTCGAGCACGCGATCGCGATAAGCGATTACTAACGCGTGCGTGAGCATTTCGCAGGATCGTACGGGCCGAGGCCACATAACGCGTCGCTGCACTGCGGATACGCCTTCGACGAACGCCGTTCGATTTTCTCGAAAACCTTCCTAAACTCTACTTGCGACAAAATTACCTTTCTTATCCGGTTACTTTCTACGAGATTTCGCGGAGATCCTAACGACTCCCGCAGACGTTACAACCAACGAAATTCTACGGTCATAGGGGCATCGCTGTTCTGCGAAGATTACGTGCTCTAATGGAGTTCTTCGAAATTCTAGGGAAATTTCGAAATTTAGATCTGAAGATTTTTGAGGTCTAAATAGATTTTGGATCCTGAGGAACACACAGATCTTAGAGATCGATAGATAAGCCGAAGGTTAATTACCTCGAAAATCATCCATAAAAATGAAGGACCTGTAAAATTATGAATCTCTAGAATCTTTTATGCGATGTAAAAAATTAAACGAGCGAATGATTTCAAGGAATTTGCGTGTTAAGTGCGCAGTGACCTATGAGCGAATCGTGGCGTGTGCTTAAAGCGTGAATGCATGAATATGTGCCTACAAAACGGACTTACTGCATATTATTTTTTTAGCGTGGAAACAATGTTGCAGCGAAATGTTGGGTTATTGTGTTAAGGTGGCAACCAGTTTCGCAATGACGCGACGTGAACGAAGAAAAATGGGGCGTTCACGAACGAATTTACACGGAGCCTTGATTAAGTCGAACGAGAGAGGTTCAGCTCTGATTGCGGCGCGTTTCAGAAAATCAACTTCCTCCGATTCATTTCTTGCGACTGGCCTGAATCGTCTCTGAACAGAGTCGAGCAGCCGAAAAGAAGAATCAGAGAACAACGGACGGCCGGATAACAGGTTCAAATCAGGCCGTTTAAATTCTAACCCCGGGGGCGAAGTTGGATTGCATTAGGTTCACAAATTAAGAGACCGACAACGAAGGTGGCGGCCAACAAAATTCTCGTTCAACGTTTAATGAATTCTTACGACGATACCCCACCATCAATTTAAAATTAAATTGCATACTCTGCTAATAACTTCCTTCGGCTGTTTGAAGGGCCATTGAAATTTCAGCGAAATTCTTTCTTCTCTCTTCCGGATTTTCTTCAACGAGAGAAAGTAAAATGTAGAAGGTAGAACTTGAACTTGAACTCTTTACCTTGCGGTTTTTATAGCGAGACTTCGGTCGTGGAAACTCGGCGTAGTGATATAAACGTTGCAAATATGTCACGTGGTGATATAACGAGGTTGACATATGGTATATGGTGATATAACGCGTTGGACACATGGTATATGGTGATATAACGCGTTGGACACATGGTATATGGTGATATAACGCGTTGCGAATATTGCAAAGACACAATGCAATTATAGTACGTGGTGGTATAACGCGTTGCAATTACGGCACGTGGCGATATAACGCGAAGTAATATAACGTGTTGTAATTACGACGTGTGGCGATATAATGCGTGGTGATATAGCGCGCTGTAACTACGACGCGTGGTAATATAGTACTTTGTAGTTTCGGAGCGTGGGGATACAACGCGTGGCAATATAGCACGTGGCGATATAACGCGTGGCGATATAACACGTGGCGATATAACGCGTGGCGATATAACGCGAGGTGGTACAGCGCGTGGTAATATAATAGATAGCAATCACAGCGCGTGGTAATACAACGCATTGTAATTACGACGCGTGGCGAAATAACACGAGGCGATATAACGTGTTGTAATTACGGCGCGTGGCAATATAACGCGAGGTGATATAACGTGTTATAATTACGGCGCGCGGCAATATAACGCGAGGTGGTACAGCGCGTGGTAATTACAGCGCGTGACAATATAATACGTAGCAATCGCAGCGCGTGGAAATACAACGCATTGTAATTACGACGCGTGGCGATATAACGCGAGGCGATATAACGTGTTGTAATTACGGCACGTGGCAATATAACGCGATGTGATACAGCGCGTGGTAATATAATACGTAGCAATCACAGCGCGTGGTAATACAACGTATTGTAATTACGACGCATGGCGATATAACGCGAGGCGATATAACGTGTTGTAATTACGGCGCGTGGCAATATAACGCGAGGTGGTACAGCGCGTAGTGATTACAGTGCGTGACAATATAATACGTAGCAATCACAGCGCGTGGTAATACAACGCATTATAATTACGACGCATGGCGAAATAACACGAGGCGATATAACGTGTTGTAATTACGGCGCGTGGCAATATAACGCGAGGTGATATAACGTGTTGTAATTACAGTGCGTGGCAATATAACGCGAGGTGATACAGCGCGTGGTAATATAATACATAGCAATCATAGCGCGTGGTAATACAACGCATTGTAATTACGACGCGTGGCGATATAACGTGTTGTAATTACGGCGCGTGGCAATATAACGCGAGGTGGTACAGCACGTGGTAATTACAGCGCGTGACAATATAATACGTAGCAATCACAGCGCGTAGTAATACAACGCATTATAATTACGACGCATGGCGATATAACGCGAGGCGATATAACGTGTTGTAATTACGGCGCGTGGCAATATAACGCGAGGTGACAGCGCGTTGCAATTACAGTGCTTGGTAGTATAACGCATTGCAATTATGACGCGCGGCAATATAGCGCGAGGTGATATAACGTGTTGTAATTACGGCATCCGGCAATATAACGCGACGTAACATAGCGCGTTGCAATTGCAGCGAGTGATGATATAACATATCGCAAGTATGATACGCGGCAATATAACGCGAGGTGATATAACGAGCAGAAACGATAGCACATGGTAACGATGCATTGTACAACGTATACCGGTATAACTCGTTGCAACTAGGGCAGCGATGATACAATGCATCAATATATTGCAAACGTAACTTGCAACCCGGTATTGCAAATGCGATACGACAAAATTTATTGCAAACACAGCTTGAAACGTAATGCATTGCATTGCAGATTCTAACATAATGCATCGCAAGTTTGTAACACTATAACGTATTGCAAATACAGCTTGTAAGGTAACGTGTGGTGATATAACAAGACAGCAAAGAATTAAACGAGTGTAAAATTAGTTTGCGAGATACCGTTTGGTCCACGGCGATTTTCACACTTCGCGGTGATAAGTGGTCGAAGTAATTACGAAACTCCCGTACAAGTTATAATTAATATTTATCGTGTGTCTGTCCGGGTAGCACGTTGTATCGTTCAATTTAACACTGATTAATGTCAGTGGGTCGAAGAAGCTGCCTGTGCGGCGAAAATCACATTAATTATCTGGCCTAAAGTTTGAAATTGCCAGCTCCTGAGCATCGACGCGGTGCTCCGATTTGAAAGACTGAACTCGAAATTTCATTACTTTCCGGCCAAATGAGGCAACGGTTCAGAATGTTGTCTACCAGAAAATTGTATGGAAATTTCGCGCGAATTTGCCGAAGTTCGTTAACGTCGTAGATGAGGATAGTTTGAAACGCTATGAAAATTATCGTCGGGTGCTATGTTTAATTCGAGCGCAATTTTCAATCGAATAAATTAAACATTCGAGTAAAACGAGGTCCGAAGGAGGCTCGAATCAACGTTATTTAGCGGATCATTAAATGGAAGCCCGTTCGAACAAGAGCAGATGTTGAAACAAAGGATTTGGATGAAATTGATTCCAAGGTGGTTAATTGAGCATGGTCAAATATCTTTTCATTAGCATTCGACTAATTATTTCTCGTTTCTACGAACTGATAACAAATATTGAAATTTAACAAATAATAGGGGTGAACAAATATCTAAGTATCTAAGAAAAATGTGTCTCGAAAGGATAAGCAGGAATTTCTATCCGTAATTACATCCATTAGAATTCCTCTGTACCCATTGTCTTTCACGTTCGAGAATCGAGCCATTAATGTTCCAATTAATTTGCACGATCCAGTTTGCAGTGTAGACACCACCTGTTAAAACAGACCATCTAAACTGTTGTTGGTTCTCAAATAATCGAGTGGCCTTATTGTTCACGGTATGTTATAACGCGTGGCCATAACGTTCCGCAGAAATTATAGTACCCTCGTCCTAATTAACGAGAAGAGGTAGACTGTTAATTATGGCCATAAAACGGTAATGCAAAGCGTTCCAGATATAATATCCCTCGATGTACAGAACTGATCAAGGATTCTCACCAGATGAAATATTAAATCCGAACGATTGAAAGAACCAGATTAAAATTAACGATCATTAGTAGAGCGAATAACTTCTGCAAACAATCGATGATCAACCAGAACGCCAGAGATTAAATTAATTCGATTGATACCGTGGAGTTGATTCAGCTGGCTCAACACCTCGAACATTAACGGAAGCGAACGAACATATTTGTCAAGATGGAAATTCATCACGAACTAATAATCAAACAACAAGCTCCTTCGATAGGTTCAATCAAAATCTCGATCACTAAACATCGATCACGGCAATCAAAGATAAAAGAAAATTCACCGAATTTCCGAAGAATCAATAACCGATTAAATAGAACGAATTTCGCTAGGAGATTAGTTGCCAGAATCTATTCCCATTATCACGGAATCCATAACTATGAGAATTGATTAAGCCTCGATGCCATTTCGCTGGGACCATTTCATCCACCTTATTTCCCTTCCATCCTGCTTAATGATCCGTAAATAGAATCCTTCACAAAGGGGATTCGATCCTGATCACTCGTCGATGCTCGACGATCGTCCGAAGTAATGAAAAGTAAAAGGAAATGCACTTAATTTCATCTGCCGGTTGAGCGTTATCACCCATTAGTTCTAGCATTGTTCACCGTCGCAAGAAACACTAACGCGATTATCGAAAATCGATCTCAAATGGCCGACCGACGGTCATTTCTTGATTGTAAAAAACTTTCCTTAGGTACTTAACGTTGTATTTTGGGATCTGGGTGCGATACGTTTGAGGACGTTGCATGTTAGCACTGTATTTTGGGGCGTTGCACTGTGATCCGTTGCAATTCGGTGCGTTGCAATTTCGATGCGTAGGAAATTCGATAGGTGGGAAATTTGACGCGTAGGAAATCGACGCGTTGCAATTTCGGTGCGTGAGAAATTCGACACGTAGGATATTTGATGCGTGGGAAATTCGACGCGTTGCAATTTCGGCGAGCAGGAAATTCGACGCGTGGGAAATTCGACGTGCTGCAATTTCCACGCGTGGGAAATTCCACGCGCTGCAATTTTGACGCGTGGGAAATTCCACGCGCTGCAATTTTGACGCGTAGGAAATTCGACGCGTGGAAAATTCGACGCGCTGCAATTTCGACGCGTGGGAAATTCCACGCCCTGCAATTTCGACGCGCTGCACTTTCGACGCTTGGGAAATTCGACGCGTGGAAAATTCGACGCGCTGCAATTTGGGCGCGTGGGAAATTCCACGCGCTGCAATTTCGACGCGTGGGAAATTTGACGCGCTGCAATTTCGACGCGCTGCAATTTCGACGCATGGGAAACTCCACGCGCTGCAATTTCGACGCGTAGGAAATCGACGCGTTGCAATTTCGGTGCGTGAGAAATTCGACACGTAGGATATTTGATGCGTGGGAAATTCGACGCGTTGCAATTTCGGTGAGCAGGAAATTCGACGCGTGGGAAATTCGACGTGCTGCAATTTCCACGCGTGGGAAATTCCACGCGCTGCAATTTTGACGCGTGGGAAATTCCACGCGCTGCAATTTTGACGCGTAGGAAATTCGACGCGTGGAAAATTCGACGCGCTGCAATTTCGACGCGTGGGAAATTCCACGCCCTGCAATTTCGACGCGCTGCACTTTCGACGCTTGGGAAATTCGACGCGTGGAAAATTCGACGCGCTGCAATTTGGGCGCGTGGGAAATTCCACGCGCTGCAATTTCGACGCGTGGGAAATTTGACGCGCTGCAATTTCGACGCGCTGCAATTTCGACGCATGGGAAACTCCACGCGCTGCAATTTCGACGCGTGGGAAATTCGACGCGCTGCAATTTCGACGCGTGAGAAGTTCGATGCGTGGAAAATTCGACGCGCTGCAATTTCGACGCGTGGGAAATTCCACGCGCTGCAATTTCGACGCGTGGAAAATTTGATGCGTGGAAAATTCCACGCGCTGCAATTTCGACGCGTTGCAATTTCGACGCGTGGGAAATTCGACGCGCTGCATTTTTGGCGCGTGGGAAATTCGACGCGTGGAAAATTCAACGCGTGGGAAATTCAACGCGTGGAAATTCGACGCGTTGCAATTTGGGCGCGTTGGAAATGCCACGCGCTGCAATTTCGACGCGTGGGAAATTCCACGCGCTGCAATTTCGACGCGTGGAAAATTCGACGCGTTGCAATTTCGACGCGTGGGAAATTCGACGCGCTGCATTTTCGGCGCGTGGGAAATTCGACGCGTGGAAAATTCAACGCGTGGGAAATTCAACGCGTGGAAATTCGACGCGTTGCAATTTGGGCGCGTTGGAAATTCCACGCGCTGCAATTTCGACGCGTAGCATTGTCAACGCATTGCACTCCGATGCGCCATACATCGACGCACTGCGATTCGGCGCGTTGCAATTCCGACGCACCGTATTTCGACGCATTGCACTAGAGTGCGCTATACCATCTAACCTATAACACCTCACATATCTCATCACAACTCTACAACCACATATGCATCCAAAACAAAAAAGAATTAACCTCCCCTTAAAGAAAACCAAATAATCCATCCTTTATCCTAGTATCCAAAAATCAACATCCTTCTCAAAGCGTATTTTAATGTGACCGTATCATTAAGCTTCTTTTTCTCGTTCGTCCACTTTTTCCTCCTACGGTCTCATGGTAAAGGGCTGAGACATCGAAAGGACCGGGATTTTCGCGGGATTATTGGTTCATGAGGCAGCCCCTTTATAGCTGGAACGATCCGGTCGTAGCAGACGTTCGTACTTTTATCAGGAACGTCGCATCCAGTCGATGTCTGGCCAGAGATGGAACCTAATCAGTAGGCATTACGTTACGCCGGCGCCTTAACAATTTCCGATAAGATTTACTCGGACTTTAACGGGAAACAGCTTCTTTCTTCGGAATGAAACCAGGATGGTTCGTGATGGGAAATACTCCTACTTTAAATGTTAATTTGTGTCCAGTTTAAAGTCGACGGTCTTTATTTTTCTTACTCCGTGTTTTATTGTTATTCGTCCTTATTCATCGGCTGTTTTTTTACTCTCAAGATCGGTTTACCGTTACTTTTGGAGATAAAAAAATTTCCGCCTTTTTTCAGAATTCGAGGAAGAATAAATGAGACCCGGAAAGTAATTAATGTGGAAGTCATTCATCGTTACTGTAAACAGCATGAATGGTGTAAGAATAATGAATATGAAACACATATCAAATTAACGAACGGCTGGAACAAAGGTATGGGAGATTCGAAAGTAAACGCAAGAACAAAACACTGAAAGAATGTAAACGAGTCCGGTTCGCGATATATAATTGCACGTCTTTATTTTAAATTAACACCGTTAAAGACTTGCTTTCACGGGTCTCCATTATTTCTATATCCTCCGCCGTACACTATGTGCAATTTGCTCATTTCAGACTCTCACTTAATCCCTACTCTTCATTTCTCAAAAATATTTTCTGCGTTAAGATATTCTATTCATTCTCGTAAGTAGAAACTTCATAAAGTTGTAAAATATTCACAAGTTTATAATTCAGACGACATCATGCAATAGAAAAGGCCATGCAATAGGCTACAATTTTTAGGAATGATTAAATTAATGATTAATGATTAAATCCACTTACAATGGTAGGTTATAAACGTTAGTGTCTTCGATGGAAGAATTGCTCGTATTATGATAAGTCTTATAAGTGGAAAATTCGACGCGCTGCAATTTCAACGTGTAGGAAATTTGGCGCGTGGAGAATTCGACGCGTTGCAAATTCAACGCATGGAAAATTCGACGCGTGAGAAATTCGACGCATCGAATACTCCACGCGTGGTAATCTGATATGTCGACAACTCCACGCGTGGTAATCCGATGCGTCGTCTACTCCACGCGTGGTAATCTGATATGTCGACTACTCCACGCGTGGTAATCTGATCCGTCGAGTTCTCTACGCGTGGTAATTCGACGCGTGAGAAATTCGACGCGTAGGAAATTCGACGCGTGAGAAATTCGACGCGTGGGAAATTCGACGCGTGGAAAATTCGACGCGTGGGAAATTCGACGCGTGGATAACTCGACGCATAGAAAATTCAACGCGTTGCAATTTCAACGCGTAGGAAATTTGACGCGTGGAAAATTCAACGCGTGGTAATTCGACGCGTGAAAAATTCGACGCGTGGGAAATTCGACGCGTGAGAAATTCGACGCGTGGGAAATTCGACGCGTGGAAAATTCGACGCGTGGGAAATTCGACGCGTGGATAACTCGACGCATAGAAAATTCAACGCGTTGCAATTTCAACGCGTAGGAAATTTGACGCGTGGAAAATTCAACGCGTGGTAATTCGACGCGTGAAAAATTCGACGCGTGGGAAATTCGACGCGTGAGAAATTCGACGCGTGAGAAATTCGACGCGTGGAAAATTCGACGCGTGGGAAATTCGACGCGAGGGTAACTCGACGCATAGAAAATTCAACGCGTTGCAATTTCAACGCGTAGGAAATTTGACGCGTGGAAAATTCAACGCGTGGTAATTCGACGCGTGAGAAATTCGACGCGCGAGAAATTCGACGCGTGGGAAATTCGACGCGAGGGTAACTCGACGCATAGAAAATTCAACGCGTTGCAATTTCAACGCGTAGGAAATTTGACGCGTGGAAAATTCAACGCGTGAGAAATTCGACGCGTGGAAAATTCGACGCGTAGAAAATTCAACACGTAGAAAATTCAACGCGTGGGAAATTCGACGCGTGGAAAATTCAACGCGTTGAAAATTCGACGCGTGGAAATTCGACGCGTAGGAAATTGAGTGAAGTGAAGCATAGAGAACTACAAACGATACAGTTCGATAAACGCACGCGTAGATAAAGCGATAGTGGCACTTCGTCAAGCCGAAAGCTGGTTCATCGCGTAGAAGCAACGGGACAAGATAATGATCCGCAAGAGATTTCATTCAGGAAGATATTAATTACCAGCGTATGTCTTCATCCGCGATATTTCATTCCGCGAGCAGAACCGTGGATGAAATATCGTCGCGTGCGATTCTACGACTAACACCGAGCCACGATTTATTGTTGGCTCGCATCAATTTTCACGGCTTAATTCGCCGTAATCGGGGTCAGCGTAGCCGCGAAATCGACCGAAAGTGAAAGAAACGAGCACTATTTATACGCTTTCCTTTACTCTTTTCTATCCGCAAAATTCTTACGTAAAACGCCTCAAATAATCAGAACACAAAATTAAACACCATAGTGGGTTAATAAATTCAATATCGGATCTTTTTAACTCCTCGCGCTATGACGTTTTTGTCAGTCAGAACTGACTAATTTCAGCTCTAACATGAAAACAGACACAGAAACTTGAAATGTTACGTGAATTTGGTATCATGCAGTTGACTCTACAAATTATAGTTGGACTCCAAATTGAAATGTATTCAAAATTCGAGTAAAATTGGTCATAGCCGAAGTATGAGTGCGTCAGACTCAAAATAGTGTAAGGGGTTAAGAAAAATCCAGTGAAGAGTTGTGACAAACGATGCGCGAAATGCAGGCACGATCAGGAATTTTAATCGGAAGAGATTGAAATAAATTCACGGGGACAAACGCCAGGTGACAGGTGGTACGAAAGGTTCGTAGAGGAAAATCACGAAATAAAAAAAATTCGTGACTGCAGGGTGACAAGGGAAGAATACATCGACGGCCCTTTTCGAGAGCGCAAAAGCACGAGGGTGTGTGGAATTTCGGCACACACACACACACACGCGCACGAGGCGCATGCGAGTCGAAACAAAAACTGTGCCCACGTTTTTCTACGCGGTCGATGCACACAGCGAGCGTAATTGCCTGGCCGGAAACAAAAGACCGGTCGCGCAGGTGAAAAATACACGTCAGAATGGAAAAACTGGCGAGTCTCCAATTCGCGTCCCGATACAGGCCCGCTTCGGGTTCCGTTTCCTCGCGTAAACCAGCTCCGAGTTGTCCTCTGGCGACCAGAGAATTTCTTTGTCTCCTCTTTATCCACGACCCGAGCTATAATCTACTCGATACGCGGTATCGATCGATTAGAATCCTCGTTGTACGCCTGCCATTGTTTCATCCCCTCTTGCTTTTGTTTTTTAACCAAAGGAACAAAAAGCCGAGGCTACCCGTTTTGATTGATGCAAACACGACGATGATAGAATTGCATTTTTTGTTTTCATTGTGGAGTACCATGAAACTGTAGGCGGAAACTGTTGATATGCGCCGTTTGCAAACAATGAAGGTACACACAGAATGTGCGTTTTCGCGAAAATTTCGTGTCCACTACGCTACGATGTGGGACAAGTACACGTAATAAAGGGTTGTTAACATTTACTCCACCTTACAGTTTCCTACCATGTAACATATAATGTGTACCTAATTTGAAATTAAAAATGAAGTTAAAAAATAAATAAACGAACGACAAAATATAAAATAGTACACACGTTTATTTTTTAACTTGATGAATTTCCAACGAATAAAAAATTCGACGCGTGGAAAATTCAATGCGCTGCAATTTCGACGCGTTGCAATTTCAATGCACTGAAAATTCGACGCGTGAAAAATTCAATGCGCTGCAATTTTGACGCGTGGGAAATTCGACGCATTGCAATTTTAACGCGTAGGAAATTTGACGCGTGGCAAATTCAACGCATGGAAAATTCGACGCGTGAGAAATTCGACGCGTCGACTACTCTACGCGTGGTAATCTAATATGTCGATTACTGCACGCGTGGTAATCCGATGCGTCGACTACTCCACGCGTGGTAATCTGACGCATCGACTACTCCACGCGTGGTAATCTGATCCGTCGAGTTCTCTACGCGTGGTAATTCGACGCGTGAGAAATTTGACGCGTGGTAAATTCGACGCGTGAGAAATTCGACGCATGGAAAATTCGACGCGTGGAAAATTCGAGGCGTGAGAAATTCGACGTGTACCAAATTCAACGCGTGGAAAATTCGACGCGTGGGAAATTCGACGCGTGGATAACTCGACGCGTAGAAAATTCAACGCGTGGGAAATTCGACGCGTGAGAAATTCGACGCGTGGAAAATTTGACGCGTGGGAAATTCGACGCGGGGAAAATTCGACGCGTGGGAAATTCGACGCGTGAGAAATTCGATGCGTGGAAAATTCGACGCGTGGGAAATTCGACGCGTGGATAACTCGACGCATAGAAAATTCAACGCGTGGGAAATTCGATGCGTGGAAAATTCGACGCGTGGGAAATTCGACGCGTGGATAACTCGACACGTAGAAAATTCAACGCGTGGGAAATTCGACGCGTGGATTACTCGACGCGTAGAAAATTCAACGCGTGGGAAATTCAACGCATGAGAAATTCGACGCGTGGAAAATTTGACGCGTGGAAAATTCGACGCGTGGAAAATTCGACGCGTGAGAAATTCGACGCGTACCAAAATCGACGCGTAGGAAATTCGACGCGTGGGAAATTCGACGCGTGGAAAATTCAACGCGTGGAAAATTCGACGCGTGGAAAATTCGACGCGTGAGAAATTCGACACATGGAAATTCAATGCTGATTTCAAGGAATGTACTTTAACAAAATATGTATTTTACAATAAGAAACTTATGGAGCGGTCATTTGACCGGTTTGGAATTTTTTTTGATGTCCATATTTGTACCCGAAATATGTTTGGTCAACAAGAATCGACACAAGTAAAAATCTGGCGAAAAACAACACGTACATCGCGACCCTAGAGACCGAGAGCTATCGAGCTATAATCATTCATCCGTTCCATTACTTCGAAAGAGAAAAAATAATGTGAAAATTGATCCATGGAAGTTATCAAAGTGTTAATAGTCGTCGCTTCGCAATAAGAGGGAATATAAGAGGAACGACAGGTTTTTTCGCCGATTCATTCCGCTTCGTTTTCCATCCCGACGCAGCCTTTCGATGCGATCGAAAAACCACGGCAGTCGAACAAAAGAGGAATCGGTATCGCGTTCGAGCGACGACGGAGAAGCATTATATCTGCGCGAAGTCACGGCGAACAAAACAGAACGTGAAAGTCTCTCGCGCAATTGCCGCACGCAACAAAGCCTAGGAAAGAAAAATTGGCGCGTTTCCAAGTTCGCGATGTTTCCACGACGTCGCGATGACAAGACGGGTGCCGGAAACTTTGCGTGGTTCGACGATGAAAAATCCCTGTTTTCCGTTTCTGTCGTTCGTTCGACTCGCTTTTAATCGCCGGCTAATAAATCTCGGTCGTTAACGAGTGCGTGGGAGCAACGTATCGTAAACAACATCAACTGCAGGTAAAAGGGATAATTAATGAGCTATTCTATGAAGCTGGTTTCATGAAGCCACTTACGGTCACCATCGTTGATTAAACTGTTTCGGTAGCGGGCGCCAGCTACTCACCTGCAAACAAAACCACAATAAATTATTAACCCACCGAGATACGAACATTCCGCGAATTGTGCAAACCGGGGGTGTAGTGATTTAGAAGTACATGTACGGATATTTAGGAATCCGAGGATATTTAGCAACCGCGAGGTCGATACGTTTGCTTTTAATATAAATTACTATGAATTAAATATGGCGCGCTTCGATGGAAGCGTTGACTCGATGCAGCAGACCGGAAAGAGGCGGTAAACCAACAAAACCACTTAAAATATTAAAGTCTGCCCCAGTATCGGACTTACTTACGATCGACTGTAGCTTCCCGCTCGTAAAACCGAAAACCACCCTTCTCCTACGGCAACCCTAATCCCGTTGAAGCTGCACAGTCACGTCGGAAGACACGAGATCGGAACAACGTCGGCGAAGAAGAATGACGGGGGTTAAACGCGCGAAACGCTGGAAGACGCTTGGCTCGAGGGAGGCAAGGAAATTCGGGGGTGGCACCGAGACAGCGTCGATTAATCGTCGCTACTACGCGAACGGGGCCTTCAGGAGCAACGTTCAACCAGAACATCTCCCCTTGACGCGTCTGCGATTGAGACGTTTCCACCCTTCGTGCGTTAAACCAACCTAATCCACCCTCCGTCGAAATACACCATATCTGGAGGGGTGCATTCGCGAATAAACAATTCCCTCCGAAAAATTTATTCTATATTGTTCATCGTTCTTTTGATTTAAGGGGTGATTTAACACTCATTCTTAGAGAAGGATGTATTCATTGAATGCATATCAATGAATGCAAATCGCAATGTTAGCGAATTAGAACAGTCGTGCAGTGTTATAAGTATGACGAAATTATGACGTCAATAAGGCAAGAAATGCAAGGTTTCAAGATGGCGGCTCAACCAGCTGAACGTCGAACCGATTGAAGGATGCCGCAATTTCCTCGGATCTAATAAAACCAAAGAATTAGTAGTTTCCGTTCGTTCATTCCCATCACGTACCCCGTTACAACGATACGATGAGGATCGTTTGATCTCTTTAGAAAGTTAATGGCCACGCAAAAGGAACAGGAGATTGTGCAGCATTAAGGTCGTGCGCGAGCGATCGGCCCACTTTCTGGTCAGACCGTTCTCCGAGAAGAGAAATCGATGTACGCCTCGAAGTACAAGCTACGTGAACCGCGACGAGAATGACCCGCGGGTGAACGGCATTCCGAACGCACAGCTTCTGGTTATCTTTGGCTAGCCACTAGTTTTGCGCAAGTCACTAGGGACTGTTGAATCACTTTTGTCAGAAGAGCGATGTGAAAGTAGGAATTTTTGGACTTTACAAGTAAATAACTTGAACCACTTAATCGGGTAATAACTGTTTAAAATGCCGTACCGCTAATATCGACGTAGACCCTAACAATTCGACTTTGAAAGTTCGGGCGGAGCGTCGAATCTAATATCCATCAAAACTCATCAAACTTTTAGAATCAAGGCACCGTCGGTAGCTCGACTCGATAATCGTTTGAAAGCGAGTCGGTTCAAACAAAATAACAAAGTAGACCGAGCAAACTATCCGAACACTATCAAACGGTGTCTTAATCAAGCCGGCTAAAGAAGTCTGGCTGAAAGCGCGCGCTGGTCGCAGGTTCCGTAGCAGGTAATTCAAGGGCGAGACGAAGAAAGGTACTGCAGCGACGAAACTTTTCGAAGACTTTGGTAGGCGAAGTGCGAAGAGGGAAACGAAGGGTAGCTGGTTTGATGGGGAGGTTTGCGAGGGACTCTTTTTCGAGCACTCAATTTTCCGAGGCTTAACCAGCCCGACGTTCCTTCTCTTTGGGCTCGATCGAGTCGCGAGACGCAAAGACCTTGGCTCGTTTTCCTCTTTCAGTCGCTGCACGACGGATTCGCCGATAGAGAAGGAACGATTCTGTCTGGCCGTACCTGCACGGTAACAGCCGATGCTTCGATTCGCTTTATCCGCTCGCTCCATCGATTACGCGGTATTTTCTGGAGATTAGTTTCCGGGACCGAGTTCCTGCCATTTTGTCCTCCCTTTTGACGGCCGGCTAGTTACGGTTCCTCTCGCCTTCCTACGCAAGAACGAGCTTCTATCCGATTTGTTATTCGCTTTATTCTCGGAAAAGTTCTGCGATTTTCGTCCACGGTAAGTTTATGACATTGGTAAGGTTTGTATTACGTTATATTAATATGCTATTATAGAATTTAATTATTAGGGTAGATGAAAGGATTCGGATTTGGAAATTTGATGAATGGGTAACTTTGACATTTGGAAGCTAGGGAATAGCTCAGGTACATTAGTTATAATATGACATGCATAGATTTTTATATTCCCGCATTTCTATGTCCTCATAATAACATAACTATACCAACATCGCATCCTTAATGAAGTATGAAAGATATAAATTCGACGCGTGGAAAATTCGACGCATGAGATATTCGAAGCGTCGACTACTCCACGCGTGGTAATCTGATATGTCGACTACTCCACGCGCGGTAATCCGATGCATCGACTACTCCACGCGTGGTAATTTGACGCATCGACTACACCACGCGTGGTAATCTGATTCATCGAGTTCTCCACGCGTGGTAATCTGACGCGTCGACTACTCCACGCGTGGTAATTCGACGCGTGAGAAATTCGGCGCGTGGAAAATTCGACGTGTGGAAAATTTGATGCGTGGGAAATTCGACGCGTACCAAATTCGACGCGTGGGAAATTCGACGCGTGAGAAATTCGACGCGCCGACTACTCCACGCGTGATAATCCGATGCGTCGACTACTCCACGCGTGGTAATCCGATGCGTCGACTACTCTACGCGTGGTAATCTGACGCGTCGACTACTCCACGCGTGGTAATTCGACGCGTGAGAAATTCGGCGCGTGGGAAATTCGACGCGTGGAAAATTTGATGCGTGGGAAATTCGACGCGTACCAAATTCAACGCGTGGAAAATTCGACGCGTGAGAAATTCGACGCGTCGACTACTCCACGCGTGGTAATCCGATGCGTCGACTACTCCACGCGTGGTAATCTGACGCGTCGACTACTCCATGCGTGGTAATTCGACGCGTGAGAAATTCGGCGCGTGGGAAATTCGACGCGTACCAAATTCAACGCGTGGAAAATTCGACGCGTGAGAAATTCGACGCGTCGACTACTCCACGCGTGGTAATCCGATGCGTCGACTACTCCACGCGTGGTAATCTGACGCGTCGACTACTCCATGCGTGGTAATTCGACGCGTGAGAAATTCGGCGCGTGGGAAATTCGACGCGTACCAAATTCAACGCGTGGAAAATTCGACGCGTGAGAAATTCGACGCGTCGACTACTCCACGCGTGGTAATCCGATGCGTCGACAACTCCACGCGTGGTAATTCGACGCGTCAGAAATTCGGCGCGTGGGAAATTCGGCGCATGGAAAATTCGACGCGTGGAAAATTTTACGCGTGGGAAATTCGACGCGTACCAAATTCGACGCGTGAGAAATTCGACACGTCGACTACTCCACGCGTGGTAATCTGATATGTCGACTGCTCCACGCGTAGTAATCTGACGCGTCGACTACTCCACGCGTGGTAATCTGATCCGTCTAGTTCTCCACGCATGGTAATTCGTCGCGTGAGAAATTCGAGAAACACTGAAACACTCCATGTCAAATAGAACACATACCTCGAGAACACGTCACCACTTATCAGTATGTACCCACACTGGAAAATTTACACGCTTTGACCATAAACCGGTAAGATTCCTAAGGGAACGTTGAGGTGCTTTTCTTGGTGGCGTTACGCGAGGACACTTAGCGAGCCAGGAAGGATGTCGGTCTTTTCGACGAATTTAATCCGAGCAACGAGCTTCCTCGACGCGAGGACGACGTTTAATTCCAGCCGGAAGCCGAGTCGCTTTTACGTTTACTTCTGCCGCGAGTCGAGTGTCTTACAATCACCGCGCCGAGAATACTCCTGTTGGAGAGAAACAGGGACAGAGTCAAAGGAGAATAGTGGCTGCTCGGCTACAACGGAGTTCCAGACATCGCCGGGATCGATTAAATGACACCCCAGAGAGACGGGATTTAGGAGCAGAAACTTTCTTCCCCGGGATTTCTCGGCAAAAGAACAAAACTTGCCTCTGACCAAGGTTACTCTCTTAAACAGAACTTCCTGTCGATCCCGGACGCCGCGGTAGTTTGTTACACTCGCTGTTTCGCGAGTAATCGAACTTAAAGGTCGATCGTGGCAAAAATTGTTTTCGGAACGGCGATCTGAACAAGTCCATTAAATTTATTTCAATTCACTTTTGTAATGCTATTTATTTCTTAAGCTATTTCTTTTAAAGGGTTAACGCATCATCATTGCAATGTTAAGATAATAGTCTTCATACTTGATACTCTGGTTTGATTACACTTCAAATCTGATTGATTTGATACTCTTTGGTATATTTTAAATTCGGGGATCTTTATGTATATTGTAATTGATATTAAACTTCAGACTCAATCGTGCTAGTACATAATTTTGATCTGCTATATCTGAAGTATGATGTACGTCACGAGTGTGTCACCTTATTATAAATCAATGTGGGTTGAAGATAGTAAATGCGTCCTAAAGGCATACATGTCCAGTAATTAGCTGGGAATGTCAGACAAATTGCAATGTATCATACTAGCGTGTTATGAATTGAGGCATTCAGCGATCCTCATTTCGCCCCAGAATGAAGCGGATGGTACATCAGCGAGGCTGATTCGGAACCGTTTGATCTCGAAGGCGATCGATCTTTCGGTGGTCTTCCACGAAACGCAACGGCCGTCTATACAAACATCCATTACAGCTATTTCATCGTGATCCAGGGTAAAAGGTCCTCCGTTACTGTTGGAGGTTTCGAAAGGACCGTAACTGGAGGCGCACTCGTTAGTCGAGAAAGGCATCGCACACAAGATCAAGGCGCACGAATAACTTCGCTTCATCTTCGTTTCGCCGACATGCTTCGAGACCACTTTCGCGGACCGACGAAAGCTTTGAGGTGTCACAGAGGAAGTCTCGCTAAGAGAGCCCGAAACTTCCGATAGTCCTCGAAAGACCACCTTCGTTCGTCAAACGCTTCGATCTAGTCAGTTTGCTCCTTTAAGCTCTTTTAATGGAATTAACGGTATCAGGGGATACACGTGTAGACTGGACCTTTCGTGAGCCGCTCCAACTTTGCCCATCTGGCTTGGCTTCCAAGATTGCTAAAATTAATTCCCCCAGGTTAAGTTTCGCTATAAATTGATTTATACGCTACTTAAAAGTTCCGTGTATGCTGGATGTTTCGTGGCGAGAGTTGAAATTATTTTTCGAGAAAAACACGCGACGGTAACGAAACAATTTCCTTGCATGAAAGAAAAGTTTCTTCCTGACATGGCGGTGACCAAACGAGTTGGCATGCAAACTCGCGCTGCCCGAAACGAACGAAACGGAACGCGGAAAATTGTAGCTGGACGTATGGAATTTTTATACAGCCAACGTTGGTCCGGCTTCTCCACGAATTTTCCACGTGTATCGTTAAATTATTCCATCGTTTAACGCAGTCCGCGCACGTTTTTAGAATTCCTGGCCCTCCCGGTGAAATATTACAATTGTCCGAAAAAACCTTATCACAATGTTCTTGAAATTAAATTTCATCAAATGTTCCGGAATGATCAGCTATTAGCATGATACACGCAATATTTTTAGTAGGAAACGTAATTTCTGCTATCAAGAATTACCCAGGGATTACCGGAAGTCAGCATACAGCTAAAGGATTAAAGGACTTTTGGCTATGGGTAGGCAAACGTGGCCGCAAGAGATCCTACTTTATGACGTAATTCTACATCGCTGAGGTCATCATAGCTCCGTATCCTTAATCCGTACAGCAACGTTGCCATAGGAAAGGGATACTATACAGTCACCTAAACGCTCTTGCTCTCAAGTCACAAATTTTTATGACTCTCCTGTTTAGCCAGTCAGAAACATAGTCTTAGCTTTTAATCCTACATATGAAGATGACTGTGATCTCCAATGTGCAGAAAAATAAAAACAATGTGATGTATGTATGTATGTATGTGTACATATATATACGTATGCATGCATGTATGTATGTATGTATGTATGTATGTATGTATGTATGTATGTATGTATGTATGTATGTATGTATGCATATACATGTATGTATGTATGTATGTATGTATGCATGTATGTATGTATGTATGTATGTATGCATGTATGTATGTATGTATGTATTCATGCATGAATGTATGAATGTACGTATGCATATACATATATGTATGTATGTATGTATGAATGTATGAATGTACGTATGCATATAAATATATGAATGTACGTATGCATATAAATGTATGTATGTATGTATGTATGTATGCATGCATGAATGTATGAATGTATGAATGTACGTATGCATATACATGTATGTATGTATGTATGTATACATGCATGAATGTACGTATGTATATATCTATGAATGTACGTATGTATATATCTATGTATGTATGTATGTATGTATGCATACATGAATGTATAAATGTATGAATGTACGTATGCATATACATGTATGTATGTATGAATGTATGAATGTACGTATGTATATATGTACGTATGAATGTACTTATGTATGTACGTATGTATGTACATATGCATCTATATTTCCCAACTAATTATTTTTAACAAAACTTGACATAAATTTTTCAACTAAAACTTGTCTATCAGCAGAGAAAACGCTATCGACTACAAAGGTACTTGTTCTTTCCGAGAACAGTTTCTGACGATCAAAATAAGTCGCGTCATCAAAATTCATCCAGTTCCAAGGAATATTAGGATTATCTGGAAATAAGGAGTCCATTAAGGGAGAGGCAAGGACACTAAGTGTCAGCTGTAAGTAGAAAACCGTCGTTCCACGACATTCTCCCGATGCAATTTCAAAAGGCAGAAGACCTTACTCTATCCTGGCTAGGACTACCCCCTGACAGGCCAGGAACACGCCATTATCGTTAAATCGCCGCGTTTTCGCGCCACTCGACTCGCGATAAGTACTAACTGCACTTTACGAGTCTTGCTTCGGCCAAGAAAGATCGTTTTCGTGTTACAGTGGTCCGCGATTTATTGGCCAGACGATTATCTGCGGTTCGGATAATAAATCGATAGCTTTGCACGCGACAAAAATAAGCGAACTTTGCTGGAGTTTTTGGGCAATTTGGAAATTTAGGGAATTAGGAATTTGGAGATAGAATGTTTGTGAATTTGGTAGTGTAGAGATTTGGGGATCTGGGAATTGGGAAATTTAAAGTGGGAAGTTTTGTGAATTTGGAAATTTTGGAGTTTGGAAATTTAGGAATTTGGAAATCTTGGAATTTGGAAATCTTGGAATTTGGAAATCTTGGAATTTGGAAATCTTGGAATTTGGAAATCTTGGAATTTGGAAATTTTGGAATTTGGAAATTTTGGAATTTGGAAATTTTGGAATTTGAAAATTTTGGAATTTGGAAATTTTGGAATTTGGAAATTTTGGAATTTGGAAATTTTGGAATTTGGAAATTTTGGAATTTGGAAATAATGGAATATAGTTATGAGTATTAAACAAATAAAGAAATACTAAATAATTAAACAGAACACTTATAACTTTTTAAACAAACTTTATATATTTAAATGAAGAAAACTAAGGAAGAACTACTTAAATAACTTGTTCTATTATATCCGTGCGAAATCAGAATTTTTTATGAAGAGAAACAAACACGAAAGAGAATATCAGAATTATTTTATTTAACATTTGCGAATCAAAATTTAAACGAGTGGCATCATATAAATAATCGATAATCTAACATACATAATTATCGATGTCTTATTACCGACATCAGTAAATGTTATCGACTTCTTATTAAATTTATTTTTGCCACTTTACTATGGAAATTCAACACGCCCCCTCAAAAATAAATTTGATATACTTAACAAAACTGGTATAACTAAATTAATCTCTTTATTAAATAAGACAGTCCTTCCTTGTTTTACCTGGGAAATACATATGGCCCAACATTTGTTGCAAAGAATCAGGAAAACCCAGGAAAACCTGATTAGACCATGTTAACTATGATTTATAACAAATTACAACTATTATCAACATTTAAATAGAATTTAAACACAATTAAAACAGAATTAAAACAGAATTAAAATAGAATTAAAACAGAATTATATAAACATATGTATGGAATAAGAATTATAAAATTTATATTAAGTTCATTCCTTTTCTAAATTCCTGGAATTTATTTCCTGGCAACGGCTTCGTTAATATGTCGGCTAATTGTTCACCTGTGGGAATGAATTCAAGTTTTATCACATTCTTTTCAACTTGTTCTCTAGAAAAATGGTATTTTATGTCAATATGTTTTGATCGTTTATGACTGCTAGGATTACTTGCAATATTAATGCAACCCATGTTGTCTTCATATATTATTATTGGATCAGAAATACTTATATTAACACTAATTGCCAACGATTTTAACCAGAGTGCCTCTCTGACAGCTTCAAAAAGTGCCATATATTCGGCCTCAGTAGATGAAGCAGCTACTGATGTCTGTCTTTTAGTATTCCAACATATTGTACATTTTTCGTACAACTTGAATACATATCCTGTTGTGCTCCTTCGATCTGTATTTTCACTACCTCCCCAATCTGAATCTACGTAGCCATTTAATAAATTTTTATAATTATTTCTAACATATGTTAATTTAACTTCAGTTGATCCTTTTAGATATCTTAGAACTCTTTTAAGATTTTGCCACAATTCTTTATTATTTTTGTTTGTATACCGACTCAAAATATTTACAGCTATACTTAAATCAGGTCTTGTACAAATCATTATATACATTAAACATCCAATTAAATTCCGACAAGGTGCATCATATTTTACATCTGAATTTAAAGCTATATAATCTAATACACTTGGAAGAGGTGTGCTAATAGGTTTACAATCTACCATATTAAATTTCTTAAGAACAGTCTTAATATACGCACTCTGATCCAACGTTATTTGTTCATTATTTCTTTCGATTTTTATACCAAGGAACAATTTAATTTCATTTAAATCTGTCATTAAAAATCTATTTTTCAAATAATTTTTGAAATTTGTCATTGTGTCAAATTCAGCAGTTATTATCACTAGATCGTCCACATATAATACAACATATATATTCTTTAATATATTCTTTCGATCTAACATATAAATACAACGATCTGCTGATGAATTTCGGAAACCTTTCTCTACAAGAGCTTTTTCAAACATCTCAAACCAGCACCTCGCTGCTTGTTTAAGACCATACAAAGCTTTATTCAATTTACACACTTGATTACTATTATCACATTTGACACCTTCTGGAATTCGCATATAAATTTCTTCTCTCAAAATACCATTTAAAAATGCCGTCTTCACATCCATGTGATGAACTAATAAATTATTCTGATTTGCGAAGGCCATGAAAAATCTAAAACTTGATATCCTAGCTACAGGTGCAAATGTTTCGTTATAATCTTCTAAATATTTCTGGCTGAAACCACGAGCCACAAGTCGAGCTTTATATTTCACTGGATTTCCGAATTCATCATTCTTTATCGTAAATACCCATTTACAATCAACAATGTTCTTATCTTTTGGCTTCGATACCAAATCCCATGTTTTATTAATAACTAATGAGTTTATTTCATCTGCAATCGCTTGTTCCCACCTGACTCTATCTTCTCTAGTTTTAATTTCATCAAATGAAGTAGGAATTTTAAAAACTACTGACTGAGCGCACAAAAGATAATCATTGTCAATGTCCAACTCATTATATGACATAGGAGGGAGTTGCTTAATCCTATCACTCCTTCTAGGTTCTATGTTATCTTTTAATTCATTTATTACATTTTTCTCCGGTCCCGATACTCCTGTTACATCTGTTTCTGTTACAGATTTACTATTTCCTTCATCTGACATTACTTTTGTTCTCGGCTCTACTATATCTGATTCAATGCTATCAGATTTCCTTTTCTTTAACACATCTGATTTTTGATTATCAGATTTATTAAATTCACACTGTATATCTACTGATTTTGGCATCTCTCGAGATGCATCAGTTTCACACAAATCACGTTTAAAATCACTTTTCTTTGTTATAGGCCGAGATTCTAAGTAATTAACTTCATCAACTACTACATCTCTTACTATTTCAAATCTCCCATTTTCTACATTCCACACTTTATAACCATTTGGTGTAAACCCTACCAAAATACACTTATAAGACTTCTCGTCAAATTTTGACTGTCTTACTTTACTATGCACATATACCGTAGAACCAAAAACTTTTAAATATTTCAGTTTGGGCTTTTTATTATGCCACAATTCAAATGGGGTTTTATCAACAGTAAGAGCTTTCGATGGGGTTAAATTAATCAAATATGTAGCAGTTAAAACTGCTTCTCCCCAAAACTCTTTTTCTAAACTTGCACCACTTATCATTGCACGTGCTTTTTCCGTTATTGTTCTATTCATCCGTTCTGCAACACCATTCAATTGTGGAGTTCGCGGGACCGTTAAATGATAACTTATTCCTTTTTCTATACAATAATCTTTCATCTCGTTTGATAAATATTCTTTGCCATTATCACAATATATATTGACAATTTTCAAATTAAAACGAGTCTCACTTTTTGCAACATAATCTTTAAACATTTTAAATACGTCTGATTTATTTTCAAGTAAGTATGTTACACAATAATGCGTATATTCATCTATAAATGTAACAAAATACTTTTTATTATTAATTGTAGAAGGAGTGATTGGACCACAAACATCTGTATGGACTATAAACAATGGTCGTGTAATATGATGTTTATCCTTTGCCTTTTCAAATGGCAATTTGGCTTGTTTCCCTTTTATACAAGCTTCACATAACCTATCATCTGGAAATACTTTTTCTAAAAACATCACATCCTCCACCATTTGTTTATTTTTCAATTCTAAAAATTTTATTTTTCCCATATGTCCTAATCGTCTATGCCACAATTCATAACTATTTGCTACTCTATTGGACATATAGGAATTAAATAAATTTACCCTTTTTCTTATAATTTCAAAATCTATACATATTAAATTATTTAAAGGCTTACCGTACATTACCATATTACCATCTTTAGTTATTTCAACTCCCCTTTCATCAAAAATAATTCTCATTCCTTTTTGTTGTAATTTCCTTACAGATAATAAATTATATGATACATCTGGGCAGTATAATACATCCTCTAAAATACAGTTAATTCCCATATTGGTAGTTACAGATACATTTCCTTTCTTCAAAGCCATTATATGTTGTCCATGCTTCGCTATTGATATCTTTATTTGTGGATTAAGCACATGTATGCTTAAAAATACCTTTTCATCATTCACAATATGATCTGATGCTCCCGAATCCAAGATAAATGATAATTTGTCTGTATACTTAACTTCATAATTTCCAGTCATGAAAGCAAAGCCGGATACATCATTACTAGTTGTTGCCTGAGTTGTTTGAACTAGATGTAAATTACGATTTTTATCATTTTGTTCTGCTCTATACTGTAATTTCTTTTTATAATAATAGCACTCCTTTATTTTATGACCTTTCCTACCACATTGGTGGCATTTACCAGCAAATTTCTGCTTGTTTGATTTAAACATGGTTACTCTTCTTCTATTACCCCTATGATTACCTCTTCTGAACCGGGCACTCTCAAAATTGTTCGACCGGTAATTTTCAGCTTCAGCATGCAAAACTTTTGCGCTGGTATCTATCTTTTCACTCTTTATTCTGGTTTCATAATCAAACAGCCTCTTTTTAACAATGTCCAAGGTAATTTTGGCCTCGGTCATCATTGTCTCAATAACAGTTGATACAGTTTCATATGCTTCTGGTAAACTGGACAATAAAATTGAAATTATTTCATTTTCCCGTACTGTCACGCCCGCAGCTGACAATTCCGTTATTAAATCATCAAATATTTCAAAGTGATCTTTTAATGAACTATCATTTTTCATTTTCAATCTTAATAATTTTTTTCGAATAGACAATTCAGTAGCCGTACTTTGACTTTCATATACACTATCTAAATTTAGTAAAATTGATTTTGCTGTACTTCCCTCTGTATCGTATTTTAAGTGTGTATCCGCCAAATATTGAACGATGGTGCATTTAGCAATTCGCTCTGCCTTCGACCATTCTTCGGTAAGCGGAAATGGTGGCTGCTCATCAACAACTTTCAAAACGTCCAGTTCGTATAACAGATTACGAATTCTATGTTTCCATGCGTTGTACTTAGAACCATTAAATTGTGGAATGTTCTTTTTATTTGATGCATCCATTATCAAAGTCTTTTAATATTCAAACGATTTAAAAATAAATACTAAACAATTAAACACAAAAGCAAACACAAAAACACTTAAAATTATACGTGACCTGGGCCCATAACCTAATGGAATATAGTTATGAGTATTAAACAAATAAAGAAATACTAAATAATTAAACAGAACACTTATAACTTTTTAAACAAACTTTATATATTTAAATGAAGAAAACTAAGGAAGAACTACTTAAATAACTTGTTCTATTATATCCGTGCGAAATCAGAATTTTTTATGAAGAGAAACAAACACGAAAGAGAATATCAGAATTATTTTATTTAACATTTGCGAATCAAAATTTAAACGAGTGGCATCATATAAATAATCGATAATCTAACATACATAATTATCGACGTCTTATTACCGACATCAGTAAATGTTATCGACTTCTTATTAAATTTATTTTTGCCACTTTACTATGGAAATTCAACAGGAAATTTAGGAATTTGGAAATTTTGAAATTAGAAAATTTTGGAATTTGAAAATTTTGAAATTAGAAAATTTTGGAACTTGGAAATTTAGAAATTTGAAAATGTAGAAATTTGTAAATCTAAAAATTTGCAAATGATTTCGAAATCCCCAGCCGATACATCAAAAACATCAAAGCAACCCATAATTAATTGCAGCATCAAAATTATTCCAAACGAAATATTTCATAGATAATTTTCATTCGCACATGTCAAAAGGTTCTGTAACTTCAAGTCAAAGTTCGAAGTACTTTAAAGTGCTACTTCAGACCCTCTGAGTACGGGTCATTAGTAAGCAAAAACTGTATACCAGTCGAAAAATATTCTGCAAACCAGTCGCAAATACTTTTGTCATCGATATCTGCAAGTTCGATAATACTAATTACTAAAAGCAAATAGCGGTCACTCTGATTTCATATTAATTAATTTGCCCCAGAGGAATTTCATTCGATGCTAAATGAAACCTGAAAACCGTCTGATAATAAATTTAAAGACTGACAAATTACCCAAATTGAAAAATTGATGAAATTAAATGTAATGTGCCTTTGTGTCTCAAATATCACTGTTTGCAAATTGGCGTAAAATAAATATGACTGAAATAAAATAACAGTTGTATTTTGATATAATTTCAAACTTTTCAAATTCCTAAATTTCCAAATTCCAAAATTTCCAAATTCCAAAATTTCTAAATTCCAAAATTTCCAAAGTCCAAAATTTTCTGATTTCAAAGTTTCCAAATTCCAAAATTTCCAAATTCCCAAATTTCCAAATTCCTAAATTTTCAAATTCCAAAATTTCCAAATTCCCAAATTTTCAAATTCCAAAATTTCCAAATTCCTAAATTTCCAAATTCCAAAATTTCCAAATTCCAAAATTTCCAAATTCCCAAATTTTCAAATTCCTAAATTTCCAAATTCCAAAATTTCCAAATTCCCAAATTTTCAAATTCCAAAATTTCCAAATTCCAAAATTTCCAAATTCCAAAATTTCCAAATTCCCAAATTTTCAAATTCCAAAATTTCCAAATTCCTAAATTTTCTAATTTCAAAATTTCCAAATTCCAAAGTTTTCTAATTTCCAAATTTCCAAATTCCAAAACAACCTTTAGGTGATAAATTAATTGCATTTGATGAAAGCAGTTCCAAGCACACTATATTCAAACAAAATTATAATTATTGTGTAAAATAGCTTCATTTATGGTATATTAATAATTCTGTCAAAGTCACAAGAAGTCATGAAAGTCATTGAAAAATTTGTGTGGCTTCTTTGACCACAGAAGCAGTAATTAAAATAAGATACGCTCAAAGCGAATATCATTGAATGAACCCACCGCAAACTGTGATTCAAAGGAATTAACAGGTTGGTTAATGCGATTAGCGGTCGCAGAAATTCATCGGTAATTAAGATGCGTAATCCAGTTGCAGCCAGAACCGGATGATTTACCAGGGTCAGACTTTTATTCACCTGTCGGACACGATTGTCCTCGGACCATCAAAAGCACGAACTATACGACCCGGAAGAACCTCGACGGACTTATGAATAGAGCTATGATCGGCCTGAATACAGGCATCCATTCTATTCTCAACGCACGACAAGATAAATGAAACGTTATTGCAAGCTTCGTGGCTCAACCTGATCCACGGGGTCAAACTTATTATTTCTACCTGGTATTTTCAATTTATTCCCTTTATATACATAACTTTCAAATTCCTGGAAAAAATATTAACTTCAATATTTTACGCGACAAGGGGAATTTGTTCAAACACTGAATAATGGAATAAAATTCTAGACAGAGAAACTTTTATTGAATGTAATTGGGAATTTGTTTTGAAAATGTTCAAAATGTACCTTGGAAATATTGGACACGTTTTACTGTATCATAAAATTGTATTCAAACAAAGAAACATTGTTATTTCATATAATTGTGAATGTATATTAAACATGTTCGAAAAACAAGTTGGAAATGTTGGACACATTTTAATGCATCATAAAAATGTATTCAAACGAAGAAACATTGTTACTGCATATTATTTTGAATATACGTTAAACATGTTCAAAATATAATTTGGATATATTGGACACTTTTTAATGTATCATAAAATTGTTCTTAAATGAAGAAACATTGTTACTGCATATTATTTTGAATATACATTAAACATGTTCAAAATATAATTTGGACATATTGGACACATTTTAATGCATCACAAAAATGTACTCATACAAACAAACATTGATACTGCACATAATTATGAATTTATATTAAACATGTTCAAAATATAGTTTGAAAATATTGGACACTTTTTAATGTATCATAAAATCGTACTTAAATGAAGAAACATTTTTACTGCACATAATTATGAATTTATATTAAACATGTTCAAAATATAATTTGGACATATTGGACATATTCTAATGCATCATAAAAATGAACTCATACGAAGAAACATTTTTACTGCACATAATTATGAATATATATTAAACATGTTCAAAATATAGTTTGAAAATATAGGGCACATTTTAATGCATCATAAAAATGAACTAATACAAACAAATATTGTTACTGCACATAATTATAAATATATATTAAACATGTTCAAAATATAACTTGAAAATATTGGACACTTTTTAATGTATCATAAAATTGTACTTGAATGAAGAAACATTATTAGTCCACATATTTATGAATATATATTAAACATGTTCAAAATATAGCTTGAAAATATAGGACACATTCTAATGCATCATAAAAATGAACTCATACAAACAAACATTGTTACTGCACATAATTATGAATTTATATTAAACATGTTCAAAATATAGCTTGAAAATATAGGACACATACTAATGCATCATAAAAATGAACTCATACAAACAAACATTGTTACTGCACATAATTATGAATATATATTAAACATGTTCAAAATATAGTTTGAAAATATTGGACACATACTAATGCATCATAAAAATGAACTCATACAAAGAAACATTTTTACTGCACATAATTATAAATATATATTAAACATGTTCAAAATATAGGACACATTGTTACTGCACATAATTGTAAACACATATTAAACACTCAATATTTACAGAGGTTGACCATATCGTTCTACTATTATTCGTTTCATAGTTACAACGAGATGACACGATCGTTTCGAGAACTGTTTAAAACAGTTAACGGGCTGTATAGTACGTGCTGGGAGTGTCGAATCGAACGGTAAACGTGTATTTCGACTTCTGGTTCACGCAAGCATTCCAGAAGTTACAAGTTTGATTTACAACCGCGGTTCACCGAGTCCGCTCCGGTTCGAAATTCCCGCCATCGACTACGTGACTTTCACCGCGCGAGGTACTATTAGAAACGGGAAGAAAATCAGTTGTGTAAAATTAATCGCGAAGTTGTATCGGGAGACGTTTGGGTTTGGGAGACGTTTCATAGATTGCAGGACAAATGATTTGTTGCGTGGAGACAGTGGAACAAGTCAACGTTCGCGCGCAGTGGAATAAGTCAACGTTTTGTCAGACGCTGGGAATATTTCCGATTCCGTCGACACTGTTATTACTTATCGGATCTTGTTATTATTTCCTAATTTTTATATCATTGATTTTTCTTAGATTCTTATCGAGACAGCAATTGATTTAAATTTACATTAAAATTAAGTCGAGATGAGAAGAAAAATGTACATTTTACAAAAAAATTTTACAAGAAAATATTTTTGACAAAAGTTTATCGAATTCATGTAAGCTTACTTTTTCTATTATTAATTGCCACTATTGTCTACTATGTTTATACATCTATATTGTTAAAATACTATAGATCTTACAACGCAATAAAAGATATTTATTTCAAATTGTATTAAATTGAATGACGAAGCCCTTACCTTTTAGTTTAACTTAAATTTGAATTTAAGTGAAATTCGATTCACTACCGAACACGAAAACATTAAAACGTGAAAGCCCAGAATTTACCAGCCATTTAAAGCACTTTGTGACCGCCCCGTATTTCATTTCGGCTTGTCAAACGCAAGTTACTTATTTCGTGCCGGTCTGTAGTTACGAAGAAAATAACGAATTTGTTTCACGACCTATTTTCTGTTTCTTCTTTGCCACGCTCTATCTTTCTCCATTCTGTGTCGTTCTCCTTTTTATTTCCTTTTTCTCTTTGTCCACCTGACGGTGTCTATTCTCCAGACACTCGACCAACCGCGTGCCAAAGAAGATACAGAGGAATCTTAACGGTCCTTCTCACCTTGGAATTCTTCCACGACAAAGAGACGCGAAAAAAAGAATGCGGGATCAGATTTCTGTCGAATCCTTTGAAGATGGGATAGGAATGTTCTGATGTTGGATTTTACATGTCTACGATCGTTGCTGATCGATTGAATTAACAAACAAACATTATAAATTGTAATTACATGTAATAATATTTTATGAAAGAAGTTGCTATGAAGAGTCTGTGTGTATACCTTGTTCAAATGAATTTACTATAATTTACTCAACTGATGTTTCCACACGGATCTCCAAGATCATCGAGGTCTTTAAAAGACAGGCTCTTTAACATAATTAAATGAACAGCATCAATTTTTAATTACACTTACAACATTTCATGAATACAGTTGAAATGAAGAGTCCATGTGTATACCACGTTCAAATGAATTTACTATAATTTATAGAACTACTGAGTCCACGTAAGTTTTCAAGATCATTGAAGTCTTTAAAAGTCAGACACTATGACAAAATGAAACAAACGCGATAAATTTGAATTACACTTATAGTATTTACTGAAAGCAGTATAAATAAAGAATCCATGTGTCCACCTATTATGTCTATCATATACAGGGTAAAAGTGCGTGCAAAGTAGTTTATGCGTGGAGTAGGCGGAACGTAGAGTATTCGACGCGTAGAGTAGGCGGGGCGTGGAGTAGTCTACGCGTGGAGTAGGCGGGCGTAGAGTAGTCTACGCGTGGAGTAGGCAGGCGTAGAGTAGTCTACGCGTGGAGTAGGCGGGGTGTAGAGTAGTGGGCGCGTGGAGTAGGCGGGGCGTTGAGTAATCGGCGCGTGGAATAATCGACGCGTGGAGTATTCATCGCATGGAGTATTCGACGCGTGGAGTATTCGACGCGTGGAATACTCTACGCGTGGAATAGTCAACGCGTGGAGTAATCGGCGTGTAGAATAGTCGGCGCGTGGAATAATCGAAGCATAGAGTAGTCGACGCGTGGAATAGTGGGCGCGTGCAGTAGTCGGCGCGTTGAGTAATCGGCGCGTGGAATAATCGACGCGTGGAATAATCGACGCGTGGAGTATTCGACGCGTGGAGTATTCATCGCGTGGAGTATTCGACGCGTGGAGTATTCGACGCGTGGAATACTCTACGCGTGGAATAGTCAACGCGTGGAGTAATCGGCGTGTAGAATAGTCGGCGCGTGGAATAGTCGATGCATAGAGTAGTCGACGCGTGGAGTAGTGGGCGCGTATAGTAGTCGGCGCGTTGAGTAATCGGCGCGTGGAATAATGGCGCGTGGAGTAATCGGCGCGTGAAATAATCGACGCGTGGAGTAGTCAGCGCGTGGAGTATTCATCGCGTGGAGTATTCGACGCGTGGAGTATTCGACGCGTGGAGTATTCGACGCGTGGAGTATTCGACGCGTGGAATACTCTGCCCACAAAGATCTCCCATATCTCCAAAAATCAGAAACTGGACCAAAGAGGCAAATTAACTACAACGATTCTACCAGTGTCCCCTAAATTTAAACAGAAATATATCTACTAGATATCGATAGAAATTCATGCTTGGTATAATGCGGAAGAGTGTGCCAGAAAATTTCGCAACGAAGAGCAGGCGAAAGTTTCGAACGTCGGCCAGAAAGCAGCGTGATAAATAATTTATCGATCGGCAGGCATCGAGCAAGCGTGTCCGTTAAATAATTTATCGAATTGCAGTAGAAATCTTGGTCGTCGTAGCAACTTCGACGGCTCGTGAATATTCGAATGCATTTGCAAGTTGAAACGATTTGTATCGAGTTCCGTTGCGCGATGAATTGTCCATAAGAGCGGAACCGTTTATTCGCGATTATTTTAGCGCGGAGGGCCGGGAATCTCGTTTATTTCTTTTTTTTTTATTGCGTTGCCAAATATTTCTGAAGAGGGAAGCGAAATATCGCGGCTGCAAAATTTATCGCTAATTAATTTCGATTCGGCCGGAATTTTATGGAACGCGGCCTCGTTACGCTTGGAAAATAAATCGCTCTTGACGACGCGTTGAATCATCGTTCGTCCGAGAGCGGTTCGAGAGAAAGGAGGAAAAGTTGAATACAAAAATGGGGAAAAACGAGGACGAATGGGAGAATTAATTAGCGAGTGAATCATCGAGGCAAATGATGCAAGTGTAAACGAGCCAATGGGTTAATTGATGATTGAGTAACTACCGAATTACTCGGTACATTAGTGACTATGTAACTTTCTAAATTTAAGTACTACATTGCTATATCACTAGACAAGTGAATGCTTAACCTTGCTGTATGGTTATAGTATGACTCGTGACGCACATTATAATTATAATCAAGTATCTCTAAAACCTAGCATTTCAACATATATTTATTTTAAGATTGCAGCGATTATTTAGAGAGCATTATAAGATTAATGAGCCAGAAAGAGAAGTATCGAATGAATTTACTGCAGTAAGTGAATATCTAGATAAATAGCTAAAAAACTAGACCTTAAATTATCCATTAATATTTTCTGCACGGAATAATCGTAAAAAAGGCGATTATCGAGAGATTGTATGTACCGGGTATACTCGATGGCCCGTTTATTTTTTGCGGCCGAAAAAACGATTCGCCAAGAAATTATGCACTCGGTTGGTTTGGCAGTCGTGGAATATTTAACGGCAGTTCAACGAGTTTGTTTGTTTGCGTTCGCTCGTTCGGCGAAAGAGCAAATAAAAACAAAGGTGAAGTTAAAAAAAAAGCGAAAGAAATTCTGCGCGTTTAATTTTGTGATCCATCGATACAACTGCGTATCGTAATCCATGCGTTGTCGAAATTTCGACGAAAACTTTGATTAACCGAAACAAAAAGAAATTATTTTTCTCCCTCGTCGAACGCGTCGAATTCTTTCTCCCTTCCTTCTAATTCAACCGGCAAAGAGAAAGCTCCGGTGTCGTGGAATTCGCGAAAAAAGAAACCGCTCGTTAAGCTGAACCATTGAGGGGGCTTTAAACATCATTACGACTTCTTCCCGCTGGGCCACAAAATAAAGGGAGAATAGAAAAGAGGAAAGAAACCGCGATGCTACCGGTCGGATCCTGGAAAACTTTCAAACGATAGTCTTGCTGGAAAAACTTTTCGTGAACTCTCCGGCGCTCGACAATCACGAGTCATTTATTCTACGCCCCGGAATTTCACTTCGTGTCACGTTTTCGCGGACCTGAGTTATCTCGCGCACTGTTCCTTCGAAGGGAAACGGATACGCAATATGACGTTCGATGGTTTTTCGAAAAAAAACTTATTTGTTCAGTACTAATCACAGCTTAAACCCTTTACTAATTCCTTAATTCAGAAGATAAATCAAAGGGTCCCTGACAAAATGTATTGCAACAGTGTGCAGTATGTGACAAATATACTTTTCATTTATTATAAGTATCTATTCGACTAGTCTATTTGTCTGAATTATTTATAAGGTCTCACTGAAGTGTGATATCGAACTATACTCGCAGGAGTATAAAGGGCTGACATAGACACAGAATTGAGCTAGCTGGACTTGAACTCCTAATTGAAACGTATTCACAATTTTATTAAAATTGCGTGCAGAGTAGTCGATGCGTGGAGTAGGCGGGGCGTAGAGTAGTCGGCGCGTGGAGTAGGCGGGGCGTAGAGTAGTCGACGCGTGGAGTGGGCGGGGCGTAGAGTAGTCTACGCGTGGAGTGGGCGGCGCGTAGAGTAGTCGACGCGTGGAGTGGGCGGCGCGTGGAGTACTCGATGCATTGAGTAGTCGGCGCGTGGAGTATTCGACGCGTGGAGTATTGGACGTGTGGAATATTCTACGCGTAGAATAGTTAACGCATGGAGTAGTCGACGCGTTGAGTAATCGACGCGTGGAGTATTCGACGCGTGGAGTATTGGACGCGTGGAATATTCTACGCGTGGCATAATTAACGCATGGAGTAGTCGGCGCGTTGAGTAATCGGCGCGTGGAATAATCGACGCGTGGAATAATCGACGCATGGAGTAGTCAGCGCGTGGAGTATTCATCGCATGGAGTATTCGACGCGTGGAATACTCTACGCGTGGAATAGTCAACGCATGGAGTAATCGGCGCGTAGAATAGTCGACGCGTGTAGTAGTCTACGCGTAGAATAGTCGGCGCGTGGAATAGTCGACGCATGGAGTACTCGATACATGGAGTACTCGACGCGTGGAGTAATCGACGCGCGGAATAGTCAATGCGTGGAGCACTCGACGCGTGGAGTAGTCGGTGCATGGAGTAGTCCCCAGTGCGTCACCAGTACGTCACCACTGCGTCACAAGCGACCAAAAGTGCGTCACCCGCCCAAAATACTGCAAAAGATTAACGACAACGAAAAACCGTTTATCGCGAATATAAATTATCCGCAGTCATCAATTTTTCAAACAATTTCCATCGATAACTAGCCGCTCTTAACGTTCCTATTAATCGACAGGGTGCCGCCTTATGCATAAAGATTATGCAAGCGAAAGTAGCAGAGGGAGAGCTTCGTAAGTATGCAAAATAATGCGAAATTTAAAATTCTCGCTTCGGATTGCGGCGAGCTAGAATTTTTCGAACCAACATCGGGAAGAAAATGGAATCGGGAGCTGGTCCTTCTGCGGCAATAAAAAATAAAAGAGAATCCCACTTTTCTATCGTCGTTTTTTTCGTCGCTGAATAGAGTTCGCTCGTTCGTTTCTATGCTAAATCGTCTCTCGTTTTAATGTTAATTTTATCTTCGGCATTTCTGTTTTTCGATGTTAAATTGTTAAACTGTAAAAATTTAGGAGACCTGCAGTTTGTACTACATGTCCAAAGATATCGACAACAAAGTATATGATCAAATTGTTAACGAAGGTGTTAGGATAAAAACTTTAGCAACAAGTTGGGCCCGTTCAGAGAGATCGGTGTAAAAATGAAACACGTGTTGAAGCGTCGCGTTAATGAACGGACAGAATATTATTTGCTCCGCCAAGAAGACAGAAAGGAACACAATTTTGTCGGTGACTGGACGAATCTGTCCTCGAGCCAATAAAACCTGACTCAGCTTAACGAACATGCTGACTAATAGTCGTCTCCGTCTTCAGAAATGAGTTACTTCACGGGTAAGTTCGCATTTATTGAAGATTCCCTCTCAACGACTGAGTAATTCCTCTTCTTAACGACATTAGCCTCGCTTCGATTTGATCGAGTACGGTGAAAACGTTTGCGGGAAACCGATTGGTGATCCGTCCAAAGAACACTCGAACCGAAAGAAAAGAAAGAAAAAAAAATGGAACTCCACTCCCAATAGAAATTCCACGTTCATAAATTAACATTAGAAGGTCGGTACAGCATGCGACAGAAAATCTCGTTAAGCCGGGATTTAATTAACCCACGACCCGTTTTCCAGTGGTAAGAATTTTTCCGCGTTTTCATTTTTCTTCGCGTCTTCGCTCTGAATTCTCCTCTGCGACAGCGCTTTTTTGTTTATCACGAAACCAAAGAGCTTTTCAAGGAGATGACGTTGGGATTACAGTTGCAAATATGCTGAGCAACTTTCTTGGGATCTTAGCTAATGAGAAGTTATATGTGTGGGTTTATGTGATGATATAGTGCGTGCTGATAGAACGGGTGGTGATAAAATACGTGGTGGTATTAACACTCGTGGATATACTAACACGTAGCGATACGGCGCTTGGCGATATAACGCCAATCTACGCGTTGACTATTCTACGCGCTGCCTACTCCACGCGTAGACTATTCAAGAGACCGACTATTCCATGCTTAGACTACTCAACGCGCCAACTATTCTACGCGTACACTACTTTACGCGTCGACTATTCTACGCTCCGCCTATTCCACGCGTAGACTACTCTGCGCTCCGCCTATTCCACGCGTAGACTACTCTATGCCCCGCCTACTCTACGCGTCGACTACTCTACGCGCCGCCTACTCTACGCGTCGACTACTCTACGCGCCGCCTACTCCACGCGTAGACTACTCAACGCCCCGCCTACTCCACGCGTCGACTATTCTACGCGCCGCCTACTCCACGCGTAGACTACTCTGCGCTCTGCCTATTCCACGCGTAGACTACTCTACGCCCCGCCTACTCCACGCGTGGTAATATGGTGCGTGGCGGTGCAACGCGTGGAATTACGACGCGTGGCGATTCGACGCATGGAATTACGGGGCGTAGCAATTACGGCGCGTGGCAGTGCAACGCATGGAATTACGGAGCGTAGCAATTCCGGCGCGTGGAAGTGCAACGCGTGGTATTGCAACGCGTCGAATTGCAGTGTGTGGAATTATGACGCGTGGAATTACGGGGCGTAGCAATTACGGTGTGTGACGGTCCAACGCGTGGAATTACGGCGCGTGGCGATTCGACGCATGGAATTACAGGGCGTAGCAATTACGGCGCATGGAAGTGCAACGCGTGGAATTGCAGTGCGTGGAATTATGACGCGTGGAATTACGGAACGTAGCAATTACGGCGCGTGGCCATTCAACGCGTGGAATTACGATGCGTGCTAATACCACGCGTGGCAATACAACACATGGCATCCGTGTCTGACACTAACAAGATCATTCTAGTATGAAAGAATCTTAAATTAATTGTATATACCACGTCACCGATTTTCGTATAAGGCCTTTTTAATCGAAGCAGGTGAATCGAGCCATATGGAAATGCAACACCTTTTTTCCAACCGAGTACAATTGTTACCGGAGCGGTTCGAGGGGAATCAGTGAACTTTTCGCCGCTTTTTGTCGCTCGAATCCAGGCTTATCCGCTGAAACGGGAGTTAAACGTTATTTCGCGGTCAAAGTTCGAACCGTGCGAAAAAATCACGCGAATCTGGGTCCCCGGGCGAACGGAACTTTATTCATTGGCTGAAAGTTACAGGACAGGCGTGGGGAACTTTTAATTGGACCGTATACGCGGCTTTGCACGATTCTCCGCGGAGCGGTGCACGCACGGTAAAATGCATCGGAGTTTGTAATGGCGTGGAAGTACCGGCGATAGCTCAAGCAATTACCAACTATTTCAAGATAATGATAGTAAATTGCTAGTTTTCAACCGCTCTGTCAACCTGCTGCCGGTTTTTAGACAACGCTCCAGCGTACATTAGCTTTCAAACGTCTAATATCTCGTGCGCTGGAATGAATTTATAATCGACAATTTGTCTTCGAATATCTCATTCGAATATTATTAGAAACACGCGCGAAAGCATAACGAATATATTCGAATAAATTTATACGCTCGCAAGTGGACAGATAAGGACACCACCTTTGGCACTCGTTATTCGAATAATTTATTTGCCCGACGTAGAGTCACGGCATAAGATGAAAGCGCTTCTTTAACTATTCGTTTTTCGAGAAATGAAGGAAATTTATTCGGTGTCAAGAGATGTCTCCCCGGTGCATGTTTCTACTTTAACGTGCCAATCGAAGCGTTAAAAGTTCAGCAAAGAGGACTCGGCATTAGTTCCGCGTCAATTTTTCGAAACGCTAAAAAGGGGTGAAACATCGCCGACACCTAATTGATCGAATTCCCTGCCGTCGACTCACCGAGCTGGCACAAAACGCAATTTCCCCTTTGAAGGGGCCGCCGCCCTGTAAAACGCCTATCCTGGGAACTGCATTTCCTCATCTGCATCGAAGAAGCTAGTACTCGAGGGAAGAGGTGAGAGCGGTGTTCATAAATCAATATACACGGTCTGCTTCTTAACGGCCTGCCAGATGCGACTACTAGACGGATTCGTGGCTCCGCTTTACCGAACGATCCTACACATTTCATAACTATTGTATTCTAAATTCTATTCTGTTCGTGGCTCCAGTTTTACCAAATAATTCTACAAATTACTCCATTCCGAAACCTCCTGCTCTTTTTACCGATTTCTGCAAATCAAAATAAGAGTTCGCATAGAGAATTCTTTGCGTGGAAGTCTCAGTGCATGAAAAATACAACGCGTAAAATATTCGACGTACAGAAAATGCATACAAGATTCGGTGTATATAAAATGCGACGCGTTGCAATCTTACTGTACCATATAGTACGCGCTGACTACTTCACGCGTAGACTACTCTACGTGTCGACTATTCTACGCGCCGCGTACTGCACGCGTAGACTACTCCACGCGTCGACAATTCCACGCGCCGCCTACTCTACGCGTAGACTACTCTACGCTCCGCTTACTCCACGCGTAGACTATTCTGCGCACCGCCTACTCCACGCGTAGACTATTCCACGCGCCGCCTACTCCACGCGTAGAGTACTCTATGCCCCGCCTACTCCACGCGTCGACAATTCCACGCGCCGCCTACTCCACGCGTAGGCTACTCTACGCATCGACTATTCTACGCGCCGTCTACTCCACGCGTAGACTAATCCACGCCCCGCCTACTCCACGCGTAGACTATTCCACGCGTCAACAATTCCACGCGCCGCCTACTCCACGCGTAGGCTACTCTACGCGTCGACTATTCCACGCGCCGCCTACTCCACGCGTAGACTACTCTACGCCCCGTCTACTCCACGCGTATGCTACTCTACGCGTCGACTATTCCACGCGCCGCATATTCCACGCGTAGAGTATTCTATGCCCCGCCTATTCCACGCGTAGACTACTCTACGCGCCGACTATTCCAGGCGCCGCCTACTCCACGCGTAGACTACTCTACGCTCCGCCTACTCCACGCGTATACTACTCCTACGCCCCGCCTACTCCACGCGTAGACTACTCTGCATGCCATGTAAGGGATACAACCCTACAAACTACATTTCGAAACAATATAAATGCTACAAGGCAATCCAATCTGTAATACAACACGCCGTAATATAACACGTGACTGAATAAATGAACGCCGTCCACTTAATCGAAATTGAAGACGCTAAAGGAAAAAGATTGAATAATTTGTGGAGACTGTTAAATCGAACGAGGATCATTAGGGACTAATGCAACAAGCTCGTACACGTGTTCCGAAGGCGAGCGTAAAATGGCCGTAGTAAAGGTACTCGGGTAAACTGCAACATTGAGTGAGTTATTCCATAATGGGTATTTACTAGCCAGAAGCCGTGCACCATCGGCCTGGTCGATGCATATACAGCATTATGTGCATTGATGAGGCGTACCGTGTTCGGTGCTATGTACATAAGTACATGCGTACATATGCATGCCGTTCATAAAGAGGAGACAGCAGACTGTTCGCGTACATTTACGGGGGAATATAAATGTTGCTACGTTCTCGGCAAAAATCCCGTATTTGCAGGTACCTCGTTAACTTTCATGAGTTCGATACGCAATGAAACAAATGCGCGTTTATGCGTCGTTTATTCCATCCGTTAATTACTTCGAGATACAAGTGTTCGCTTTTATAAGCATTATTAACTTATCTGTCGGTTTCTCTAAATAATCATTTCCTCCGATTTGTCGACAAGTTTAATTTACCGAAGAGCGATTTTCCGCGCTGTGTATCGATTACGAGCTTCGAAAACGTTATTGACATTGGCGGAGCGTTCTCTTTGAACTCTTAATCAGTTCATAACTGCAAAGCAACTTTTCGAGGAAGTCGATCACGGAAACCTTATTCGTCCATCGCGCTGAAAATCGTAGAAGGAAATAAATAAATTAACGCTGCCATCGAGCTCTCTGTAGTTTCCTCTTTGAACACGGGTCTTGTATAAACGATCAAATTTCGAATGAAGCAAATAAAAGCCGGTCGGAGGTTGTTTTCGAAAAGCTTCGATCGCACGCGTAACGTTTTCCTCGAAACTTTCGAAAGCTCGACGGAAAATATTTATCCAACGCGTGTTTATCCGTTTATCTATCCGCGAAACAATAGACTCCGGATTCGCGAGCGATCCGCGAACGTAAACGCCTACGATTTAATCGCGTTATCACCGTTTGTTTGGCGTCCACCTACAGATATTCCTCTGTGATCCGTATTATACCGCACGCGTGTGTGTTTACCGGTAATACAGCGGCCAGCTTGTGAACGGTTGCCTGTTAACCGGCGTTGCAGCTAATTGCACCTGTCAACCTGACATAATCGATTTCGTACGGGCTCGGAGAAGGAACCCGGAGAAACTTTGGTCGTGTATGTCGGATAATGGACGACAACGTTGCTCTTGTCGGTAGAAACACCGAGTTTCTCCTGCAGTTTTAACGAGATTCCAGAATTTATGGTAAGGAGCATGCTTGATTTTTATGGCTCCGAGGATGCGATTGTGGAGCGACGAGTTATGGCTTTAGTTTTGATATTGTGGCGCAGTTTGCGGACCTGGGACATTCGGCGATATAGCGAGAGAGTATAAGTCGATACAGCGAGGTGAAGAATGAGTGTGATTTCAAGATCAATGTTCATAATTCAACATGTGGAGAATTCGAGTAACAAATAATCAATGAGTAACAGCGAATTGAACATGGAGAACTCAACACGTGGTACAACGCACAAAATATTCAATGCGTAAAAAAATGCATAAACAATGCAACGTGGTAAAAATACAATAAATAACAATACCATATCGAACGACAATAGAGAGCAAATTACACAGTAAAATCCTGAAAAATCAAATGAAAACCAATGAAATAACAGCTTTGAACGGTAGCCAAAGAGAGAAGGAAAACATTATAAGCATCGTATACGACTAAAATTGAAGTAGTTCGGTCTCGATGACGCGTTAAGCTCGTTGGAAGGCGCAAATATTATAATAAGGTTGGTCGTGTCTCCGTTTGAGCAGAAAGCAGAAGACTCGTTAAGGCTTTTAAAAGAAAGCAGCGCCGAGAAAGTTCCCGGACCTCCTCGGCAAGCGGGAAAGAGACGTGGATGGTCCGGCGAGCTTCTTTCTTTCGCCTCGCGAACCTCGTTACGATATTATGAGGGAAACGTGCGTTTAAAGCGGAGGATGAGGGTCGAGGAGGAACGGTGCGAGATGGCAAGATGGAAAGAAAAAAAAGGGATGGAAAAGAGCCCGGAGCACCCTCGAGCGAGCACCTCACGGTCTAAGTGGCGACGCTGCAAGCCGAGCAAAATAAAGATTTTTATCGCGACGTCGTCACTCGTCGAATTCGAATACGTGCTTCGATTAGATGTGGCTACTTCTCCATTTACTTGCATATTTCTCGAAAATGTTTCTTTTATGTCGACGCCTCGTCATTATAATTTCGGTGTGAGAGTTATAAGTGTCAGGTTTTACTCTGTCGCGTTGGAGGGAAATTAAATTTTCTTATGTTCGCGTTGACTATTCCAAGCATAGGCTACTCAACGCACCGACTATTCCACGCATACACTATTCAACGCGCCAACTACTCTACGCGTTGACTATTCTACGCGCCGACTATTCTACGCGCCGCCTACTCCACGCGTAGACTACTCTGTGCGCCGCCTATTCCATGCGTAGACTATTCTACGCGCCGCCTACTCCACGCGTAGACTACTCTGTGCGCCGCCTATTCCATGCGTAGACTACTCAACGCCCCGCCTACTCCACGCGTCGACTACTCTACGCCCCGCCTACTCCACGCGTCGATTATTCTACACGCCGCCTACTCCACGCGTCGACTATTCTAAGCGCCGCCTACTCCACGCGTAGACTACTCTGTGCGCCGCCTACTCCACGCGTAGACTACTCTACGCCCCGCCTACTCCACGCGTCGATTATTCTACGCGCCGCCTACTCCACGCGTCGACTATTCTAAGCGCCGCCTACTCCACGCGTAGACTACTCAACGCCCCGCCTACTCCACGCGTAGACTACTCTACGCGCCAACTACTCCACGTGTAGATTACTCTACGCCCCGCCTACATCACGCGTAGACTACTCCACGCGCCAACTACTCCAAGCGTAGACTACTCTCCGCGCCGACTACTCAACGCGTAGATATTCCACGCATAGCCTATTCAACCCATCGATATACAATACCGTAGAAATCCCACGAATCCATCTGAATTTATTTGTCCACATAAACGCTCGTTCTTACAATGTAAAATATAACAGAATCCTGTGAAAATATTCGAAACCTCTTAAATGTGCATGACAACATTTCAATTTAAATATGAATCAAAGTAAATCGACACGCGAATCGATGCACTGCTGCACTTGCCAACTCGCTAGAAGCACAGAGAACAAAACGAAGGAAATTTGAAAAGCTAATGGGATACTCGGAATGTAAAATGTGTATGAAAGGTCGATTTAGGGTAAGTACAATAGGAGGTCCGTTTGGATCCTGATGAAATATCAACACGTCGATGCGGATCGATAAACGGTTTAATTTCTCTGTTATTCGAACGAAGCACGATTTCCCTAGAAAGGTGCTGTCGATCACGCTTTCACCCCCGACCAGCTAACGAGATTCATTGGAGATGCATTGTCGGAGGAACACGAATCAATGGCCGTTGATTCCAGCAGAATTATCAGCATCCCTGGAGAGGTGGCTGCTCGGCAGGTAGCCTCGAGAGTCGACTGCCCACCAATTGAAACCGTGACGGTCTCGTCTAATCGCTTTCCCTCGAGTGACGTTAAACACTATGCTTGCAGACACACGTGCAAACGTGGGTCGGAGAATGGCCAAATCATCCCTCTTCAGGGATGATTTTTTTAAAGACGAAGGAAAATTTTTTCGGTCTTTTATTATAATTATTTCACTTGCTTTGTATCTGTGACAAGTATGTAAAATGTCTTAGGAGATATCCTTAGAAGAAGCAACATTCACATACATGATCAAGGTCAACAATGATCAATTTAAACATGGACTAAGCATACGTAAGTGTCAATGAAGTAGTTAAATGGATAATGAATTTACAATTTTTCGTTTAACGACTTGCAATCATATAGCAATAGTATAATATAAAAAAAAAGGTTAAATATGGGGTCACCAGGCTTTGAATTAAACATGAAACAAAACATTCGCATACGTGTGAATGTTATCGAACCGCGTTCAGTAGTGGATGAAAAACGGAATCCTTCCATTTCGGAACGCAGAAAAACCAGCCGAAATGGACAGTCGCAATTTCGAGGATATTGGAGGGAAAGTTTCATCGTTCGGTGAAATGTAAAAACGGTATAAAGTTTGAAAATACATCGGTAACTCTGACTGTTTGGAAGTTCTCCGATATTTTCTGCCCGATTACGCTCGTGCGCGGAGCGCCAGTCACCTGGACGGAGCGAGCGGAAGCCCCAACGATTGGAGGATTCACCGACAACAGAATACTACTGCAAACTTCAATTTTTGCCCAGGATTCCGTCAACGTTTTCAACTAGTCGAAAAATAACCCCAGACAATAGTGATCGGAAGTTCGCCAAAAATTGGATACAGACGGGTCGAACGCGATCAATCAAACGATATCGTTATTTGATAATCGTGTTTTTTGCTCTTTTATCTTTTTGTGAGTTCAATGCGGTTATTGCGTGTTTTATGGTCGCGTTATTGCGTTGCAACGCGTTATATTGCCGCACATTGCATTTCCCATGCGTTATATCGCTACGTGTTAAATTTACCATGCGTTGTACTTCCCACGCGTTAAATTTACCGTGCGTTGCACTTCCCACGCGTTATATTGCCACGCGTTCAATTTACCATACGTTGCACTTCTCACGCGTTATATCGCCACGCGTTAAATTTACCATGCGTTACACTTCCCACGCGTTATATCGCCACGCGTTAAATTTACCATGCGTTACACTTCCCACGCGTTATATCGCCACGCGTTAAATTTACCATGCGTTGCACTTCCCACGCGTTATATCGCCACGCGTTAAATTTACCATGCGTTGCACTTCCCACGCGTTATATCGCCATGCGTTAAATTTACCATGCGTTGCACTTTCCACGCGTTATACCGCCACGTGTTAAATTTACCATGCGTTATATTTCCCACGCGTTATATCGCCACGCGTTGCATATCCCAAGCGTCGTATTTTCTACGCACTGTATCGCCACGCATTGCAATTCCCACGCGTTATATTTCCTACGCGTTGCAATTCTCACGCGTTAAATTTCCTACGCGTTGTATCGCCATGTGTTGCAATTCCCACGCGCTATATCGCCATGCGTTAAATATCCCACGCGTCGTACTTCCCTCGCGCTATATCGCCACGCGTTAAATTCCCCACGCATCCTATTTCCTACGCGCTGCATCACCACTACTTCCCTCGCGTTATATCGCCACGCAAAAAATTTGTCCGATAACAAAGATTTTTCTCGCAATTTTTGCACGGGTCCGTACAAGATCGTAGGAGATGGATGGTCGACGAGTATCGCAAGGGTTGTCGCGATGTAGAAACGATCGGAATTGCCGAAGGAGGAATATTGCCGTAATATTGTTGCTAGATCACGTTTTCGACTCGGACGATTGATCATGTTGAACATTGACGGTCAGGACCATATTACGGTAGCATGTGCCATCTTTCTTCGCCCCTGTCGTATCTGTCAGTGCGTCGGTGCGTGTCACTATCTTTGCACGCTGGTGTGTTTGCTCTCGTTGACGAGGGTTCTGGCTTTTATTTATCGCGTTTCGGCTTATCTGTTCCCGAGTTCGCCCGCATTTTTAGCGTACGACCAGCGAATTTTTCCGAGATACAGCAATTAAAAAATTTATGTTGTTTGAGAGTTACTCTTGAGACACAAATGTTGAGCGCACTAAAAAGGACAGAAGACTTTCACTTCATTTTTGGTACTTCAACTGAAATTTATTCTAGTTTTCTCAAAATGAAATCAGTGACCCTTTGAGCCAACCTTGAAATACTCTGATGCATTAATACAGGGTGAAGATAAAAATATAAAGATACAGGGTAAAGTAGCACGCGCACATGTATGCTACGTACATATTCACTGAATTTTTACGCTTGATTTCATCATACGAATTCATGAATTTTGCAGTAAAACCAGAGGTTTATCGACTTAACACAATTTTTTCAAAAATAACGAAGGGAATGAAATATGACGAGAGGACTGAAGGTACGCACGGGGGTAGTTACTATATTGTTGGTAGGTAGTCGACACAAGTTTATTACGGCCAATGAATCCAGACTGTCCCAAGGACAATCGAAAGAGGGAAGTTAGCCGTGGAATCTCGAAAGATCCGAAGAATAACTCTTCATCCCCGTGGGAATTTTCCGTAAGTGTCCCGACGAAAAATTTATCGCGTTCATTCCCGTCGCGAAAAACCGATTTGGGAGCCGCTTCGGTGCTCGGTTCCGCTCGACTTTTAGTTTTAACGAGATCAGTGGTAAACTCCGCGTGACGAGAATCATCCCCGATAGGTTGGACCGGGGGTAGACGGAGGACACTTTTGCACCCTTTTCATCATTTTTCTTTTAGAACGATCCTTTGGGTCGACCCACTGTTTCTTGTACTTTTAACGCGCCGACAACTTTCGCTGTAATATATGATAAAGTTGATTTAACGCTTTCGGGATCGGACAAGTGTCTCCGCGGAACGAAAGAAATATTGGAACGGGAAATATTTTTTAGCAAAAATTTCGTGGCAAACTTTGATCCGTGGTGAAGTATGGAGGTCGTTTTTCCTTATATCAAATTTCTAGATGTAACTTTATAATGAAACGGTACAAGCAATTAACTGGGCAATTGTTGAAATTACAGTGATTCGCTCTTCATGAATTTATAACACGAGCGATTATCGAGTTACGATATGATAAAATAGAAATCAATCACCGTTGATACGGCAAGGTTTAATGTTACGGTGTCGCGTGACTGTTCCAATGTTACGGACAAATTTACACGCCTCTCCGTTTCCATTCATAAAGCCGCACGCAGGTGTGTCACGTTACCACTACCGGCAACGTAGCTACAATAGTAAGAGGCCTGGTAAACAGTAGTGAAACGAAACACCTTTGACAGCGTGAATGAAAGACGCGCATTTAACTCTAATCACTCTTGGCAAACTACGATCAACGGTAAATCGCTCTTGTACACAGGCTGCGATCTGCGTGCTTTCGAGTTACCCGCTAGAATTATTAGCGCACTTAACCAATTTCTACGTTTCTAACAGATGTTAGATTTGCCTATTGTTAGAGGTGTCGTTTGCAACGGGTGGTGTCAAGGAAACGATTATATCATTTTCTTTATTTTATTTCTGCTCACAGTGAGTGCTGTATTTTCACGCAAGTGAAATTATGTGATTTGTAGTTTGGAATTGTAGATGTACATTGATAGGCATTTTCACACATGGAGTTTTTATACTTTGTAACTCTATGGTATGAATTTCTACCCTGAAATTCCACGCGTTGCAATTCGAAGCGCTGAAATTCCACGCACAAAAATTTCGTGTGTTGCAATTCCATGCGTCGAAATTCCACGCATTGCAGTTTCACATATTGCAATTCTAGACATCGCAATTCCACGCGTTATAATTCCACGTGCCGAAATTACACGCGTTGCAATTCCATGCGCTGAAATTTCGCATGTTGGAATTCCACGCGTTGCAATTCCACGCGGTGCAATTCCACGTGCTGAAATTCCATGCGTGGCAATTTCATACATTGCAATTCCACGCGTTGTAATTCTTCCCACTGAAATTCCACGCGTTGCAACTCCAGGTGTCGAAATACCACGCGTTGCAATTCCACGCATCGAAATTCCACGCGCTGAAATTCCGCATGTTGGAATTCCACGCGTTACAATTCCACGTGCTGAAATTCCATGCGTGGCAATTCCATACGTTGCAATTCCACGCGTTGTAATTCTTCCCACTGTAATTCCACGCGTTGCAACTCCACGTGTCAAAATACCACGAGTTGCAATTCCACGCTTCGAAATACCACGAGTTGCAATTCCACGCATCGAAATACCACGAGTTGCAATTCCACGCATCGAAATTCCACGCATTGCAATTCCACGCGCTGAAATTCCGCATGTTGGAATTCCACGCGTTGCAATTCCACGTGCTGAAATTCCATGCGTGGCAATTCCATACGTTGCAATTCCACGTGTTGTAATTCTACCCACTGAAATTCTACGCGTTGCAACTCCACGCGCTGAAATTCCTCATGTTAGAATTCCATGCGTTGCAATTCCGCGTGCTGAAATTCCATGCGCCGCAATTCCATACGGCGCAATTCCACGCGTTGTAATTCTGCCCACTGAAATTCCTCGCGTTGCAACTCCGCGTGTCGAAATACCACGCGTTGCAATTCCACGCATCGAAATTCCGTATTTTGCAATTGCATGCATTGCAACTCCAAGCGCTGAAATTCCTTGCGTTGCAATTCCAGGCCCTGTTCCAGTATACCTTGAAATTCCACATGTACTTCCAGGCGTGGTCCCACATGTTGCGCCTCTATGTGTTAAATTTACACACGTCAAATATCCACTCGTTACACTTCTACCCGCCAAGTATCTACCCGTTATATATGTCTCCGCGTAGAATTTCCTCTGTTACATACATTTCCCCGTGAATACATTTCCACATATTGCAGTTCTACGCATTGCAATTTCACGCTTAGTACTTCGATGCATGTTCCAGACGATTTATCACCGTGCATTAAAAACTTATACGTTCTATGACGCGTTATACCCCGACGTGATATATCAACGCACAAGCGTCTACGTTATATTCCTTCACGTCAAATGCCATCATTGTAATGTACGAATTACAATGTTATTACAAACAGTTTTACGATTCACAGTGCACCGAAATTGAAAGATTAATGCATCCCGCGTGCAGAATATCCCATAGCGAGCGTAAAGCACCTGGCGATTCAAACGGGCCATCATTCCTCGACGTTTTAATTACTTGATATTCAATTACACGCAGCCTCCCGTTTTATTAACTGGTTTTACGAGGCTGCCAGTCTTTACGGCGCGTCGAGCGTAAATTTTAGCCGCTGGTTTCGTCTCCGGCAGTGATCGGCCGCTGATGAGATCCCATAAACGAAGGAAATAGAACTTTGTCGCTGGGTAGACTGTAACGTTGATGCCGGAGCTTTATGGCCTTCTTCGATGTCGTGTTTCTCTTGGGATCAACTTTTATAGCTTCCGCCAGCTTCGGTGCTGATTGTAGCAGATCGAATGCCGAGAAAAATCGATTGCCGGGCTATCTCGAATTTGAGGTTTCGAAATAAACCCGTTGGGGAAACGTCTAAATGTTTTGTAGCTATTAATGGGATCGGACTTGTACGTTTTCATGTCGATTCGGATCTGTTGCTGATCCCTGGATATTTCGCGTCGAAGCCCTGCTAATCTCTTCGGCAGTATTTTGATTTCGCGGGAGAGCTGTCTGTCAACGAATAACGTGATCGATTTCACCTTCCGTCGATATTTCCCGGGGAATAAATACCTTATCTTCTCGATTCAGGTTTAATTATTACCACATATAATTATTACCGTCATTCGTGCAATTATACGTGGTAATAATTTGCGCGAATAACTATAATTATTTCGGTAATATTTCTGTTATGTAGCGCATACGATTCTAATTATTCGTGTAATTCATACGCTTCAATAATTTCTCCGGAAACTTAAGTAAACATGCAACAAATATTCGGTTTCGCAATTATTGTTTAACCGAGAGTCGCAACGTGTCGCCACAGTATTGTATCTGGAATTAGCATATTGTTTTCAGTGGGATTATTTTTATCGTCCTCTTCATGAAAACGGTAACACGTAGGAATCCGCATATTCTAGTCGACGTTTCCGTGCACAAACATGTACTCCCGATCCATTGAATATGCGCATAATAAAAGATTAAAGTATACACTGTGCGAATCTGACGGGAACTCGATTGGATGGCATCTAGCGAACGTGTCACACCTTGCGGGGAAAAATATGTACCGTAGACGACGTCCTCGAACGTCCTCGGGCCAACAGACTGCACTTTACATATTTACCTGCACGTGAGAAACTCGCGTGCCAAAAAGACTGGCGAATTTAACGCGTCGAATGCAACAGTGCGAGCAATTATATTCTGTAAAGTCACGTTATACGAACGCATCATACATAAAACATCTCAACACATTAGTCAAACATCGTTAACTTCAGACTTAACGTCGCAAAGATTCCGCTTGGTTTATCGCAACGTCAATATTAAACAGATTGTTTAAAAAGAGGCAAACTGTAGCAATTGTGTATCAGTGAAACGCACATAAAGCCGCTTTCGAGCAGGTCGATATGCAAACGGAAGTTCCCCGGGCCGGGAATATGGGGAATTAATGGTTGAACTAATTTCCTAATTAGTGAGTTGCCAAGTCGCTGTGCCGTAATCGAGTTCGAAGTCGGTGTGCTTGAACTATAATAATTAGAAAATGGAACCAGGGAACGTTTTGAGACGCTGAAGTTTGAAAGGTAAAGGCGTTGGAAAACCGAGAGTCTGGCAAGGGAATTGAAAAACTTTTATTAAGCATCTGGAGATACCATTTAATTACGATGCACGTGTTTACAGCGTTTGGGGAACGCGTAACTATTTGCTGCTGATTATTAAACTTCTGTAAATTAACTGTAGGAGCTGGTTCAATATGGAGATGTAACATGTTGGATGTTATATGCGTAGACTACTCAACGCGCCGATTACTCAGCGCTGCGACTATTCCACGCGTCGACTATTCCACGCGTCGACTACTCTACGCACCGCCTACTCCACGCGTAGACTACTCTGCGCCCCGCCTACTTCACGCGTAGATTACTCTACGCCCCACCTACTCCACGCGTAGACTACTCCACGCGCCGGTTACTCCACGCGCTGACTACTCCATGCGTTAACTATTCCACGCGTAGAGTATTCCACATATCCGATACTCCACGCGTCGAATACTCCACGCGTCGAATACTCCACGCGTCGAATACTCCACGCGTCGATTACTCAACGCGTCGACTACTCCATGCGTTAATTATTCCACGCGTCGAATACTCCACGCGTCGAATAATCCACGCGTCGACTACTCCATGCGTTAATTATTCCACGCGTAGAATATTCCACGCGTCCAATACTCCACGCGTCGAATACTCCACGCGTCCAATACTCCACGCGTCGAATACTCCACGCGTCGAATACTCCACGCGTCGACTACTCCATGCGTTAATTATTCCACGCGTAGAATATTCCACGCGTCCAATACTCCACGCGTCGAATACTCCACGCGTCCAATACTCCACGCGTCCAATACTCCACGCGTCCAATACTCCACGCGTCGACTACTCCATGCGTTAATTATTCCACGCGTCGAATACTCCACGCGTCGAATAATCCACGCGTCGAATACTCCACGCGTCGAATACTCCACGCGTCGAATACTCCACGCGTCCAATACTCCACGCGTCGAATACTCCACGCGTCGAATACTCCACGCGTCGAATACTCCACGCGCCGATTATTCCACGCGCCGATTACTCAACGCGTCGACTACTCCATGCGTCGATTATTCCACGCGCTGACTACTCAACGCGTCGACTACTCCACGCGTCGACTATTCCACGCGCCGACTACTCTACGCCCCGCCTACTCCACGCGTAGACTATTCTGCGCCCCGCCTACTCCTCGCGTAGACTACTCCACGCGCCGATTATTTCACGCGTCGACTACTCCACGCGCCAACTATCCTTTGCGCCGACTACTCAACTTGCCGACTATTCCAAGCATAGACTCCTCAACCGCCCGTTTCCACGCATAGACTATTCAACGTATCGATATACAACACCACAGAAATACCACGAATCTATCCGAAAATTCATCGAAAAAATCCTTTATACTCCGCAAGCGACTCATCCCCGCAGAATGTATGTCACAGCCTCCTTCCCTTCGTCACTGTTACCTTTCAGCTGAGTTGACGATCTGCCACTATCACTCGATAATGCATTGAACGTCTCGTCAATGGCGTCCAATCTAACAATGTTCGTATACTCTCTTTCCGTACGTGCACGAGGGTGCCGTTCGTATAATCATTTACACGCGTACCGGTAGGAGTCATACCGTGTATGGTGAATGGTCTGTTATTAATCATATCGGAGTTTGGACAGGTCAGCCCGTTAAAATAGAATTCGTTCGACGGCTGTGTTCAACAGCACTTTTGCATGTGGCAACTCATCATCTGGCTATTATTAAAAAAAGAGAAATAGTCGATGCTCCGGGTTGCAATACAGAAATTGATGAATCGTTCTATGTTACGAAGTGCGGGTAGAAATATGTTCGATAATCGGTTATAGGTGATAGAACTTTCAAGTTTGTTAAACAATGTGTGTTGTTTACGAACGCAAGATATGTATACGGAAGTTATCTCTATTACCTTCGATAAACAAACTATTAATAGGTGGCTTGAATTTTACAATCTCTCTGCAAACAATCATGAGAGTACCATCAAAGATTAATCTAATCGACAGATAATTCCTGATAAACTGTCTCACTATTTGTTATTAATAGATACAAAGTATTAACTGGAAAATGCCTACGATCACCCATCAAACACCTAAAACTAACATGATCTCCGAAGCATGAAGACACAGAAGTTTCAAACGAACCAGAAGCAGCGTTAAAAACAAGAATGCCACACGATGGAGAGCCGCAACCGATTTATCCGAAGGGTTGTTTCCGTTCGCGGGCGAAGAGTCGATGGTCCATCGTAGGAATGGCTGGCCGTGACATGACGAGTTTTAAATTTCCCTTGTCGTTTCGTGGTCGGGTATCAGCTGGAGGGTCATAATGTCGGCAAAAATCCAATATCGTATTCAATAAGCTGCTCCCGCTCGAAAGATTCCACCCCTGACCGTTCTCAGAGTATCTCGCCACCCTCCGCAACCGATGACTAACCCCCTCCTTCGACACGCTCCAAGATTTTCTCCCCCTCTTTATTGACTTGGAGGGTTCCATCTATCTGGTTGGCTCTGATGAAACCTCGCTCGGATTATACCGAGTATATATTCCGGAAGAACTCAAGAAGAAGCCTTGAATGATGATAAGGGTGGTCGAGGACAGCGGGGGTTCTTGAAAAATTTCTTCGACGGCTGGATTTTTCTGTCGTGGATACGTGATGGTATGAACTGCATAAGTTATTTTGCTACATAGGCATTTACTGCTTTTACAGTTAATTTATTATAGACACTACTTTTCTGCAGTTGTGGATAGGGGTACTGCTTGCTAGGTCTGTAGTTATTAATTTATTATGGGGACTGCTTGTTACTTTTGCTATTAATAGTTTGTTATGGGTATTGCTTGCGAGGGTTGCAATTATTAATTTATTATGGGGACTGCTTGCTACTTTTGCTAGTATTAGTTTGTTATGAGTACTGCTTGCTAGGTCTGTAATTATTAATTTATTATGGGGACTGCTTGTTACTTTTGCTAGTATTAGTTTGTTATAGGTACTGCTTACGAGGTCTGTAATTATTAATTTATTATGGATACTGCTTGTTAGTTGTGCAATTATTAATTTATTAGAGGTACTGCTTGTTACTTCTGCAGTTATTAATTTATTAGAGGTACTGCTTGTTACTTCTGCAATTCTTAATTTATTAGAGGTACTGCTTGTTACTTCTGCAGTTATTAATTTATTAGAGGTACTGCTTGTTACTTCTGCAATTATTAATTTATTATAGATACTGCTTGTTACTTCTACAATTATTAATTTATTATAGACACTGCTTGTTACTTCTACAATTATTAATTTATTATAGATACTGCTTGTTACTTCTACAATTATTAATTTATTAGAGGTACTGCTTGTTACTTCTGCAATTATTAATTTATTAGAGGTACTGCTTGTTAATTCTGCCATTATTAATTTATTATAGGTGCCACTTGTTACTTCTGCAATTATTAATTTATTATAGATACTGCTTGTTACTTCTACAATTATTAATTTATTATAGATACTGCTTGTTACTTCTACAATTATTAATTTATTATAGACACTGCTTGTTACTTCTACAATTATTAATTTATTATAGATACTGCTTGTTACTTCTACAATTATTAATTTATTATAGACACTGCTTGTTACTTCTACAATTATTAATTTATTATAGATGCCACTTGTTACTTCTACAAATATTAATCTGCAGCAGGTACTACTTCACGAACCTACAATTTCTAATACACTTCTAGAACCAACTAAAACCAGACAATCAGTTTAGTTTGTTTTTAAACAGAAAAATAAAAGGCAATCATATTAATTAACAATAAACTAAGCAAGTACAGTGAGCCTCACAGCACTAAGACGATAACAACCCCCAGTAATAAAAAATCAAACTCCACGAATTTACCGAAAAATTCCCCGAACAATTTCGATGCGAAGGGTTGTTTCGAGATAGGGAATAATTTCATACGGCCGGAGAAATTTATTGAAAGCGGTTTCCTGCGGGATTGCAAAAAAAGAAAGAGGCAAAAGAGCATCGAACAAAATAACTACAGAATGAATTTACAACGGTTTGTCGAATTCCCGCCGCGGCCAGAAGATTAATTTACTGCTCGTCGATAATTCGGCATCGGTGTGTACCGTTGATGCCAAAAGTACGGTAACGATTAGGCAATTTGCAGCCAGCCAATCGTTCCGATGAATTTATGGTCGTGCTGACTAATTGACCGCGAATCAAACGGTCGATTGTTGCTCACAGGGGTGAAATATAAAAAGCTCTCTGTACATAACGTGATGAGGCACCGGTGAAACGATCAACATCCGACAAATGGCGGATTATTTATATCCCTTGGTGCTGATTATCATCGAAATATGTTTCCGAAAATTAGATGAATAAACTCGATATAACGCAGAAACATCACGAGCGAATCGCGTTTTCACTCCAGTAAACTGAGAAATGAACGGACGCAGGAAAAATTGCTTTCCCGTTTCGCTTCACCCAACGCCGCAATCAAAGACACCGTAACTTCGTAAATTATAGTTAGCGTGACACCGTCTTGTCCGGCAACGCAGGAAGCAGCAGTAGTCCGTGTTTCCACGCAGACGTTTCTAAACAACGGTACACCGACGTGTTCATTGTACTTTTCCCAAGAAACCATGGTTAAAATCCAGTATTCAGGCTAACTGTATCTTCTAATTGCTGTGATCGACCAATGTAGACCGCGAATGTAGAACGCGAAGAGATGCTATTAGGTTAAGTACCTTGACAAACGCAGAAACGTAAACTTTGACATTTATCTCCCGTTTCGCGCCAAAAGTTAGGTCACTTCCATGTTCGTCACGTCTTTATTACATTTATCGATCGACCCCTTTTGAGAAAGTTGAAAATTCATGTGGTTTATGGATATGTAGAAATGGTTCTTAATGTCAACATTGTGTTTGCCCCACTAAACTGAGTAATTGTGGGACTTAAATATTAAATATAAAAGATATGTTTTACATTACTGATCTTGTATATTTAATTGATTAAGTATTCGCAGCCTTCAAACTGACACATGATGCAAACCATACGATTAGCGTATAAAGTATTAACGAATTACTGCATTTGAGTAAATGGTGGGATTGTTATAAGTAGATTATTTAACGTTATACAGCAGTAACAGCACGGAACCGAGTTATTGGTCAAACTTCATGTTAGGATTACATTTTCGATTGTTCGCCGGTAGCTGTTCGTATGAAAGCAACCTGGAGATCCGAGTTTCATTCATCTAGCTACACGGCTGTTAACGTAAAACTCAGGAAACTAACTTTTCATCCATTATTTCGGCAGCTGCAATTCGTTTTGAATTCTCGTTGATCCGATATTTTATGGACGCTAATTGATAAATCTTTTATTTAAATATTTTCCCTGGGGAACATTTAAATAACTTTTTATCTGGATCGGTTCGCATAAAGGTTAATAGAAGTTGGAGAGGAAAGTTGAAGCGGTTACACGTTTCGATACTCTTTTCCGAGATATCATTTTATTGCCCCCGTATCATCCGGTGTTTTCTCCCGCGGTCAGAACGAGTTTCCCAAAGTTGAAACGCGACACATCTAAAATTGCCGTTCGCGGACCGATGCTTTCCCATTCCGTAGTTTCGATTAAAAAGATCCCGCACGTGTGTTCTCGGATCAGTTGCCGAAGATCCCCAATATCGAAGATCTCGAAGAAATCAAGGTGTCTCGTTTTGTTTCGGCGTCAGTCGGCTCGAGAAAATCTGCTCCGTTGCACCGCTTCGAAACGAGCCACGGCATCTGCTCGTAGCATCGTTTCGACAGCCTCCTGGCACGATTGTTCGGGCCAGCGAGCATCGAGCGATCGCTGATGCCGAAATAAAGAGAAATCTCGAGCACCACTCGAGGTGGGATCCTTTTATTGCTACGATCCTGCGAGCGTAGCGTAAGGGCGTCGAATGCATAGTGATCGCCTTATTTCCACTACCAGCCACCCGAATCTTGTCCATTACCGTACCGTTTCTCCTTCTATCCTATTTTCCTGCGATTCATGGCTCAAATCGAAAGAAACAGCTTCCGACCTCGGACATGCTGCCGGAATCGCGTATGCTATTTGCCTCTTTTCGAATTTCTGATCCTTCTTTACGGAGAACTTTGAATCAATTTTTCTGAATAATATTTGGTTTTATTCGATAAGCAGATGTAGTGTGTTCACATGTGGGAGTACAATACAAGCATATAAATACACTAAATACACTAAATAAATACACTAAATAAATACACTAAATAAATACACTAAATAAATACAGAATTACTGTGAATCAATTTTTCTAAATAATATTTGGTTTTATTCGATAAGCAGATGTAATATGTCCACATGTGGGAGTATAATACAAGCGAATAAATACACTAAATATACTAAATAAATACACTAAATAAATACACTAAATAAATACAGAATTACTGTGAATCAATTTTTCTAAATAATATTTGGTTTTATTCGATAAGCAGATGTAATATGTCCACATGTGGGAGTATAATACAAGCGAATAATTACACTAAATACACTAAATAAATACACTAAATAAATACACTAAAAAAATACAGAATTACTGTGAATCAATTTTTCTGAATAATATTTGGTTTTATTTGATAAACACATGTAATGTGTTCACATGTGGGAGTACAATATAAGCACATAACTACACTAAATACACTACATAAATACACTAAATAAATACAGTAAATAAATACACTGAATAAATACACTAAATAAATACAGAATTACTGTGAATCAATTTTTCTGAATATTAGTTGCTTTTATTCGATAAACACATGTAATGTGTCCACATGTGGGAGTACAAAACAAGCGAATAAATACACTAAATACACTTAACAGTAAAACTATCAAACCAGTTAAATGACCGCTCCATAAGTTTCTTACTGTAAGGAACACATTTTGTCACATTCCTTAAAATCAGCATTGATTTTCTTCAAGATAAAGAATAAATGTATTTACTAATTTATGTTTGGTTGTTTGTTCATTTATTTTTTAATTTCCAATTAAATACATATTATATGTCGGTACGTTTAGTATTAAAACCAGCCACCTATTGTTAGAAGGAATGCATCAGGCATTTTCTCAAAATAAATAATTTTGAACTGATGCATTTTTTCTGTCAGCAATATGCAACTGATTTTAAATGTCCAGTAAATGCATAGTTCTATGAATATATGAGACGAAGTACAATATGTCGTAATTACGATGCATCAATATTCGATGCTCCGAAAGTGCATGGCGCACAAGCTGCAAGGCCATAAAATTAGGTCGCATCGAAGTTGCACGTTGAAATTATAATGCAACGAAGTGCAGCGCCAAAATCAGGACACGAGTTGCAACCCGGAAACGTTTGCCAAAATAAGAATCGGAAATGCAACGATGTAAAAGTGCATCGATGTACAGGGAATCAGAGTACAAATGCATCGAAATTACGTGTCGATAGAGGAACGAATATGCGTGAGAAGCTGTACGACAGTGTTGATATAACGAGAATCTGGTGCAGTTGCATTGGAAGTAACAGGATCATCCCTGCGGTAGTGCTTCAGGAATATAATCCAACGCACCGGATACGGCAGTAAAATGCAGCTACGTAATCATATGTCACGATATCCATAAATTGGCGTCGTATTTTGTAGTTACATCGACACACGGGTTAACGAAGTCGCGTGTATCGTACTATTAATTGATCGAAAATCCCGATAGCTCGCAATCGCGCTCGCAGATGAGTTTCGCGATGCCAAATCATCGCGAAATAATATCTGCCGGTGGTCGAAATCGATCGCCATCGAGCCCGTGGCTCGTTATTGACCGATAAATAATTCCTGCCTACGATTCTCCGCCGCAACGTTTGCCAATTTCTTTTTTCGTTTTAAATGTTATATTCGCGGCCGGAGCGTAGCAAAGTTTAATTTTCTGTCGGCCCGATCGAGCCACGCCAAACGGTTACGGCCAAACGAAATTACAAAAGGCTCCTTTGTGTTGGTTGTCCCGCGTCGTAAAACTTTATTTCACATTTTCTTTTTTTTTTCGTGTTTTACACCGTTGATATCGGAAACCGGAGACGGTGGGTCGCGCGTCGCATGAAATATGACCGGTCGGGCTTCCCCATTCGTGGTTGCCGAACCGAGAAAAATCTGACGGCGCGGGAAAATCGAATTGAATCGATTTTCTCCGATAAAACGTTGCGTTTCGCGCGACTTGACAATATCGGACGCCGCGTTTCTGTGGAATCATTAACGCGTCCGATGGCGCTACAAATTAGATTCAATTATCTAGATTTCGAATAGACAATACGAGATAAACTGCTTATGCATTTGATACATAATAAACTATGCATTGCTGTATGTTTATTACGTGATTTGTGTACATCGATGTATCGCAAAAGTATTCAAAATTTCTTCGATGACTTCAAAGTTTTTTAATGAAAAATCGAAAGACTTTTTTAAAGAAGGTTATTACGTGATTTATGTACATCGATGTATCGCAAGAGTATTCAAAACTTCTTCGATGACTTCAAAGTTTTTTAATGAAAACTCGAAAGACTTTTTTAAAGAAGGTTATTACGTGATTTATGTACATCGATGTATCGCAAAAGTATTCAAAATTTCTTTGACGACTTGAAAATTTTTTAATGAAAAATTGAAAGACTTCTTTAAAGAAGGTTATTACGTGATTTATGTACATCGATGTATCGCAAAAGTATTCAAAACTTCTTCGATGACTTCAAAGTTTTTTAATGAAAAATCGAAAGACTTTTTTAACGAAGGTTATTACGTGATTTATGTACATCAATTTATTGCAAAATTATTCAAAATTTCTTTGACGACTTGAAAATTTTTTAATGAAAAATCGAAAGACTTTTTTAAAGAAGGTTATTACATGATTTATGTACATCAATGTATTGCAAAAGTATTTCAAACTTCTTCGATGACTTGAAAATTTTTTAATGAAAAATCGAAAGACTTTTTTAAAGAAGGTTATTACGTGATTTATGTACATCAATTTATTGCAAAATTATTCAAAATTTCTTTGACGACTTGAAAATTTTTTAATGAAAAATTGAAAGACTTTTTTTAAGAAGGTTATTACGTGATTTATGTACATCGATGTATCGCAAAAGTATTCAAAACTTCTTCGATGACTTGAAAATTTTTTAATGAATAATCGAAGGCCTTTTTTAAAAAAGAGAATCAAATAATTGCCTTCACGTTGGCAAAAAATATTAAAAAATGATGGAAATTGTTTTGTCGAATAGAATTTAAAATTTCTTTAATAAATAAATGTTTTTCGCCAGCAAACGAAATGCAGGATGTTATGAAGTACTTCATGTACGAGTAAAAAATAATAGAACAGGAATGGAAAAAGTAGAATGTTTTTGGCAATATACGTGGACAGAAATTCATTAAGGGCGCACGATACGCGGTCGATTATGGAGACGATGAATCTCGTAGACGCGGACATATTTGACCGACACATACACGGACGCGTGCACGCACGGGGTCACTATTAATCGTTGCTCCGTTAATTCTGGTTAGTCGACTGTAAAGGATAGTCGGTTGCCTGTGAAAACGCATTAAATTCGAGTCGGCGAATCCATTTTCCGCGCGTCGGTTTTCGTCACGAACTGACGAGTCACAATGCGAGAAAGTAAATCGACCGAGAGGTGTTCATCCACCGATCGACCGATAAATATCCTTAATTAGAAACCGAAGACGTAAGAGTTACCGAGGATAGAAAGTATATCAACATAATTAGAGTGGCACGTGGTTAAAAATCAATTTTGCGAGTCATTTTCGTACATAATTTTCTGCAGAAATAAAGCTAAATAATTTGGGCGCGGTGTAATATCGGAACGAAACCGGAATAATTGTAAAATACGAGTTTATTCGCGATGAAACAACGACGTGTTAATGGACGCGGGCAAACATGCCCGGCTTAATGAAAGAGCGGGAAAAAGAAGAAATATCGCGGTGGCTCTGTTCAGTATATCGTTAATGGATGAACGAAATCGATCAAATTAAAATTGGAACACGATGAACATCGAGAATCCATCATTTTTCAACGAACGGAAACTGGTCCATGTCCGGCGGAAAAAGCACTCGCGACCGATGTTCCTCCGCGATGTTTCCGCGCTGCGACAACACAACTCGAGCGCGCGATAATTATCGAACGTCCGACAGAATCAATTAACCGGCCGCTCGTTGCTGGTATCGATCGACACGGACAGAGCGGAAAGATCGATTATATATCTCGCGTCGCGATCGCGTAATTAATGACTCGTGGCGGAGCGATTAAAGCTCTCGTGGTACGCTCGTGAATTACGCTCTTTTCGGATCGTGGTCCCTGCTAAAATTCACGTTGGATTATCGGGCTCTCGCTGAAAAAATGAGCAGTATATTGAATTTTTACCGATACATTAAATACCGAGGATCGGACATTTTGTTAGATTAAAAAAAGTCGGTCAAGCGGGGGCAAGAGTTGAATTGAAATTATATGCGTCCTACTGATACGCTTTGTATGGTAACGAAAAGTATTGCGATGTGTGGGTAGTTTTTATGTGGCGCAAGATCGATTGCAATTTTGAGATGTCAACGCGTTGCAATTTCGGTTGCAGCTTTGACGTGCTGCAATGTGCAGTATAATTTCGCGTTGCAATTAGAGTGCGCTGCAATATTGACACGCTGCAATGTCGATGCGTTGCATTTTCGATGCGCTCTAACTTCGATGTATAGCAATTTCGGCGAGTTGCAATCTCAATGCGTTAGAATTTCGACGACGCACTATCTTGTCGCGGTGCAATTTCGGTGCGTTGCAAGTTGGAAGCTTTGCAATTTCGATGCGTTGCAATTTCGATGTGTTGCAATTTCGACGCGTTGCAATTTCGGTGCGTTGGAATTTTCACGCATTGCAATTTCGACGCGTTGGAATTTCCACGCGTTGCAATTTCGACGCTTTGGAATTTTCATGCGTTGCAATTTCGACGCACTGCAATTTCGACGCGTTACGATTTCGATGAGTTGCAATCTCGACGCGTTGGAATTTCCACGCGTTGGAATTTTCATGCGTTGCAATTTCGACGCGCTGCAATTTCGACGCGTTGGAATTTCTACGCGTTGCAATTTCGACGCGCTGCAATTTCGACGCGTTGGAATTTCCATGCGTTGCAATTTCGACGCTTTGGAATTTTCATGCGTTGCAATTTCGACGCACTGCAATTTCGACGCGTTACGATTTCGATGAGTTGCAATCTCGACGCGTTGGAATTTCCACGCGTTGCAATTTCGACGCGTTGGAATTTTCATGCGTTGCAATTTCGACGCGCTGCAATTTCGACGCGTTGGAATTTCCATGCGTTGCAATTTCGACGCGTTGAAATTTCCACGCGTTGCAATTTCGACGCGTTGGAATTTTCATGCGTTGCAATTTCGACGCGTTACGATTTCGATGAGTTGCAATTTCGGTGCGTTGCAATTTCGACGCGCTGCAATCTCGACGCGTTGGAATTTCCACGCGTTGCAATTTCGACGCGTTGGAATTTTCATGCGTTGCAATTTCAACGCGTTGGAATTTCCATTCATTGCAATTTTCATGCGTTGCAATATCGACGCTTTCGAATTTCCACTCATTGCAATTTTCATGCGTTGCAATTTCAACGCATTGGAATTTTCACTCATTGCAATTTTGACGCGTTGGAATTTCGACGCGCTGCGACTTCGACGCGCTGCAACTTCGACGCGTTGCAATTTCGATGCACTGTAATTTCGTCGCGTTGGAATTTCCACGCGTTGCAACTTCGACGCGCTGCAACTCCGACGCGTTGCACATTCGATGCATTTCACATTCGACGCGTTATAGTTTCTACACGTTGCACTGTCGACGCTTTGTAATTTCGGCGCGTTACAATTTTCATGCACTGTACTACCAACACTTTGCGATTTCGACGCTTTTCAATTTTGATGCCTTATGATCTCGATACAATGCAATTACAACGTGTTGCACATCACCCCACTGCAATTCCGATGCATGCACATCGCCACACTGCAACTTTGACACCCCGTGAATGTACACATTGTAATTTCGTCCTACTGCAAGTTGACCTTAACCCCATTCAATGCAACTTCTATGCATTTCAACTAGTCAAATCCTCACGAAGCATCATGAACTACCGTGTTACAAGTTTGATAGCTTACAATTTACATGCTCTGTAATTACAACGGATTACATCCTCAGTACATTCTAACCGACGATGAATACAATTTTGGTGCGTTGCACTTCAACTTCGACATCCTATGAATAGCCGCGTTGTAATTTCGACTCACCAGTTAAAACTTCCATTGCAACACATTTAGTCATGTAATCACAAAGCATCGCGAATTAACGTATTACAAGTTCGATACGTTACATGCACTGTAATTACGACGGATTACGTGAATCTAACGACGGATTGCAAATTCGACACGTTGCAATTTCGTCGCGTTGCACATTTAAAGTGCACGCGTTGTATGACGACAGGTCGTAAGTCAACGCGGTGTAAGACGACGCTTATTACACGAGAAGTCACGGTCGTAATTTCAGGAACGGGATCCTGGCAATCCATGACACTAATTTGAGATAGTTTTCCCGGTAAAACTGACAGCTTGGAATGTCTTCGAAGTATCAGTCGGAAACGAGAACGGTTGAATAATTCGCTGGCTGCCTATCTTTCGTGTCTTAAGTTTGCTCGTGAAACTTCGACGATGTCTTTCCGGCTTTTCGCGTGCAGTTGCGTTTGATTTTCAGCTACATAATCTTCAAACGGTACATGAAATTTAATAAAGCTTTTCCGTAACTGTACAATTGTGTGCGGTAAGCAATTTGCGCCGGAGATTGATAGGGTCGAAATAGCTAAGTACAATTTCTTTGTGAAGCTCATTCTTTTACTCGTACTCGGACAGTTTAACTTTACGGTGCACTATAACGGTTTAATAAGCTCGCCCTTCTACTTTATAACCCGCGTAAAGATATCGCGAACGTGTTTTACGGTCCTTTTATAAAATAGACTCTTTCGTTAAATCACGCTCTATTGAAATAATATCGAACATCGCCAATGACAGAAATATGTTCCGATAAAAGCGCAAAAAATTCTATTCGATCGCGGTCGATCCTCTTCAATTTCCAACATCTCAACTTGAAATGTCTATTTGAGGACTCGTCGAGATTTACTTATTTAAAATTGACCTGGCTTCGAAAAAATGTCCTAATTTCAAAATACAGACCTACAGACAGAACTTCTGCTTAATAAAAAAATATCAATATTAATACAGAAGAGTGAATTGATTAAAAATTTAATATTGAAGAAAGAGTACCACGTGTACTGATTGTATTCGAAAACAAGTGACAAAGAAATGGAAAAGAAGGACTCGCGAGAGAAGCTTCATTTCCTCGGCTAAGATTTCATCGTTTCTCGTCTTGGGATATCTTTCATGGTAGGGATCGATCAAATACAGCACCTCGCTCCTTTACGATCTAAAAGATGTTCCAGTCCGACCTTCTTTACCCCCGTACAACCTTCGTGCAACCCCGACACGAGCACTGCGACTCGACTTCAATTTCCTGAAATCAAAGAATCTCCAACAAATTCGAGCACTAGCTCGAACCCTCGGGTGCTCCGACTGGACTATCGATTCCGCATACAGAGAATGCTATTATCTTCTACCCTTCTACCAACACTGATTTCCTCTAGTTACTTTTATTCACCTAAAAACACTCTCTTACATACACTTTGTAAATTATTTTGCAGTAGATTCACTGGATTCATCGAATGCAATATAATTGGAGACTGCTATAATTTATGTGATCATACATTATTCTGAGGGTTAGACTAATTCAAGTTATTCCTAAACGTAATTGATTTTTAGAGGAATGCAGGAATTTTCTGCTTTCTTTGACAGTGCAACGAGAAGGGAATTTAGCCTGGCTCTTGGGTGCAGCATTCTACCACTTCTTGGTTACACAAAGATTTCATTTTTCTGTTAGGGATATAAAAGGAATTTTTAAGAGAATAGTATATGATGATATGATAATATATTTATAGTAAACAATGATGAGATACACATAGTGCAGGATGAATTTTGAAAAGAGATTAATAATAACATATGCAGAAATAGTACTGGAGAGGTTCATATATCAGTGATGATGTTCAAAATTTTTATTCTAATCTCTTTAGTTATTTGATCAAGTTTTTATGTGCTTTATTATTTGATCAACTTTTGATGTGCTTCATTATTTCATCAACTTTTGATGTACTTCATCATTTGATCAAATTTTGATCTACTTCGTCATTTGATTAAATTTTGATGTGCTTCCTCATTTGATCAAATTTTGATGTGCTTCATTATTTGATCAAATTTTGATGTACTTCGTCATTTGATCAAATTTTATTGTTCTTGATCATTTGATCAAATTTTGATGTGCTTCATTATTTGATCAAATTTTGATGTACTTCGTCATTTGATCAAATTTTATTGTTCTTGATCATTTGATCAAATTTTGATGTGCTTCATTATTTAATCAAATTTTTATATGCTTCATTATTTGATCAAATTTTGATGTGCTTCATCATTTGTTCAAATTTTGATGTGCTTCATTATTTGATCAAATTTTGATGTACTTCGTCATTTGATCAAATTTTATTGTTCTTGATCGTTTGATCAACTTTTAATGTGCCTTATTATTTGTTCAAAACTTGACATTGATAATCATACGTTCAAATTTTGATGTGCTTCATCATTCGTTCAAATTTTGATGTGCTTCATTATTTGATCAAATTTTCATGTGCTTTGTCATTCGTTCAAATTTTGATATGCTTCATCATTTGATCAACTTTTGATGTACTTCATTATTTGATCAAATTTTGATGTGCTTCATCATTCGTTCAAATTTTGATGTGCTTCATTATTTGATCAAATTTTCATGTGCTTTGTCATTCGTTCAAATTTTGATATGCTTCATCATTTGATCAACTTTTGATGTACTTCATTATTTGATCAAATTTTGATGTGCTTCATCATTCGTTCAAATTTTGATGTGCTTCATTATTTGATCAAATTTTCATGTGCTTTGTCATTCGTTCAAATTTTGATATGCTTCATCATTTGATCAACTTTTGATGTACTTCATTATTTGATCAAATTTTGATGTGCTTCATCATTCGTTCAAATTTTGACGTGCTTCATTATTTGATCAAATTTTCATGTGCTTTGTCATTCGTTCAAATTTTGAGGTACTTCATCATTTGATCAACTTTTGATGTACTTCATTATTTGATCAAATTTTGATGTGGTTCATCATTCGTTCAAATTTTGATGTGCTTCATTATTTGATCAACTTTTAACGTGCTTCGTCATTCGATCAATTTTTCATGTGTGCAAATAATTTGATCAAACTATAACATTGATATTTATCCGATCAACTATTACTCTGACGATCATCAACGAAGTTGATCAGTAAAGAGTAAAAACATATGCAGAAGACATCTTCCGACAATTTCATGAAACGCGACTCGCAGTTGAATATTTGAAGCGAAAAGACACATCGAGCATGCATCGAGTCGTCGAAGTTTCACGCATCTGTCGCTAGCAACTTAAGTCGGGTAGCCTGCGGTTTCACCGCGTTCGCATTCCGCTTAACTTCACCGTTTCCCATTCGCCTGCGATTCCATATACGCGCCGCGATTCGATCGATAACGGCTCGTTTAATTAAAGCAGCCACGCGAGTAAACGATGTGAAATCGTGGCAAAAACTCGAGATGTACTAGCAGTCGATCTTTGAAGCAGCGTGACTTCATCGATCATTCTACCAGCGTTTCGAATTTCTTGTCTAGCTGTTTTAATCCAGTGGTTCTGTTACCAAATATCGTGTTCAAATTTTCGAGTTATTGCGAAATTTACAAATGTGTGTTTGCGGTGTGTAATCATTAGACCACGTTCGATACATCAAAGTCCACTACGTAAACAGAAATTTATAGATTTTGAACCTAAGTCCTGATTACTTTGATGAGGTTACTGGACCAAATATACGATCATTTTTATCTTAGCTTATCTGCTAAATTGCTAAACAAATTGTTAGATTACCACTGTTCATGTTTAAACAATCTGCCAAGCAATAGAGTCGAAAATAATTTTATGGTTTTGTAGCAAAATTAGCCTGGCCAAAGGTACCCTAACTGCACAAGATTTATTTAAACTTTGTGAACTTACATAGGACATATATGAAATAACACATAACATATATTTATTCATATGAACATATATGACATAGGACAAGACATACACATATTCATATGAACATATATGCCTTAAGATATAACATACACATATTCATAAGAACATATATGTCATAAGATATAACATACACATATACATATGAACATATATACCTCAAAATATGACATACACATATTCATATGAGCATATACGTCATAAGACATAACATATACATATTCATATGAACATATATGTCTTAAGACATAACATGCACATATTCATATGAGCATATATGACATAGGACATAATATACACATATTCATATGAACATATATGTCTTAAGACATAACATACACATATTCATATGAACATATATGTCTTAAGACATAACATACACATATTCATATGAACATACATGTCTCAAGACATAACATACACATATTCATATGAACATATATGCCTCTTGACACAACATACATATATTCATATGAACATATATGTCATAAGACATAACATACACATATTCATATGAACATATACGTCATAAGACGTAACATACACATATTCATAAGAACATATATAACATAAGACATAACATATATGTATGTCCATAACCTGGTTAATTATCGATAGATAGCTGGAGGTAATTTTGACCGTCGAGGTTGACCAAGAATGGGTTTTAGAAGGTTTTCTGGGATTAGAAGAAAGCAAAGCTACCGAAGCGAGTCGATCAAACGTCAAGTGGTAGCCTACTTCTGAAGTTGGTACAGAGAGGAGTCGATGACTCAACGTTCAAGGATAGACGAGTTTGAAGAACCCAGACGATTATTTCACACCTTGAGAAACAAGTTTCGTTTCTCAAGGAATTATCATCAACAAGCGGAACTCTTTACACCATAGCAATTAACGCGTTTCGTACCGCGTGAAATTCAAAGTTTGCGGTCAATGCTTTAAACCGGGACAAAGATTACTCCCCCGCATTTACATACAGTTCCTCTTCCTTAATCCTTAATTATCACTTTCACATTTGCGCAGGTAAACTAGACTAAAATATTTTACCCGGCTTAATTCAAAATATATTTTCAATTTTTCAATCTATGCAATAAGGACAATGCATCGTTCGATTAACCACAAATTGTTTCAACTTGATTTAAAAAAAAATTTGTATGAAGTCTAACTTTTTGTGATTTGAGTAGCAAGAAATCTTAGGGATAATTCGATGTAAGAAATGTAAAAGATAAAAACGCTATCGAACAGTACCCAGAATCGATTTCAGTTCGACCCGTTCCACGGTAAAAGGAAAGCGATCGTGATTGCGCGAAACTATGCGGTCGTTACGGTGTATCGCGACGAATTTCTTCGTTTCGAGGAATAAAGTGGCGTCAGCGAGCGTAAAGAACAACCGAGAGTAACGAAAACGAAAAAGAGGATCATCCAACGAGCGAGACCAGGTCGAAAGCAACTTGACATCTCTGTGTCGGATTTCAGAGACTCTTTTGGCAGCGAACCGCTGCGATATGTCATCCTGTTAAGCACGAACACGACCGTAATGTCGGCCGTGTTATTTCCCGATCGAAGACCTTACGATTTTACTGTCGACTACAAAGCACAGTTCATTCGCATGCAAATTATGTAACCTTACAAATATTTTATTGTTGTCCACAATAATGTTCTATGATTATTGTTTGAAGATAGAGAAGGCCTGCCAATCGATAGCAACGTTATCGTGCTCCAGTGAACATTAATCGCGGCGTTTAGAAATTTGATAATTAAATTAACCGTATTACGCTAACCCCGTCTTCTTCGGTTGAAACAGCGAGCGATGTGTACACGTCGATAACATTTGTGTTCCGTGAATCGTAACAAAATTACAAACACGGAAGCGCGTTATCCAAAGCACCGTAATAGCGCGCGATTACAAACGAATTAATCTCATTAACGCGCGAAAATAAATCAATTTCCCGTGTGAAATTTCATTAAACGCGGGATCACTTTAATCCGGCTGTACAAGTGAAATATAGAACATCGGAAAGGTATTTGTAAAGATCATACTGATAGCGTGATTTAAACACGGCTGTCGGACACGATGAAATACAATGCGTTAAAGATACAACGGTGTGCTGGTGCACGGAGAAAACGAAAGGGAAACGTGGGGACATGATGCGGGGAAAGCACTATGCGCTGAAGATGCGATGTAGTGGAAATGGTACGGGCAAATGATATAGTGCAGAGAGACTAGTGTCGAATACGCATCGAAGGCATCACGAGTTGGGAAGACTGTGCATCGAGGATAAAACGCGTTGAATATACCACGCTTTGGATATATGATGAGTCGAATATATTACGCGTCGAATACACTACGCGTCGAATTCACCACGCACCGAATACACCACGCGTCGACTACACCATGCGTCGAATTCACCATGCGCCGAATTCACCACGCGTCGAATACGCCACGCGTCGAGTACACCATGCGTCGAATACACCACGCGTTGAATACACCACGCGTCGAATATACTACGCGTCGAGTACACCACGCGCCGAATTCACCACGCGTCGAATACACCACGCGCCGAATTCACCACGCGTTGAATACACCACGCGTTGAATACACCACGTGCCGAATTCACCACGCGTCGAATACACCACGCGTCGAGTACACCATGCGTCGAATACACCACGCGTCGAATACACCACACTTTGAATACACCACGCGTTGAATACACCACGTGCCGAATTCACCACGCGTCGAATACACCACGCGTCGAATACACCACGCGTCGAGTACACCACGCGTTAAATACACCACGCTTCGAGTACACCACGCGCCGAATTCACCACGCGTTGAATACACCACGTGCCGAATTCACCACGCGTCGAATACACCACGCGTCGAGTACACCACGCGTTGAATACACAACGCATCGAATATACTACGCACTGAATTCACCACGCGTCGAATACCCCACGCGCCGAATACACCACGCGTCGAATACACCGCGAGCTAAGTCCTAAATAATCAATGAGGTAGAAAAATAGTGGAAGAAGCCACAAAGGTTTCGAGAAAAGAGTTGACAGAGACAGTAAATGATAAAGGAACGCGCGGGAATCGCATCCCTGAGAACCAGGTTGAAAATTAATTGCATCCCAGCCACCGCGTAATTAGTAATTTTGTTCTAATTAAGGAAGACTATTCGCGCGGAGGAAAAACGAGCCGCTTGAGAGCCGTGCGAGGAACGAGCGCAAAAACGGCCAGCTGGACGTAAATTAATCCTCGATGAGCCTTTTTTTACATGGCTCCCCTATATACTTCAAACAGGAATGCGTTTTATGTCGGAGCTTACGGAATCGCGTGTCTCGGAAATTTAATTGAGGTTCGGTTGATCGAGGGATCATTAAGCCCGATTCCCACTGGCGATTTTTATTAGAGTACGAAAACAAGGTGGAAAAACGTTCCTCTTTCGAGCGAAGAGAAACGAACGAGCGATTTCATTGTTTTTAATCCATTGCACTTCTGTGGCTATATTTCTTTTGGATCTTGCGAATAATTCTGATAAATAGATTGGTTGAATTTGCATTTATTTGTAGTGAAAATAAATAAATTTGTAATCTTTTTGTAAATTAAAGAGATGGTAGGAGGATTTAAGTGCAAGAGGTTAACTGTCAAGTTACCTTGATAAAATTTTCAGTCACATCTAGCTAGTTTTTCATTTGATCTAGCTAGCTTTGGTCGAACACAACGATTCGAGTAGTACTAGAAATGCCAGCACAAAATCCCTCTAAAAATCAGATTCATCCAACGCATTGTCTCGCATATCCACCCCTGTGGCGAGAAGGCAACCCCTCTAAACCGAGCATAAAAAGACACCCCAAACACCGTGTCATGATTTAAAAGACGCGGATGAAACTTGTAAACCAAGCATTGTTCGTCCACCCTTTCTTTTCACACGGTCCAACTGAACCTCGCAGTGTTACCGAGGGTGCATCTTATTTTCAAAACACCTCGCTAACTAGCGAGAACGAACGAAATAGGGGTGCCAACATGACCCAGTGATTTACCGTGGCCGGTTTACGGGCTGATGCATCAGTTGCCGGCAGACTATCCAATGGAACTAAACTTACCTCGTTTATCCGTCTTGCTATCCTTACGTTACAAACTGATTCCTAAACCGATTAACTGGGACCTCGTCGTATATACACGTTCTGAAAGACGGCGAGTTAATGGCGGCGACTATTACACCTCTTGGGAGATTCATTAGGTGTTACGTGAGACGGAACCGAGATTGTGTAATCGTAAAAAGAGCGTTATGTAATAATTAGAAATTATGATTAGGTTACGAATCTGGTTTTAATTTGCCGTGTTTTTTGGTGCGCTGCACTTTCAATTTCTATGCTATTGCTAGACTTCTATTTTCGAATTCTATTTTTGACGCGTGGTATATTCGACGCGTTGTGAATTCGGCGCGTTGTGTATTCAACGCGTGGTGTTTTCGACGCATGGTGTACTCGACGCGTGGTGTATTCGACGCGTGGTGAATTCGGCGCGTGGTGTACTCGACGCGTAGTATATTCGATGCGTGGTGTATTTGGCGCGTGGTGTACTCGACACGTAGTATATTCGACGCGTGGTATATTCGGCGCGTGGTGAATTCGGCGCGTGGTGAATTCGGCGGGTGGTGTACTGGACGCGTAGTATATTCGATGCGTGGTGTATTCGGCGCGTGGTGTACTCGACGCGTGGTATATTCGGCGCGTGGTGAATTCGGCGCGTGGTGAATTCGACGCGTGGTGAATTCGGCGCGTTGTGTATTCAACGCGTGGTGTATTCGACGCATGGTGTACTCGACGCGTAGTATATTCGACGCGTGGTGTATTCGACGCATGGGGTAATCGGCGCGTGGTGTATTCAACGCTTGGTATATTCGATGCGTGGTGAATTCGGCGCGTTGTATATTCAACGCGTGGTGTATTCGACGCATGGTGTACTCGACGCGTGGTGAATTCGACGCGTGGTGAATTCGGCGCGTGGTGCATTCGGCGCGTGGTGTATTCGACATATGGTGTATTCGACGCGTGGTGTATTCGACGAGTGGTGTATTCGACGCGTGGTATATTCGACGCGTTGTGCATTAAGCAAACCATAAGTAACTGTTTCAGATAGATTATCATTTCATAAGGACATTATATGAACTCTCTAAAAATTCATCCTCATACAATCCTATACCTATGCTGCACTATTACTCGGACCAATTTATATAATTAACCAAGATAGAAACTAATAAGACATGATCTATTTTTCGCTACCAGAATGAAATTGTTTAAATACCTTCCCATATTCAATTTGACCTAAAGAGTTTAAAATTGTTGCATAATTGAATGACCGGAATTTCCTGCGAACTAGATCCTGATGACCCTGAAACCGGTCGATTACGACCCTGAACCGGAACCGAGAACGAAAGTGATTTGGCATTTGCAACCTTAAGTCTGTCTCCGTTGCACAATCGTGGCCGCGACAGAACGCGAATAGAATATTCATGGTTGAAGCCGGCGAGAGGTGGAATCCCACCTTGGAAGGTGGGTGTCGAGCAGAGGTGTTTCCCGAGTCTCCAATAGTATTTTATGACGATATTAACGTCCACCTCGTCGTTTCATTAACCTTTACATCTGACAATCACATTCTCTTCGATGACAATGGTTACAAAATCGAAACGTGCGAGAGAACAACTATTCAAGTCTATTTAAAAATAAATTTTTAATTGTACTCTAGACTGAAATATAGTACGTACCTAAAAAAAAATAAAGTACTCTTCTTAAAACATGGTCTTTTATTAACTCATCCGCACATTTCCCGTGAAAATGCAAACTTCTAAAAACAGAAGTGATGCTTTTTCCGGAGCAAAAGCACTGCGCTAGTGTATCAGATACAAAAACGTTTGATCTAACTTTCCGAACGTGCAAATGTTGACCTCGTACCGTTAACTGTATCTCGCAAAACCCGAACGTATCGCTGCGATCCCTGTTTTTTTGGAAACTGCTCGCAAATACACTCTTTAGGAAAAGAAAGTGTTACGCAGATCGAAAGAAAGAGTAGAAATCGTGCGTCATCTGATTGTTCGTCGCCTGAGCGGATAGTTTTCACACGCGGCGAGGAAAGTAAATCGGTATTCGCGTTCCTTCGTCGAGCCGTGACAAAACTTCACGTGGAGAACAAAGTGTCGTTAACATCGACCGAGTAGAAATCGTGAGATATATCCGGCTGCCGCTTTAATTAACTGCGAACTTACGTGACTTAACGCGGAACACATTACAGTCTGTTCCACAAGAAAGTGTGCGGAAGCACCTCGATAATATGCCGCTTAGAAGATGAACAATTTTTTTATCTTAATGTACGCGTGAACCGGAGTATTGCACAACAGACATATTGTCATGAATCGCTCGTGAAAGCTGCGCTGTAATTTTTATTCTTTAGAACTTCGATAGATTAATTTCGACACGTGACTTTGGTGCGATTGAAGCTTGATGCGCTGTGAATTCGGTGTGTTAGAGCGTTATAGCGCTGTGAATTCGGCGCGTTAGGGTATTACAACGCTGTGAATTCGGCGCGTTAGGCTATTACAGCGCTGTGAATTCGGTGTGTTAGGGTACTACAGCGCTGTGAATTCGGCGCATTATGGTATTGCAGCGCTGTGAATTAGGTGCATGATGGTATTTCAGCGCTGTGGATTCAGAGCGTCAGGGTGTTATAGCGTTATCGATTCGGTGCGTTAGGGCGTTGTAGCGCTGTGAATTCGGCGCGTCGTGGTATTACAGCGCTGTGAATTCTGTGCGTTAGGGTATTTCAGCGCTGTGAATTCGGTGCGTTAGGGTATTACAGCGCTGTGAATTCCGCGCATTAGGGTATTACACCGCTGTGAATTCGGCGCATTATGGTATTGCAGCGCTGTGAATTCGGTGCATCATGGTATTGCAGCGCTGTGAATTCAGAGCGCCAGGGTGTTATAGCGTTGTCAATTCGGTGCGTTATCGGCGCTATAGCGCTGTGAATTCCTAGCGTCCCAATATCGAGGTGTTGTGATTTCGGCGCATCATAAATTTAGCGCGTTACAATTTCCATGCGTTGTAATTTCTAAGCGCTGGTACTTTCACGCGTTATAGTTCAGGGACTTAGTAATTCCAACGCGTTGTAAATTCGGGACGTTGCTATTTCAACGCATTGAGAATACGAAGTGTTGACGTATTGTTGCGTTGTGAATTCGGCGCGTTGCAATTTCAGTGCTCTGTGATTTCCACGCGTCAGAACTTTGACGCGCTAAGGTTTGAACGCGTTGTAAATTCAGGACATTGCAATTTCAGTGCGCTGTGAATTCCAAGCGTTGACATATTGTTGCGTTGTGAATTCGACGCGTATTATTTTCGACGCATTATGAATTCAGAGCATTGCAATTTTAATTCACTGTAATTTCAACGCGCTCAAACTGTGACGCGCTGTAGTTTGGACACGTAGTACCTTCGACGCGTTGTAAATTCAAGAAGTTGAAACCTTGATGCGCTGTGAATTCAGAGCGTTGACCTATTGTTACGTTGTGAATTCAGAACATAATATTTTCAACCTATTATGAATTCAATGGGTTACAATATCAATGCGTTGTAATCTCAACCTGTTGTAACTTCAACACTGTATATTCCGTGCATAATAACTTCACTTGCAACAGTTACAACGCACAGCAACTTCATAGGCCACAATTTCAGCGCACAGCAAATCATTCCCTACAATTTCAGCGCATAACTTCAGTGCCTCCCGACACGTCATAACTGAAACCGAATGTAATTTTAACGCGTTGCAATTTCGATGCACTATGAATTCGTCTTCTATCTTCGACGTGATACAATTTCAGTGCGAAGTGCCTGAACGTTACACCTTCATCTTGCGTTTTAGACAGGCTATAACTTCAGCGTGTTACATTTCGCGCATACCGAAAGGTCGCAGCGGTGCGTGAAAATTCACGCAAAGATGATAATGCACCGAACTAACAATTCCTAATGAGCAACCCGTTGACAACTGCATTAGATGTTTCTAATAAAAATACACTTATGTAACTATTTTGAATAATACCGCAACGATATCTGCGCTCGTCGATAATTCACCACCCATTTTTCCACAAAACAACGAGCAAATATTTTACCAGCAGAATATTAATAACGATAGGCCCGATAGGGAAGTTTCAATATAGCGATAATTTGATCGGACCGATTGATCCCAATTTTCAGTCACAGGGATAAAAACGGTAAAAAGATAACAATCGTTCAATTTGCGAGATCGAACGGCCGTGTAAGCTGTAGCAAGCCGGATAAAGGGGCTTTTCATGAAAATATAGCGACTTTTTTCCGCGACAGAGCGGAGCGTGCACGCGCGTATACACATATACGCGCATGGGCTTAACAAAAGGTTAGCGCGATAAATCTTTCGGCTAGACGGGGTTAAAAATTAACCCGCTTGTTACCCGGCTGGACCCCTCTGCCCCGATACTTTATCATGATCTACGGTTTTATTGTTCGAAGGAAATTTCCCGTGAAGAAAATTCGTCCCCCCACGCGCGCGTGCTCGCAGCGGAGCGTTGCGAAAATATCGCGCGACGAAACAATGCAAAAAGAAGGGAAACGTTTCTTTTTTTTTTGTTTATCGGATTCGAGCATCGGGCCATTTCAAAGAGTCGGGCCTTTGATCGATACCGTGCGAACCGGAAGCCTGAAAAAAACAACGTCGCTAGGGGTTCGCGAAACGATTTGCCTCCAACAAATTTAAATTCATTCGAAAATTCGCGTTTTAAAGGAAAACCCAGCTTCGTTTGCATATTCTCTTTATTACCAACGTTATTCTTTGTGCTGTGTTAAGTAGCAATTTCGCGAACTAACCTCGGCGAACATTTTTTATACACGGTACAATAAAATAAAGGTAAAATTACTCCCAAGAGATACAAAGAGATATATTTACCGTGGTTGAAAATTAAAAACTTTATACAGTTGGAAAAGTTAGAGGGGATGAAAATAGGAGCGATTAGGGGTCGAAGGTTCCACTAATCATCTCCGGACGCAAAGCGCAAAGAAACGGCAGGAAATTCGAGTGTTTCCCTTTTCTTCGAGAGTTTCGGAGCGAAGGGAGAAGAGCTTGTTTAATTGTGATTAACGTGCAACGGAAGAGGTTACAGCCAGTGAAATAAAATTAAAACGAACAAATGCTGCGCACTGCGGTATTCTAGAGTTGCTCACGCCCACACACACACACAGCCACCCCCTTGAAAAGCACTCTGCGCACCTCCGAACCATCCCTTCCATCCCTCTTTAACCCTGCCTCTTCCCACCCTGCGAGCCTTACTGTCGCGCGTTCAAACCCCTGTACAATGACGAAAAGCTCTTTACGTATTTTCCTGGCCACGAAACCGACCGTCCTTTTCTCTCCTACGCGACGGTCACGGAAATAACGAGCGACCGTTTCAACGAGCAAAATATTTCTCCCCGAAATCCTGCTAATGATATGAATCGCAAAAGTCGCGGGTGCCACTGTCGCTTGTCGTTCTTAAATCTTCCTAAGTGACCCCTTTGCGGTTATACTTCTTCTTACAAAAATACGTTTGGGAATAGTGAAATTAACGCAGGTTATTCTTTGTTTTGGTCTTGAATATTGCGATGCATACGAGAATGAAACATTGTGGGACTCAATGTGTAGCTGTTATCGGGCGAGTTGAATTATAGTCGAATGGAGATTATTTAATCGTATAAATTCATATTTATGGATTTAAAAACTAAGGCAACGTTTATCTCGGTTCATGCATCGCATTGTGCATCGACACGCGCTGCAACTTTGATGCGTTATAATTACGGTGTGTTGTAACTATCGTGTGGTGAAACTTTGTGCTGTTACTTCGATGCGTTGTAACGTTGACGTACGCTCATATTGAGGCGTCTAATGTCGATGCGTTGTATTCGCTGCGCGCTGTAACTTCGGCGCTTTGCAACTTTGACGCGTTGTAACCTTCTCGCGCTGTAATTTCGGCGCATTGTGACTTCGACGCGCTGTAATTTTGATGTGTTCTAACTTCGATGCACTGTAACTTGGAAGCGCCGTAACCGTGATGTGGTGTGATTTCGGCGCGTTGAAACTGACGCGCTGTAATTTCGACGCGTTGCAACTTTGGCGCGTTGTAACTTCTACGCGCTGTAATTTTGGCTCTTGGTAACTTCGATGTGTTGTAACTTTGACGCGCTGTCATTTCGACGCGCTGTAATTTCGACGCGCCGTAACTTCGACGCGCTGTAATTTCGACGCGCCGTAACTTCGACGCGCTGCAACTTCGACGCGCTGTAACTTCGACGCGCTGCAACTTGGACGCACTGTAACTTTGACGCGCCGTAACTTCGACGCGCTGCAACTTCGACGCTCTGTAATTTCGACGCGCCGTAACTTCGATGCGCTGTAATTTCGACGCGCCGTAACTTCGATGCGCTGTTATTTCGACGCGCTGGAACTTGGACGCGCTGTAACTTCCGCGCGCCGTAACTTCGACGCTTGGTAACTTCGACGCGCTGCAACTTGGACGCGCCGTAACTTCGACGCGTTGCAATTTCGACGCGTTGCAATTTCGACGCGCCGTAACTTCGACGCGCTGCAACTTGGACGCACTGTAACTTTGACGCGCCGTAACTTCGACGCGCTGCAACTTCGACGCTCTGTAATTTCGACGCTCTGTAATTTCGACGCGCCGTAACTTCGATGCGCTGTAATTTCGACGCGCCGTAACTTCGATGCGCTGTTATTTCGACGCGCTGGAACTTGGACGCGCTGTAACTTCGGCGCACCGTAACTTCGACGCTTGGTAACTTCGACGCGCTGCAACTTGGACGCGCCGTAACTTCGACGCGCTGCAACTTCGACTCGTTGCAATTTCGACGCGCCGTAACTTGGACGCGCTGCAACTTGGACGCGCTGTAACCTTGATGCGTTGTTACTGCTGCGCGCTGTAACTTTGATTCCCCGTAACTTCGACGCGCTGTAACCTTGATGCGTTGTCGTTCCTGCGCGCTGTAACTTAGAAGCATCGCAACTCCAGTGCATCATAACTTAATTTCAATGCAACATAAATCCAATTTAAAAGCGATCCACCATCGACATATCGAAACGTCGATAAGGCATAATGTGGAAGCGTTATAATTTGAGCAATATGCTCGCCTCCTAGAAAGAACGTAATGGAAGGCAATAAATTATTCCGGTTGGTGTTGCAGGGTCAATTACGTGGAAACATAGTGGCACGATACTACTAGACGAAACCTGCCATTTGTAACTACCGTGGGCCAAATTATGCCTGCTATCGAGTACATTAGGAAGCCATTGTCGAACGAACTATCGAACACGTTCGGGTAACTGTACACGACTCGATCGGCGAAGCTCCAATAAATCTCGACAATTAACCGCATCACGATTAGATCGAATCACGTGCCGCGTAATTGCGTGAACTCGAAGTTACAGGATGATTTTGCAGCCAGGTTTATGCTTTATCGGGTGACATTCTTTCGGGTAATATCTTATCAACTTGTATAAATAAATTCGCTTTGCTACCTGCTGTTGTTTTCGTATTTAACTGAGATCGGTTTCATATCTTCTTTGTTACGTATCTTCCTTGCAAGTAGAAGCGGAATGAAAGGAGAAGCAGATTGTTAGCGAGTAACAGTTCATTCGGAAGGTATAGACTCTAGTGTAAAATTTGAACATTTCGTTTTGAAAATAAAGCTAGTCTTTACTTTCGTGCTTCACCAAATAGCTGTTCGAAATCGTTTTAAAAAACGAACCGACAAGGCGTGTTTCTACCGATATGCAAACAACGGGAAATGTAAAATCGAATAAAACACAAACTGCATCGGTGCGAAACAAATGGACAATATTTTCGAAGCATGAGCGATTTTCCACTTTTCACGTAGCGTTCTGTATCGTTGTTCCATCTCGATGAACCCATCGAAAGGTCTACAAATGGAACAAAGGTCAAGTACCCCAGTGTCCCGGTTCTTCCTGGCGACCGAACGATCGGTAAAACACGCGAGACTGATAATTGGCATCGGTCCTACAACGTTCGAATCACACGGGACTGATCAATGGCTCGATCCAGCAAAGGGAACTGCTCCAAAATACTCCACAAAACTGTTCCGAGCCTAACGTTCCTTTCCGCTAACTCGTACCAGTCGTTATCTATCGCGTGGAAAATATTTTAATCCGCGGCTTGGTAGACGAACGGAAAAAAAAACGTTCCATCCGCTATTTCCTTTCGTTTTAATCCGACTCTTTTGTTTCTCGTTTCCTCGGGCAATTCCCTGTGGAAAAAGCCGGCACGAAATAAAGAATACAAACGTGGCACGTCCAATTTCCGTAACGTCGTTTGCAAACGCGTTAAAAGACAGCTGGAAGAGTATCGAAGATTCGAAGGAATCGAGGATATTTCCGGTTGCTGGATTTTTCCGCCGAGAAATATCAAACTCGACTGACAACGAAGTCTTTGTGATTCACTCGGTTAGGTCGATTTTCAGATTCTGCAGTTTTACAAATTATCGAATTTCTGGACTCATTGATTATCGGCGATCAATGGTTCAGAGCGTTTCTCAGTTCTTAGATTTCTTTGTTTCTGTATTTATGAGTTCTGGTATTCCTCAATTCCACATTCCTCAATTCCCACATTCTACAAATCTACTTTCAACGCGTCTCACATTCCCCAATTCCACATTTCCTAACTTCCATATTCCCTAATTTCATATTTCCTAATTCCCACATTCCCCAATTCCACATTCCTCAATTCCCATATTCCCCAATTCCCACATACCCCAATTCCCACATTCCCCAATTCCCATATTCCCCAATTCCCTCACTCCCCAAATTCCACTTACCCCAAATCCCTGACTCCCCAATTCCACTTACCCCAAATTCCTGATTCCCCAATTCCACATTCACCAATTCCACTTTCCTCAACTTCCACATTCCCCAATTCCCTCATTCTCCAAATCCCTCATTTCCCAATTCCACATTCCACATATCCTACATTCCATAATTCCTACATTCCCCAATTCCACTTACCCCAAATCCCTGATTTCCCAATTCCACATTCACCAATTCCACTTTCCCCAACTTCCACATTCCCCAATTCCACTTAACCCTAACTTCCACATTCCCCAATTCCCTCATTCTCCAAATCCCTCATTTCCCAATTCCACATTCCACATATCCTACATTCCATAATTCCTACATTCTACAATTCCACATTCCACATATCCTACATTCCACAATTCCTACATTCCACAATTCCTACATTCCACAATTCCTACACTCTACAATTCCACATTTCACATATCCTACATTCCACAATTCCTACATTTCACAATTCCTATATTCCACAATTCCTACATTTCACAATTCCTACATTCCCACAAACCCATATCCCCCAATTCTACACTTTCCAATTCCGCAATTCCCACATTTCAACACACCCAGCCAATCTCATTTCTACATTCCCACATCTCCACGTTCCCAAGCAATCAAGTGTCCATCAAATTCATAATACCCTCACATATCTAACATCAGTTCTACCCAAATTACTTGTACCGAAATTCGCTCCAGCTCATTTCTCTGTTACAGCAGCGTGTTGCCGTAGGGCCAAAAGCAATTTCGAACAAATCTAACGATACAGTAAGTTCCGGCGTTCGCGTTAGTATCGCAACATTTGTCGCGCGCGTATAATATACGTGGTTCATGCCGTTCTTGAGAGCACGCGGAAATTAAAGCGTGTAAAAAGCGTGGCAGGGAATCGCGCAACGGACACGGGGAGGTTGAAAAACCGCCTCATGGTTCATTTGCGGCAACGCGGAGATGAATTCGCGCGCGACACCATTGTCTGGTAACCGCGTTGTAATTCTCGCAATTCGCGGCACGATTACAGCGAACATGCGAGATTGTTCCGGGGGCCCAAAGGGATTCTATGCTCGCCTAGCGATCGTTATCAACTAAATTGCAAATGTCGTCCGACTTGTGCCGAGCAAAAAACTCGAAAAACCACGAAACTACGACGCGAACGGGGACGAAGGTATATTTCCACGAATATGTGATCGTGCTCGATGATAGTGGAATACGTCATTTAAATCTGAAAGCTGGAATTCCTGTCGTGTCTTCGTCAACTCGTTACGGTCACTAAGATTAGTAATTCTAATTAAGTATAATTGAATAGATAGTGGTAGAAATGGAAAGGAGTGAAAAGTTTTAGGTTAGTTAACATGATTCACGCGTTAGTTGTCGCTTGAAGGATCACGTGTTGAAATTCCTACGTGTAATATGTCGACAAGTTATGCATAGTATTAAAAATGTTGACATTGTGACTTGCTGGAAATTTTATGCGTTGTAACGTCAATGCAATGTGACGCGTTGTAACTTTGTTGCGCTGTGATTTAGGTACATCTCAATTTTATGCGCTGTGATTTTGTAGCGTTGTTGGTTCGGTGCACTGTGACTTTGACGCGTTGCAATTTTTACGCATTTTGAGTATGGTGCGCTGTCACTTTGACGCGTTATATCTTGGATGTGCTGTGGCTTTCGTGCGTTGTAATTATGGCGCATTGTGTGTGCGGTGCGCTGTTACTTTGACGCGTTGTAGCCTTGATGCGTTGTGAATTTGACGCGTTGTACGTTAGATGCGCTGTGACTTTGACGCGTTTTAATTTTTACGCATTTTGAGTATGGTGCGCTGTCACTTTGACGCGTTATATCTTGGATGTGCTGTGACTTTCGTGCGTTGTAATTATGGCGCATTGTATGTGCGGTGCGCTGTTACTTTGACGCGTTGTTACTTTGATGCGTTGTGAATTTGACGCGTCGTACGTTAGATGCGCTGTGACTTTGACGCGTTTTAATTTTTACGCATTTTGAGTATGGTGCGCTGTCACTTTGACGCGTTATATCTTGGATGTGCTGTGGCTTTCGTGCGTTGTAATTATGACGCATTGTGTGTGCGGTGCGCTGTTACTTTGACGCGTTGTAGCTTTGATGCGTTGTGAATTTGACGCGTTGTACGTTAGATGCGCTGTGACTGTCACGCGTCGTAATTTTTGCAAACTGCGAGTTTGATGCGCTGTGAGATTAACGTGTTGTACATTTGATGCGCTGTAATTTTTGCATACTATGCGTTTGATGCGCTGTAACTTTGACGTGGCGTGCCTTTAACGTACTGTGGTTTTGATGCGTTGTAATATTAAGACATTGTTAATTTGTTGCGCTGTGATTCTAATTTCCACACATTCTACCTTAAAAGCGCTGTGACTTCAACATAGCCTGAACGCGTTATCCAATAAATTTAATAAAAACTTCCGTGTTCGGTCAACACAAAATTCAAAAAATTTCCAAGATCAGCATGCGCTCATCCTTGAAAATAAAATGTGGAATCCCATTTTAATTTATTCATAATAGCTCAGACGAATAAATCAATGTCGTAACGTTTGCGTGGAAATGTTCGAACGAAAGGGCAAGTGATCGAACAGAAGGAGTTCCCCAACAAGTAAAAGTAAGAGAGAAGAACGGTTGCATGCATATGCAAATTTGCTCGACGTCGAGGACAACAGGTATCGCTATCCTCTTCGAGTCCGAGACTATAGACGTCAGTCAAATATTTACACGAACCACTCGACCAGCAACCTGCCCTAAAGCGCGATCGAAATTAATCTTTAGGGTATTTGCAGCTATCCAGACAACCGAACAAATAAACAGTTTAAGCTTTTCGCCAAGCTAATGCAGCCGGAAGCCGCTTAACAAAAGAGTTGATTTCGAATTCCAAGCAATATATAGCCGGATATTAACTCGTTCGATATTACATCCGGGTTTTGTTCTCCCGACGTATGATACGATCTTGAATCGAATTTTAATATCTATTCTCGTCTTTCAAATTTTCTATTTCGTCTCAATCTTGTCTCATTTGCGACTTGAATGTGAAATTTTCAAATAAAAAATTGTCAAGTCTGAACGCGGAGCTTTTGTCGACTAAACTCTGCAGTTTGTTCTGCACCGAATAAAACCATCACCGAGAAACAATGCCGTTAGATAATTACTCCGGTGTTGCGGGAAACAATCCAATCCCGAAACAAATTTGATAAACTTTAAAAAAGTACATCTATCTCGTTAACCTAAATGGCTTTCTGTTTCCATCGAACACAAGTAATACGGTCACATCCGCACCGGAGACAAACGCGTTTCAGTGGCAATTACACAGTGACCAATTATACAAGCTGCAACAGTCGGTTATTTAACGCGAATCCGACACACACGTGTACTCTCACACACACACATACACACATCACCATCCAACTCTGCCGCCTGCATTTAATTGTCGCTTCTTTACAACGGCAATAAACAATGGTCCAACTCGCAGAGGATACAACACGAAACAATAAATTAAACAATTTCCGTACATTATCTCTGACTTTGATGCGCTGTCATTTCGATGCGCAATCATTTTAATGTGCTATTATTTTGACGCGGTTAGACATTCACACAGCAAGATTATAATGCGTTGTTACTTGGACGAGGTATTACTTTGCTGCGTTGCAAGTTCGACGCGCTGTAATTTCGGCGCATTGGAACGTTGACGCGCTGTAATTTCGGCGCGTTGGAACGTTGACGCGCTGTAATTTCGGCGCGTTGGAACATTGACGCGCTGTAATTTCGGCGCGTGGTAACTTAAACGCGTTGTAACTTCGACGCACTGTAATTTCGGCACGTTGGAACTTTGACGCACTGTACTTTCGACGCGTTGTGACTCTGGCGCGCTGTAATTTCGACGCTTTGCAACCTTAACGCGCTGTAATTTCGGCGCGTTAGAACGTTGACGCGCTGTAATTTCGACGCGTTGGAGCGTTGACGCGTTGTAATTTCGATGCGTTGTGACTTTGACGCGCTGTGATTTCGGCACCTGGTAACTTTGATGCGTTGTAACTTCGACGCACTGTAATTTCGGCGCGTTGGAACTTTGACGCACTGTACTTTCGACGCGTTGTGACTCTGGCGCGCTGTAATTTCGACGCTTTGCAACCTTAACGCGCTGTAATTTTGGCGCGTTGTAACTTCTACGCGCTGTAATTTCGGAGCGTTGTAACTTCTACGCGCTATAATTTCGGCGCGTTGTAATTTCGACGCGTTGGAACTTCGACGCGCTGTAATTTCGACGCGTTGTGACTTTGACGCGTTGCAACCTTGACGCATTGTAATGTCGGTGCTTGGTAACTTTAACGCGTTGGAACTTTGACGCGCTGTAATTTCGACGCGTTGCAAGCTTGACGCGCTGTAATTTCGACGCGTTGCAACCTTGATGCGCTGTAATTTCGACGCGTTGCAACCTTGGCGCGCTGTAATTTCGGTGCTTCGTAACTTTGACGCGTTGTAGCTTCGAAGCTGGGTAACTTTGACGCGATGTAATTTCGACGCGCTGTAACTTTGCGAAAGCTGTAACATTGGCGCGCTCTAACTGTAATGCGCTGTAATTTTGTAGCGTTCTAACCATGGCACGTTGTAACTTCGATGCATTCTAACTTTGACGCGCTGTAATTTCAATGCTTTACTCCATCAACGCGCTGTGATTTTACAGCGCTATATTGTTAATAAACCCCCACAAGTATTGAATACCGTAATTACCTTAAAATTTCAGCCCAAATTTACTACCCCTACTAAACCATAGGTGTTAACGCAAATATGATATATCGAAGTATGCAAACTACACATCAAATTAATTCGCGAAATTCACGGCCTACAGAGCAAATAATTTCTGTACGCTTTGTAAACTTCGACATATAGGTATAACGTTAATGCACAATTATTTGCGGTCTATTCGTTGCCATAATTTGATCCCGATGAAATATCATATCGCAGTGATTGGGGATGCAATCGAATTAACCGACGGAGGCGATCGTAAACAGGATCTATTTTTTCCAACGTCGGGACGAGAATGTCGTCGTTCCGTCGAATAGCTAGCATGCCCCACAATAGAACGGTATGCACGCATACCACACTGCAAGAGACACATGCGTGAACACCAGAATCGGGTCACCGAAATGGGAATCAACGATCAGCCTATTTTCCAGATTCTGAACGTATATGCCCACACACGAGAAGCGTGTACACAAATGCGTTGATGAATTTCCGTTTTCGTTGTTTTCTAATGGTTTCCTGGGACGGTGGTTATGCAACCAGCACCGAAAATCGAGGATTTTAACAACGGATGAAGAAATTTTATTCGAACGGATTGAATCGCAGCAGTCTTGTTATATCATCAAAGTTGTATGACCAAGCATTATAACGCCGCACGCTGGGTGATTAAGTGTTATGTGACTAACGCGACAGTACCCATGAATCATCACCTTCACGACTCTCTGAGCAGTAAAGTACGGAAGCGGCGATGTAACGAAGGTGTGATTGTGACTTAATTTGATCGAAAGCTATTGGCTTTTAGAGATATATTTGAAGAAAGGGGAAGTCTGAAGATTCGAATGCGATTTGCGAATAGATGAGGTTCCTTCAAATTTGGACGATGAAGAATCGATATTATCTGTACAAGTCCTCTGAGTACGAAAGTACGGAAGCGGCGAATTTGCAAATTTGACGCGCTGTAATTGCTATGCGTTGTAACTTTGACGCGTTGTAATTTCGACGCGTTGTAACTTCGACGCATTGTAATTTCGACTCGTTGCAACATTGACGTGCTGTAATTTCGACGCATGGTAACTTCGACGCGCTCTAATTTCGGCGCTTGGCAAATTCGACGCGCTGTAATTTCGACGCTTAGTAACTTCGACGCGCTGTAATTTCGACGCGTTGCAAATTCGACGCGCTGTAATTTCGGCGCTTGGTAACTTCGGCGCGCTGTAATTTCGACGCGTTGCAACATCGACGCGCTGTAATTTCGGCGCTTGGTAACTTCGACGCGCTGTAATTTCGACGCGTTGTAACTTTGACGCGCCGCAAATTCGACGCGCTGTAATTTCGACGCTTGGTAACTTCGACGCGTTGTGAATTCGACGCGCTGTAATTTCGACGCTTAGTAACTTCGACGCGCTGTAATTTCGACGCGTTGCAACTTCGACGCGCTGTAATTTCGACGCGTTGCGAATTCGACGCGTTGCGAATTCGACGCGTTGCGAATTCGACGCTTGGTAACTTCGACGCGCTGTAATTTCGACGCGTTGCGAATTCGACGCGTTGCGAATTCGACGCTTGGTAACTTCGACGCGCTGTAATTTCGACGCGTTGCAACTTCGACGCGCTGTAGCTTCAGCGCTTGGTAACTTCGACGCGCTGTAATTTCGACGCGTTGCAACTTCGACGCGCTGTAATTTCGGCGCTTGGTAACTTCGACGCGCTGTAATTTCTACGCGTTGCAACTTCGACGCGCTGTAATTTCGGCGCGTTGCAACTTTGACGCGCTGTAATTTCGGCGCTTGGTAACTTCGATGCGCTGTAATTTCGACGCGTAGCAACCTTGACGCGCTGTAATTTCGGCGCATTGCAACTTTAACGCGCTGTAATTTCGACGCGTTGCAACCTTGACGCGCTGTAATTTCGGCGCTTGGTAACTTCAATATAATGAAGTCGGGGTGATATTTAAAGAAAGTGTCCAAACAGTGATATTTAAAGAAAGTCTCCAAAAGTCTATGGAAGGTGTTCGAATGCAATTTGTGAGCAAATAACATTCCGTCAAATTTAAACAATCAGGAATCGCGTTACTTTGTACAGTGGTCCAATAACAGAGATTAAAAGGATAGATAGCAAGTTTCCCTTTGAAAATTCGCTTCACCGCATATTACATTCCCGTTAGACGGATAATATTGAAAGCCAATTGTTGGCCTTTGCGTTCAATAAAGGGTATTCTTTAAAATAGAAAAAAAAGAAAAAAGAAATACTTACAGTCGTTCGATAACATGAGTTGAACGAAATCGATGAACGGAAATTAAAGTCTGTCCTGAAACGTCCGATAAAAACGATACACGAGCTTGGATCAGGACACAACTGCGTTCGTTATTCAACTTTTTTGCCTACTGTCGTATTATCTGCATACATTTTATTGTCACTGTTGTTCCATTAAAATGATATTAAACGCTGTATGACTCGAGTCCAGTGCGGGTGTATCATGAAAACGCTCTGCTAACTTTTCGTGTTAAAAGGATTGAGGTTGCATTACGGTTGGAAATTGGAGATTTGTGGATTTCGACATTTAGGGCTTTGGATTTCGAGATTTGGGAATGTGGACTTGTGAATTTGAACACCTGGAAAATTACAAGTAGACTTTCAAATTTAGAGATTTGTTTCTGAATCTTTAAATTATCTATTTCTTGAGTCCACATCGCTGACTGCGAAATTGACTGATTACTTAATCAACAAACTTGTACGATCCCAATTTTTTGAGGCAAGTTCACAAATTTCAAAACTTACAACCTTTAATGTTCACAAATTCTTAAACTAACAAACTGTCTAATTTTTAAATTACCACATTATCAAACCTTCAAGTCCCCAAATTCCTAAATTCCCAAATTTCTAAGAGTCCACCTCCCCAAATCCTAAAATACCCCAAATTTTACGATTTCTCCACCACACATTGGTCACCCAATTCCTCCACGTTCCTCATGCTAAACAACGATCCCCTATTTCAACCCAGTTTCCAGTTGCTCGTAGCACAAACCTGCGTTAGGTGCCCAGCCCAAGGGGTTGATAAACCCAAAAGGAGCACATAGTACGTAGCATGTGGTCTGGTTGTGAAATATTAAAAAAGACCTTCGATATTCCACCGAACGCGGACGCGGTAAATATTTTTACGACAAGATGTATCGTCGTTTTACAACGCTCGTAAAACAGCCGGCGAGTTGATGCTGCGCACAGTGTCGATACCTTGCTACAGGTTCGCCCCTGAAGAGGTTTCTCTCCGACGAAATTCTCCGATAAAAATGAGAACGTACTATACTACGCGGCGCGTGTTACGCGATATACGCGTTGTTAACAAACGATCCGGCGATATTTTGCCGTTATCCAAGTATGGCTAGCGGCCTCCGGCCGACGATGTTTATTCGTGAGCGTAAATTGTCGCGAAATTTCGCGAGAACCGGGGCTCTTTTTGTGTAGTTTCGTCTTTCGTGAATTATCTTGGGTGGCGTATCTGTGTTTTCGGGGCTTTTGCGAGTTTGGGGGTCGAAGGTGAGAGGATTTGGAGGTTTGGAATTAAGGCATTTGAGAGATTGGGGAATTGGAAGTTGGGTGATTGGAGATTTGGGGACGTGAGAAGGTGGTAGTGTGGACATTTGGGGACCTGAGAATTTGAGTTGAAAACTTAGGAGTTTGGGGATTTGGATTCTTAGAAGTTTGGGAGTTCCCGAATTTGGGGATTTGCAGATTTGGACTCTTAGGAATTGGGGCATTTGGAGATTTGGACTCTTAGAAGTTTGAGGATTTGGAGATTTGGATTCTTAGGAGTTTGGGGATTTGGAGATTTGGATTCTTAAAAGTTTGGGAGTTCCCGAATTTGGGGATTTGGAGATTTGGACTCTTAGGAATTGGGGCATTTGGAGATTTGGACTCTTAGAAGTTTGAGGATTTGGAGATTTGGACTCTTAGGAGTTTAGGGATTTGGAGATTTGGATTCTTAAAACTTTGGGAGTTCCCGAATTTGGGGATTTGGAGATTTGGACTCTTAGGAATTGGGGCATTTGGAGATTTGGACTCTTAGAAGTTTGAGGATTTGGAGATTTGGACTCTTAGGAGTTTAGGGATTTCGAGATTTGGATTCTTAAAAGTTTGGGAGTTCCCGAATTTGGGGATTTGGAGATTTGGACTCTTAGGAATTGGGGCATTTGGAGATTTGGACTCTTAGAAGTTTGAGCATTTGGAGATTTGGACTCTTAGGAGTTTGGGGATTTGGAGATTTGGACTCTTAGGAGTTTAGGGATTTGGACATTTGGACTCTTAGAAATTTGAAGATTAGGAGATTTGGATTCTTAAAAGTTTAGGAGTTTTTAAATTTGGGGATTTGGAGATGTGGACTCCTAGAAGTTTTGGAAATTAGGAATTTAGTAATTTGGAGACTTGAACTCTTGGTACTTGGGAAATTAGGGATTTGGGGATCTGGAGATTTGTACTCTTAGAAATTTGCGAATTTAGGGATTTAAGGTCTCGAAGATCCAGAAGTTTGAGTACTTGGGGACCTAAAAGTTTGAGGACCTTAAAATCAGAGCCTGTGGATCAGGCAACCTAGTAATTTAGAAATGTGAACATCTAAGAAATCAATCAAACATCCCACAAAATTTATCCAGATTTGAGAACTTACAGACCTAGCAGTTTGCACATTTGAATCTAGCACTTCCAAAATGTGAAGATATAAAGATTCTAAAATTCAATTTCAAAAATTGAGAATATATCTTCTAATTAACAAAACAAAAATTGATGAACAACACCCTAAACATCTAAACATCTGAACTTTCAAAGTCTCTAAAAAAAATTTGAAAACAAGCATTAAATGCTCAGAAAATTCCAAATATCTACCCATCACCGAGCTCTGAGAGCAGCTGCATGCAATTAGAAGATTTATTGTTGGTCTACGACCCATTCTTTGGGCGTCCTATTTGTAGAAAGAACGATTCCATAGAATCGGGATAATGAAACTTTTTTCGAATTCACAACTGGATGTCCCCTGTCCCGAATGCTCGATCATGCAACGACGCACAGAAACGCTTCGATCGTGGCTTTCGAATTTAATGGGCGAATCGTTTCCTGCAGGATCGGACGATTAGTCCGCTCCATTAGAGCGTCAGCGATTAACACCGCCCCAGCGACCATGGAAAATCGCGATTCGACGAGAAGAATCGTTCTCCTCTCGAAACGCGGATTCACCCCCGATTTCGAGCACGATAGAAAAAAAGGATATCGTGTTCCGTCGATTTCGGAGTTTTTAAACGGTCCATCAAAGCGGACCTCGTTTTATTACACTCTGACATTACAAGTAGAAGAAAAGGTGAATAAGTAGCACAATGATAAATAATTGTAAAGCAGGATCGTTAATGGCAGGAAGTAGGAAATCTTTCAACCACCGCAAATAGAAATCGTTAAAAATAAAAGCGGTGTATATTTGATGTCCCTCGGAAACGGATCCTTATCGATTAAACTGAATTAAATTCTTGTTATCTGTAACAACCGGAAGGGTATTGATCTAAACTCGAAGATTCTATTTTAAGTTCGTTAACGATACAATATCACCAACGAATGTTATCGACAACTTTGACATTTTGCATCGACTCGAAACTTCCAACAATTTTGATTTAAACATTTCAATTAAAGTCCCAATATACGATTGCGTTATTTCGGTTCCAATTAAAATTAAAAAGCAAACCGAACGCGAAAATGTCGAATTACAGTCTCTCTTCCGGGGTGTCGAATAATAAAAGAACCTGTTCGGAGCTTGTCGCAAATTGCGTTCCGTTGTAGGCATCGTTGCGTTCGAGAGAAACTTAAAAGCGACGATCGTTCGACGAGAGAACAAATTATCTTCGTTACGCGTATTCGCTAACGACGCTCGTTATTACGAAAACAAACAACGCTCGTCGGTTTCTCATGACTCGCGAATCGAAAGACGGTTCCCGATAACGGTCACTCTAATTTAGAGCTCTCATGAAACTCTTACCACTCGAATGGCTTTCACTTTGCTATTCAACGTGTAACGGACGTGCTGTTATGTTACTTCCGTTGGTAGCGTTAAATCTTAAGCGTGGGACTTTGATGCGCTGTATTATGATATGAAATTATTTCTATGCGCTGCGATTACAAGTAGTAATTTTGGGGCACTGTAAACTTGATGTGTAGTAATTTTAATGCGCTGTAATTTCGATGTGCTGTAATAACAGCATGTAGTAATGTTGACGCGCTGTAATTCCGACGCGTAATAATTTTGGCGTGCTGTAATTTTAAGACTTAGTCATTTTGCCGCGTTGTAATCTCAGCGCTTCGAAATTACTGCAAGCTGTAATTTCGACGCGTAGTAATTTTAGCGCGCTGTAACCTCAACGTTTAGTAATTTTGGCGCGCTATAATTTCGACGCGTACTAATTTTGGCGCGCTGTAATCTCAACGCGTAGTAATTTTGACGCGCTGTAATCTCAACACGTAGTAATTTCGACGCGTAGTAATTTTAGCGCGCTGCGATCTCGTCGCGTAGTAAATTTAACGCGCTGTAATCTCAACGCGTAAAAATTTTGGCGCGCTGTAATTTCGATGCGTAGTAATTTTGGCGCGCTGTAATTTCGATGCGTAGTAATTTTGGCGCGCTGTAATTTCGATGCGTAGTAATTTTGGCGCGCTGTAATTTCGACGCGTAGTAATTTTGACGCGCTGTAATCTCGACGCGTAGTAATTTTGGCGCGCTGTAACTTCAGCGCTTAGTAACTTCGGTGCGCTGTAATTTCGACGCGCAGTAATTTTGGCGCGCTGCAATCTCTACGCGCTGTAATTTCGACGCGTAGTAATTTTAACGCGCAGTAATTTCAACGCGTAGAAATTTTGGCGCGCTGTAATTTCGACGCGTAGTAATTTTGGCGCGCTGTAATTTCGACGCGTAGTAATTTTGGCGCGCTGTAATTTCGACGCGTAGTAATTTTAGCGCGCTGTAATTTCGACGCGTAGTAATTTTAACGCGCTATAATTTCGACGCGTAGTAATTTTAGCGCGCTGTAATTTCGACGCATAGTAATTTGATAGCGTTGTAATCTCAACGCGTAGTAATTTTGGCGCGCTGTAATTTCAACGCGTAGAAATTTCGACGCGTAGTAATTTTAGCGCGCTGTAATCTCAACGCGTAGTAATTTTGGCGCGCTGTAATCTCAGCGCGTACTAATTTCGGCGCGCTGTAATTTTGACGCGTAGTAATTTTAACGCGCTGTAATCTCAACGCGCCATAATTTCGACGCGTATTAATTTCAGCGCGCTGTAATCTCTACGCGTAGTAATTTTGTTGCGCTGTAATCTCGACGCGTAGTAATATTGGCGCGCTGTAATTCCGACACGCTGTAATATCTACGCGTAATAATTTGATGCGCTGTCATTTTGACGCGCTGTAGTTTCGACACCTTGTAATGTTGCCGCGCTGTCATTTGAATGTATAGTATTTTTAACGCGCTATATTTCTGCACATTTTGACAAGCTATACTTGATTTTAACAAGCTGTACTTCATCACGCTAAACTTTTGCAGTTGATAATTTCAACGCGTAACAATTCCCTGCGTCGCACTTTGACACATAATTTAAAGCGTTGTTCACCATAATCTACGAAGTCAAAATTTACGTATCTTGTCAGAATTACATTCAACCTTCCGAAGAATTAAAGAGTACCGTGGTTCACTATACAACCATCGTAAAGAAATCGCAAAACGGCCCCACGTAGCACGTACCGCGTCAAAAATAAGTTCACGCTGGATTTCAATGGTTTATTCACCAGTTGCTTTGAAGCTGCACACGCTGCTACGAGCAGCGCGTGCCCACGCTTAGCTCCATTCACGTAAATACGTCCGTCAATCTTTTCAGCCTCGACTGGCATCATTGAACAAATATTAAACTGATCTTTGTTCTTGCTAATCCTATTTTCATAATAATAATACGCGAATCAACTTGCGAAAGTTATTGTAGAGAATCGAGTAAATTCACTGTCTGACGATTAAACGGATGAATTTATTAAAAGTACGAGACGAGCGATAATTTGCTAGATTTCTTGTTCGAGTATCTCGCTTAATGACTCGCGAGACGAGTCGGATCATGAAGCACGAGTTTTATTCATCGCGGAACAAAATATCCGTAACGGGTACGCCCGAGTGACATTGAGGATCAGTTCCACCCTGTTTTCTTCGACTCGCGCGTACTTTTACGCCGCGTTACCTCGCGTGTTTAACGTGTTTACGCGGAGAAGCAATAAGAACGAGAGTTGATAGCGAGTTATGAAAAACCTGTTCGGTCGACTTTAAAATGCGACTCGGGAGCAAAAGTAATTTAAACCGGCAAAGTTAATTTTCGTCTTCTCGGGGGACGTTAAGGAAACAGATCAAAGCTCCACGTTTGGCGACAAATTTGTTATCGTACTTGGGTTGTTAATCAAATTAACGCTATACTTTAAACTAGTAATCCAAAGATAGTTACGAACAATATTTTACTTTACGCGAATACAGGAATTACGCACGAATTAAATTTCGTATAATAACAAATGAGTTCATAGTACTGTTTACATTATGAACTACTATGACAAAGCTCAACAGGAAGTGTTGATAAAATCGGTATAAATTAGCCTACAATATAGTTCTACATTGAAAAACTTATCGAACTGATTCACGGGTAGTAAATTGCACGAGGGGATCTAACGACGCGCGTTCCGGTCGCCGAGTTCCCGGCACGGGCCATTGAGATTGTTTGCAAAGGCATCACGAGCATCGTGGGTTGCTAATAAAGACAATAACGTGGACCAGAAACACCGTTACACACCACGCATTAACCGTTTGCTACACTTCGCCTTCGACAACTCGAATTCTTTACCTCGTGAACCAATCACGTGACGTGTAAACCGATCACGTGACCCAGCGTTCCAGTTTCGAACGTGGGATGGGTGCGCATCGAATTTTTATTATATCGTAACCGGACAAATTATACCGCGTCCCGTTCTCGGATAACCGATGCACCCAAACGCGTTTAACGGCCCGACGAATTCGAAACGTCTCCGTTCCAATAACACTGTACATTTTCTTTACGTTTCGATTGTTAAAATTTCTCCGAGGGTTCGTCGAACCGTGATAAAAAATACGAGAAGCATCAACGAGAATGACAACACGAGGTTTCAAGGTTAAACGAATTCGATAAACGAGACACAAACCGACACTGTCTTTTTTGCGCGCAAGGGCTGCGCCGTCACATGGCGGCTAAGATCACGTCATCGACATACGTACAAATTACAAGCGTGAATAAACTGCACGTACCTTAGTATCGCGCGACGTGTGGTAGTAGTAAACAAAGGCGAACATCCACGCGCATGACAGAAGCAACACAATTTTCACATTTCGCCGCATCTCTGCCAGTGTAGCTTGCCAGTCTCGCCCCTCGGCTGATCGTCCCTGCAGTTTTTCTGTCGTGTCCACGTTTCACGGGATGTTCTCCGTTCGAGAAAAAGTGGACACGCACACTCGTGACTGACAGCACACCGTAACAACACCGTAGAACACCACCAACGCGAACCGACCGGCAGCCAAAGCCATACTGTCCGGCTTCGACGTGAACGGCGGCTATGCGGACGCTCTGAACGCGCGCACGTTTCGCGGACCACCCGTCAGGTGGCGGCACCTGCGCACTTGCGACGCCCAGTAGACACGCTGGCGCGAGAATTTGAATCGTCCGGCGAATCAATATTCTTTCCTTTACATAATTATGCGTTTAACCTGAATTAATCTTCGGTTCCGGACTTTCTATAGCTTCTTTTGCATATTCTAGTAATTGAACCTTTATAACTGGATGATCTATATAAGATTCTTAACGCAGAAATAAATGGATGTGTCACACTTTACATTTCAGATAATTCTATAAAAGGAGACATTTTAGGTTCAAGTTATCGAAATTTAATTTTACTTAAAATATTTCTCTTGTTATCAATCCATACACTTCTTTTAAGGGGGCGTCATTCTCATTTTTTCTGCGCACTCGTCTCCATTGAAGTAAATGGGAAAAAGATGGTCTCGCATAAGGTACCTTTCCTGGAGAACCAGAGCAACTACATGTACGCCCGAGGTACCAAATTAAAGCTAAGAAGATGACCGATAATCTGAGTGAAGTGGATTTTTTCTGTAGGCCTTCAATTTTTTTAAAACTGGCCATAAGTGTGGCCGTTGAGGTAAGTTGTCAGGTTTGAAGTGTTTACAAAAAAAAATGAAGGTCTACAAAAAAAATCCACTTCACTCAGATTGTCAGTCATTTCTTTAACTTTAATTTGGTACCTCGGGCGTACATGTAGTTGCTCTGGTTCTCCAGAAAAGGTACCTTATGTGAGACCATCTTTTTCCCATTTACTTCAATGGAGAGTGCGCAGAAAAAATGAGAATGACGCCCCCCTTAAACAATTTTTATAAATCTAACATATGTATTTTATAACAAGAGACCATGATGTCTTATAACTTTTTTATGTCTGAATACTTTCAACAGACCAATTCTTTTACATGGGTTTCATACCGACCTCTCCTCGACTCTCTAACAATAAGTATGCTCCAGGCATTTTGGTTGTACGAGCAAAACGTGACGTGACTGAACGTTTTCTCGATGTAGTACTTACTTCATTAGAGACTGGAAGCGATTGTTTGACTTTTGTATAAATTCGTTTATTTTCTGTCAGCTCCGAGCTGATTACTTATGATATTACAGGAAAATTCTGATGTGTATTAAGGGTCGGTGCCCTTTGTTTCAATCTGATTGAACAGGGCATGAAATAACAAAATCTTCTGCATTTTTCCATAAATCACGTATTACGGAAGTTTGTTACAATTTATTGCTGTTTCGGCATTGTTGACAGAGTAATAATTCATCGGCGGTTTTGCGTCACACGGTTCTGTTACCTGTTATATTGTTATAGAATTTACAATAATTTCTGGAATTGTAATTCTTTCGATATTTTTCATCGCTATAAAATTCAATTATAAGCGAAATAATAAGTGATCGACTGTTAAAATCTTTTATACGATGCTGTAGAAACAATATGTTACTATAAAATTCAATTATAAGCGAAATAATAAGTGATCGACTGTTAAAATCTTCTATACGATGCTGTAGAAACGATGCGTTATGATCGCAGTGAACGGAAGCGCATCTCGTAAGGTCAACATTTGTCCAAACAACAACGCTTCAACCGAAGCTAGAATTTTCCATAAGTTCTTTCCTCGATACCTACATCGCGTTACGGGTGTCACGATGAATGTAATCGATACAGGGGTGGACATAGATAAGTTGTTCAAAATACGCCCACCGTCTACCGAAGATACGCCCGTGTAACGAACATCCGATGCAGTCGACGGTGAACATCTCGTTGAAGACAGTCAATTGCAGCGTCCGGCAGGAGATGCTATTATAAAACTTCGTCGACTTCATATTTTCGTTGCGATGGCTACGAGATCGCAGTGGCTGTTGTTAACTTGTCTAGGGCTCTGTGCAGCATGGATGGACGAAAGGTTGGGCACTTTACCCGATACTCCGTGGAACAGCAATTTCCGTTTGGCTGATTAATCTACGAAGAAAAAGGACATAATTCTGAACGTGTTTCAGACCCGTGCTGGAGTCCAGGGATGGAAATCTGATCATTTCCGCGGCGAAGGATAGGAACATCACCCTGAAGATCCTCGGGGACGGTTACGTGAACGTGAACGAAATTAATCTGCTTCACATCGCGACTACGGTACCGAATTGATCCTTGGAGATGTAAGACAAGGTCCCCTTGACCAACGCCGTAATTGGTCTTTCTTCCAGGCACAAAGCGCCACGCGTTTGATCGAGAGATGGAGAACTGGATATATGGCCGAGCTGGAATCGAACTTGCAACGATTGACGCAGATCGTGGAAGGACCGGATGGTTTGGAGAGAAGGATAGCCACGCTGAAGGGATTCGGCGAAGCAAATAGCACGGGCACCACGTCCACCAATCAGGTAAGTGTCATTCGGAAAAAGGATTGCTCTGACGAACAGCTATTTCCGAAGATACTGACGATCATTCAATTTATCGCAGTCTGCTCCAGGTGTCACCATGAAAATTCGTATGCTGGTGAATCGGGTACGTACTCTTTCGAAACGTTGAGAGCAGAACGGACAGAGATGTTTAAAGCAATTTTCTTAGGTGCGTCGAGTGGAGGACAAAGTGAAATCGATAGAACAGAAGCTGAAGGTTAACGACTGCACCAGCAATCCTTGTTTGAACGGTGGCACGTGTCAGGATCTCTACGAGGGATATCAGTGCAATTGTCCTTCCAACTGGGAGGTAAGTCTTCAAATTTTCGAAGCAATTATTATCCAATATTAAACGCTGATTATCATAGGGACCGAACTGCATGGTCGACGTGAACGAGTGCGTACGACTGCTAGGAACGGACCTTGGCTGCCAGAATGGAGCCACCTGTTTAAATCTTCCAGGATCATACAGGTATCTCAATTTCTCTCTCAATATCCTTTCGTTGCTAATATAATCTTCGTTGCATTAGATGCGAGTGCGCCTCCGGATGGTACGGTCTTCACTGTACGAAAAAAACTTCCATATGCAATACGCAGAACTCCGACGAGCTGTGCGGCCATGGCGTCTGCGTGAGCAAACCCGGTTCTCTGCTCGGTTACACTTGCATTTGTGATCAAGTACGCATCGGATATTTAATTTCTGGACTTACATTCATAATAAAATGTGAACTTTCATGACAGGGTTGGGAGGCTGACGGTGCTAATCCAGCCTGCGTCAAGGACGTCGACGAGTGCGCATCGAATCATCGACCATGTTCCGTAAATCCCTGGGTCGCGTGTCGCAACGCACCAGGAACCTTCTTCTGCGACTCCTGTCCTCGAGGTTACAGCGGAAATGGATACTACTGTGCGGACATCGACGAGTGCGCGACAGACAACGGTGGCTGCAGCAAGTCGCCTTTCGTTCAATGTATCAATACGATGGTAATGTTTCATCTTTACACAGAAAGAGTTTCCTTCCCGTATTACCGAAACACTGATACAGGGTTCGAGGACGTGTGGTCCGTGTCCAACGGGATACCGCGGCGATGGCATAACCTGCGTTTATGTCGGAAGCTGCGCCATCAACAACGGCGGTTGTTACCCATTGGCCAAGTGTATCGAAAACGCTGCACTCACGAGCTCTTACGTGTTATGTCGCTGTCCCAGCGGCATGGTGGGCGATGGAATTGGTCCGAACGGGTGTCAACCATCGACGGATGTAGCCGTTCACACAGCTTGCCTCAGCAATCCTTGTATACATGGCAGATGCGTTGCCGATGGTCGATCCTTCACCTGCGTGTGCAATCCTGGATTCACCGGTAAATTGTTTTTCATCTCAGCATCTCTTCAGCTCAGCTCTCCATTTTCAGATCTCCGCATCTCTATACATTATTACGTATCCTTTGCGTTTCAGGTCCGACATGCAGCGCTCAAGTAGAGCCCTGCAATCCGAACCCTTGCAAGAACAGCGGTGTCTGCGTGTTCTCAAGCGGCGTAGTCACTTGTGACTGTCCGTCCACCTACACTGGCAGTAGGTGCGAAACACCGCGGCAAGCCTGCGGAGGTTTATCTCGAAATCCCATAGGCCACTTGGAGTTCCCGGTTGGCGGACATGTTTATCAGCACGGACTGAGCTGCGCCTGGGTGCTGGTCACCAATTACACGCAAGTCCTGAACGTCACGTTCACGAAATTCAACCTGGAACAATCGACCGACTGCAAGTTCGATTTCCTGCAGGTTCGATTTTCAAAATCTGATGTAGTTCCTGATGTAGTTGACATATGTGCATTAAGTTATTGCATGTCGATTGACTTCTGGTTTCTCAATTTGCAGTTATGTCACCATGAGTTACATAACTAAGTGTCAGATCGTCATGAATCATAATAGTGCCCACTGCATTTGTGCATCGTGAAATGATGTCTTTTAATGCATCGATAATTGAATACCTATTTGCAACGATTGTAACGATGAATTGCAGATACACGACGGTAGAAATGCCGGCAGTCAGATGATCGGCAGATTTTGCGGCAATACTTTCCCCCATGGCAACGGGAACATAGTGTCTTCCCACAACACTTTGTACTTCTGGTTCCATTCGGATAACAGCATCTCTCACGACGGATTCGCTTTTCACTGGAACAGCATTCCGCCCATTTGCGGTGGCACACTTACGCAAGATTACGGGACTATAAGCTCTCCCGGCTCTCCGGGGCGATATCCACCAAATAGGGATTGCTATTGGAACATCCGGGTTCGACCATCCAAGAGAATACAGATTCATTTTGGTCAGCTAATGCTCGAGGAACATCCGACATGCGGAAACGATTATCTGCAGGTAACGACGCTAAACGAATTCGATCGTTTTCTTACATTGACTTACGAAATTTTTCACAGATAAGCACTATACACAGAGAAACACTAGGAATTTATTGCAATCACACTCATCCTCCTCCTCTCGTGGTACCCGCTTCGGAGGCTGTCATCTACTTCCACTCAGACAGCGCTGGTCAGGACGCTGGCTTTCAAATTCACTACTCCGCCATCGAAGGTAATTAACTTCTCGAAACACGGTGGTTTAGCACGTTACAAGGTGTTTAAAATGTTCTACACTGTAGAGAGTTGATAATTAAGAACAAACCGATCGATCGATTCGATTAAAATTCAAAACTAAAACTAAAGCTGAACGTATAACAGAACCGGAGACTCAAACAAAAGTTCTGACTTAAATTTTCTACAAGAGGAACAGTTTAAAGCGCAAAACTAAATTGTTATCAGCTAAAAAGCGTCCAAAATGTTTCTTCAGGCATACCCGGGTGCAACAACGTGTACACCACTCGTACCGGAACGATTAGCAACCCGCCGATTCTGGACGCGTACACGGAAGTAGAGTGCGAATGGAAGATACAACTGCCCGTTCACGACCATGTGAAGATAATCTGGTCCAAGTTCCACCTGTCTGAATCCACCGGTTGTCAATCGGAATTCGTCGAGGTTTGTACCCTTTCTACTCTGAGTCGTGCTATAAATTATTTAACTTCTTCTTACCTATTCACAAATGAACATTACCAAATTTGGAACATCACCAAACTTCTAAACATGAGAATCGATGTTCAAGACTATCCCCAGCAGAAGTTTCACCTCCTAAACGTCTGACCGCTCGCACAAATTTTCGCAGATATTCGACGGAGATACCAGCGAGTCTGGTCTGATAGGAAGATACTGTGGCTCGACCTTACCTCCAACTATCAATTCAAACTCGAACGTGTTGCTAATTGTCTTCAAGTCCTCCTCATCGGGTCCGAAAGGCGAATTCGCCTTATCTTACACTACTTACTGCGGCGGTGTGTTCACCGAGACAACTGGTCTGTTGCAATCGCCGATGTACCCAGAGTTGTACAACGGTACCGAGTGGTGTCATTACTTGATAGAACAACCACCCACGAACAGGATCGCGTTGAATCTGTTAGACGTGAGTCTACAAGGATTGAGGGTAGGATGTACGATGTCTATCCACGATGGTATGGATGAAAACGCTTCGCGTTTGGACAATTTTGACTTGGTCGTACCCAAAGCCAGTAACCGTCCATTTTATTCGACGCACAATTACATGTTCGTGAAATTCACTTCTTGGACTTGTTTGGACGGAAGCCGGTTTCTGGCCAATTACACCACCATTCCGAGCAGTGAGTATTTGCTAGTTTACGGAAAGAAAGCGTACGAGGGATGTTAATTGACAGCTTAAAGGAATTTAAATCTGATCTATCGCTTTTAGTTGTGTGCGAAGGGTTGTATTTTAGGGGATTCGTTAATGCACGCCATTTCGAGAGTTACGATTTTAACCTTTGGGCTGCTAATAACACGTTCCAAGGAGAGCAAAATCAATACTCTCCCTTGAATAATAACCTTTGTAGTGTAGATTACAGAGTTCAGGTAGCTTCCCCTGTATTTTGCACTCTCATAATTTTATAACCGTAGCAGTTATCGCCCACCAGGGTGAAATTTTCATAGCCACGGTTATTAACCCTTCCGACCCAACGTCAAACGCACAAATTTTCGTACGTTACCATTAACTTTGATTTATGAAAGTTTACGAATCGAAATATTTATTTCGGCTGTAATTTTAGTCATAACTATTTACATGGAAATTTCGCAGAGTGCGGAGGGGTGTATACCGCGAACAGCGGAACGATTCAGACACCTACCAAAAATGACCACTACGAGAACGACCAGGATTGCATTTGGACGTTGATAGCACCGGTAGGATACGCGGTGCAGCTCACTTGGATGACGTTCTCTGTGGAACAGAATATTCGTTGCCGACACGACTACGTCAAAGTTTACGAGAACTACTTGTCACCTGACAAGGAGCTGATAGGCACGTAAGTATCTTCGTAATTCCAACTAGTAGACTTTCTGAGACACATGTTTTTACGCAGATTCTGTGGTGCGACGAAACCACCTGTAACGATGTCGCAAGGGAACACGATGACCGTCGTTTTCCATTCGGACTCCTCCATCACTCGAGAAGGATTTGTCGCGATATACATGTTCATCGACACGTCCAAGGTCTGCGGAGGTCGTTTCATTAAATTAAACGGCGCGATCAGATCACCGAATTATCCTAAAAAGTACCCGGACAAGAAGGAGTGCGTGTGGATAATCGAAGCGCCGAATAAGCAGAGGGTTATTCTCAACATCAAGCATTTCGATCTGGAACCACACAGTGACTGTCGCTTCGACTACTTGGAAATCAGGTAAAATTTTATCCAGAAAATCAGCATCGGATTAGTTTGATAGTTCGAAGTTCGTAGACGGTTGCGATCAATACTTCAACTTCACTATTACTAGTTTCCCGCCAGGTATGTTTCTGTATCAAGACCTTTTAGTTTCTTCAAGGATGAACTTTCAAAGTTAGCTAGTAGCAATTATAGAAATAAATGTTGAAGGAATATGTATATAGGAATAGAATTTTTAGAGCTATCCTTTTATTTAAGAGCACAAGAACACGATAACGTATTGAACTTTTAAACGTAGTAAAATCGTAAAACGCACAATCTTATAATTCGTATTTCGCGGCGTTTTGTACGTCTAGATCCTTCAACCTCCGTTTCTAAACTGAACTAACAACAACACTTTTTTCAAAACGCTGGCAACTGCTTCCGCATAGCATTTCACACTGTTCCTTTCATAAATCGTCATTCACACTTGCAATCATACATATAATTTCACAACGATTGTCAAACTATACAAACATTCTACAACTAATCAAACATAAAATACAATACACTCCCACATGTAATATACGTCGATGACTAAGAGTCCACATATAAGCATTCTTGAAGAGGTTTATTTGCCTTTTTATCGTGTAAGAAGGACTTCCAATTAATGGCACATAAAACGAGTATAACGAGGTAAATTTTGTAAATGATCGGTCGTTATCGCATGCTCGATACAGGAACGGCGGCTACGAAATATCGCCGTTGATCGGCAAATTCTGCGGCAAAGTCATCCCGACGGAAATTATAAGCGAAACCAATCAAGTGTACTTGAAATTCGTGGCCGATCGATCGAGATCGTACGGCGGCTTCGATATCGAGTGGGACAGCACGACCGTAGGTAAGCAAACAACGTCGTTACTTTGCGCAAACGATATCGATTTCCACAATGACCGGATGATCCTCCTCGACTCTCGTAACGTTCTCGATGATGTTACTCGACGTTCCAGGTTGCGGTGGAAATCTGAATGCCGCGAATGGCGATATCATGTCCCCGAATTACCCTCAGCCGTACTCGCAGCAAGCGGATTGTAAGTGGAGAATAGCGGTGGCAGCGGGCAGCGTGGTACGATTGATAATAGTCGACCTGCAGCTCGAACATCACGACAAGTGCAGATTCGACTACATCGAAATTTCTGAGGGCATCGATCACAGGTCCATGCAGAGATACTGCAGCAACTCTCACCCGAAGGTCATCGAGACCAAATCCAACATAGTCAACATAAGGTTCCGCAGCGACTTCACCAATTCCGGACGCGGTTTCCACCTCAAATACGAAACACGTGAGTTGATTACTCCTGGGTCACCTACCGAAATGAACAGAGAACTTACGGAATACCGAAACTTACAACCGTAGCAATCCGCGAACTAGGGAGACGAGAACGTGAAATTTCCGAATATAGGACTCTACAAGAATTTCCTTTGTACAAATTTCGAAATATAGCAATTCCTAAGAATTTAGGAATTTGAAAATACAGTTACCTATTTTGTTCACAGTGTGTCAGGTCACTATCCACGACTTCTACGGCGTAATAGAGTCGCCAAACTTCCCGCAAAGATACGAGGATAATTTGAACTGCAGTTGGACCATCGACGCACCTATCGGGAACAGAATCAACCTGACATTCTCTCATTTCGACCTGGAAGGAACCGACCTGGACGACACGTGCCAGTACGATTACGTGGAAGTGATGGAGGGCGAGTTTGATACTCCCGAAACACAGTTGGCCAAGATTTGCGGCAGCGATCGTATACCACCGAAAATTCACTCGTCTCAGCATCAAGTGTTCGTGACGTTCGTAACCGACTCTTTCCTGGGTTTCAACGGTTTCCGGTTGGAGTGGTTAGTCGACGGCTGCGGTGGACATCTGACGAGGCCCTTCGACTCCTTCACGTCACCTGGTTATCCATCCGCCTACCCTATGGACGTCGATTGCGAGTGGCTGATAGAGATCGATCACTCGCACAGCATCGAACTGACTATTCACGATGTTGGTATCTGTTGGTATTTTTTTTAACTCTTGAACGGAACCGTAATTTGGAGATTTAGGGTTGCTTGATCAATTGATTGAAGAAGGGGCTAGCCTAATTAACGATCACGATTACCCCTAATTAACGATACCGTTCAAGGGATAATAATCAACCAAGAATTGCTTCGAAGTATCTCTATCGGAAGTCCGAACTTTCAGATCTTCACAGAGAAGCAAAAGGGTTGTTACTTCGACAAGCTCTCCATCTACGGTGGCAAGGACGAGACCGCGCCCGAATTGGTCCAGATCTGCTATTCCGAGAAGCCGCTAGTGTACACCAGCTTCGGGAATAAAATGTTCTTGAAATTCCACTCGGACGTGACGTACGCTGCCCGCGGTTTCAACGCCAGCTACAGAAGCGTACCGATCACTTGCGGCGGTAAATTCACCACCGACACGGGAGTCATATTCTCCCCCAATTATCCGCAGAATTATCCGCACAAACTGAACTGCGAGTGGTTGATTCAAGTGGACAAGAATTACGTGGTTAGAGTCACCTTCGAGGACTTCGATGTGGAGGACAGCAAAAATTGCACCGACGATTACGTCGCGGTAATGTGCATTTCTTAACACCCGAGTTTGCAAATAAAGATTGCAAAAATTGAAAATGATGTTTATGAAATGGCGTTCATGCGACAGGTATACGATGGAGCAACGAGAGACTCACCGTTATTAGGTACCCACTGTCGGCACGAAGAAATACCTTCTTACAGGTCAACCAGCAATGAGATGTTGGTAGTGATGAGGACCGACAGTTTGCTATCCGCAAAAGGGTTCAAAGCTGAATATAGCAAAGCTTGCGGTGCTCGAATTGTCGTGGAGGATCAAGGATATCTGAGACCTGTAGGAAGCTACACCGGCGCCACATCTGAAGATCTGTCTAACTGCACGTGGATAATAAGTGCTGCGGATCTTGGTACTTACATTTCCTATTCCGTCTTCTTTCTACCAGAATTATTTTAATATTTATGATTACACTGCGGATGTTAGCAGAGGTATATGACAGTCTACTCTAACATCCACAGTTTAATTTTCGATACATTAACACTTCGATATCGTTAACCTGATGCAAATGATTGATAACAGCTGATCACGTCACCTTAACGTTCACGCACATGGATATCGACCTCGACTACTTCGAAGATGATTGCACTTGGGATTACATCGAGGTGTTCGAGGGAGAGGGACTGGATGGTCCTTCGCTGGGCAAATGGTGCAGTAACGCTGTACCGTTGCCGATAACCAGTACAGGAAACGCGCTCACTGTGCATTTGTACTCGAATTACGACTTCCCCGGACACTTTGCGCTCACCTATTCGGTCTTAAATTCAGGTAAACGATGCGTAAGATCTTCTTTTTCTCTTTTATCGTCCGCCATTCGCGGTATCTACCGAACAAACTCGCTCGATGTCCTTGATATTGGAAACAAGTTACTTTGAAACGCGTTGCATATCTCTCCGGCCGCGTTATTTTTTCCGGAAACGTTTGCAGCTTCATATAGGACGCTTTTAGACTCCGCAGAGGTTCTCAAACGTTCCGGACATTTTCACGAATGGTAACTTCTCACGAATTTCGTTTCGAAGTTCCTTCGTGGATATCAAGATTTTTAAATTTGAAAACTTTCGAATCTAAACTTCGTCCATCTTTTTAAACTATAAAGTCTATCGAATGCGAAATCTATCAATTACAGCGTGTGGTGGCACATACACGTCGTCCGAAGGAAAAATCGCCTCTCCAGGATGGCCGCAGCCTTATCCATTACACGCCGAATGCATATGGATAATAAATAACTCCCCCGGGAACAAGCTTAGCCTGACTTTCTCCGAGTTCGAGCTGCAACAGAGCGAGAACTGCGATCTCGATTATTTAGAGATCCGAGAGGACAACGGGATCGGTAAACTGATAAGCACATCCTGTGGGACCAGCATCGAGCCGGTTCAATCCTTGTCCAAATTGTGGATCAAGTTCAAGAGCGACGGTGACCAAGTGGCAAAGGGTTTCGTGGCTGAGTATGCTCTGACGGGTGGGAGCGAACTTACAGGTCCCACGGGACAAATTACATCGCCTCTGTACCCGTTGCCGTACAGGAAAAGGGAGTCCGTTTGGTGGCGAGTCAATGTCGAGTTTGGTTGGATCATTCAACTTGAGATTACGAGCCTGTTCATAGAGACCACCGACCTATCGTGCTTTTCTTATCTTAGGGTGAGTTCGGATCTAATAGGACAGACTGTATTTATCGCTTTCGATTTCAAAATTGCTGCATAGTTTCGTATTCCTCTTACGAAATGACTGGCTATCGAACGCGTCTGTTCTGAGGATAAATATATTCTCCTATTGTACATCCTCTTCAAGTTCATCCTCTCTTCTCGGTTAATAACGAATTTGCATGGCCATCAGATATACGACGGTTACGACAACGAAGCGCCAGTTCTACTGGAAGTCTGCGGCCACGATATTCCAGAGCCAGTCACCACCAACAGTAACGTCGCCTACGTGGAGCTGTCGGTCGATATTTTCCGTCACGGTAGCTGGTTCGCTCTCAACTGGATCCAGATACCGAGAGACAGCGTGCTTGTCAAAAACGAGGATACCGAACGTAGGTGCAAAATCACAGTACGTTTCTCGTCTGCCTCGAAACTGAATTTGGCATTGTTCGTACAGTGTCAAAATGCAGCAAGGAGGTGGGATTAAACAGCAAATTCAGCAGTACTTACGACTTCAAGTCGCCCGGTTGGCCGGATGGCTATGAAGCCAATCTCCGATGTAGCTGGTTGTTTACCTCTCCACCTGGAACACATTTGGTCCTGAGGATACTCGCGATGGATTTGGAAGAGACCAGCAACTGCATGGCCGACTATCTGTTGGTTTACTCGGGCAACGCTTTGACGACCCCCAATAACGCCGAACTGTTGGAACGACTGTGTCTCTCGAACTCCACGTCGAGCGCGGTAGTAGCCGGCAACGTAATGACTGTGAAATTCGAATCGGATAGCTATTTGAATAAAACCGGCTTCAGCGCGTACGTCTATCGAGGTAATCGATTGCGCTAGGTAAATTGGACCTAGTTATTCTTGTTTTTAAACGAATAACAACTTGTTAGATTGCGGTGGCAAGTTGCAAGGACCGAACGGAGGGATCGAAATAAAAAATACGACTTCGGTGAGAACGTCGCGTAGCTGGCAATTCTCGTGCGAGTGGACCGTCGAAGTGAGACCTGGACGAACGATCGAAGTGAAGGTCGAGGAGATGTCGATACAACAAGGACCTAGCTGGACCTGCACCAACAACTACCTAATGGTGATTCTGTCGAATTATCGCTCAATAATCTTGCGTAACAAAACTGTCTATTGTTGCAGCTGAAGAATGGCGCCGATGTGCACTCTCCTTTACTGGGCGCCGGGAAATATTGCGGCGAAGTAACGCCTGCTCCTCTTCAGACGACCGGCAATCGACTTTACGTGAAGGCGGTCGGCACTAAACGTAACATGAACTTTAAACTAAGCTACAGGTAATGAGCACTTTAATCTCGTAATGCGATAACCTTTATAGAATGTACAGCATAAAGACTTTGCGGTATTAAAGTCTTAAAGTTGTTCAGCTAATACTGAACTTTAATAGGTTAACTCGCGTTATTGAGAGGATCGAACGGTTATTGCGGCTATTAAATTAAAATTCGAAATTTGTTTCAGGGAGGTGAGCATGAATTGCGGAGGAGAGTTCATATTGACCAACAAACAGAAAAGCTGGGAGATACGCACGCCGAATTATCCCAACATCCCACCGCCGTATTCGGAATGTGTCTGGACAGCGATCGCACCCAACAGGGAGAGGATAACCATTCACTTCGTCGAAAGATTCGATCTAGCGTCCACCACCAAGTGAGTTTCTAATAGCTCGCCATCTCTTACCGAATTTGAATAAATGAAATTTCAGCTGCGAGCGGGAGTACGTCGAGATAAGGGACGGTGGGACGGAAAGTTCGAAAGTTCTCGGAAAATTCTGCAAGGATGTGGCGCCGAGTAGCATAACCAGCACCGGAAATATGATGTATGTCCACTACTACACGGACATTCCCGAACCGGCGAATGGCTTCGAAGCTGTCTTCAGCGTTGGAGGTCTCGATTTATCTTAACAATATTAACATACAAATTGTTGTTCCTTTGTCAAAGTTTTTAAAATGAATCACTCGTTATTATCTTTTGGTCCTGCAGAGGTATGCGGCGGAATAATCAGAGGAACCACAGGCGTCGTGACTTCTCCCAACTATCCATTCTTTTACCCGAAGAATCAAACTTGCGTCTGGTGGATAATCGCACCGGCTGATCACACCATACAGTTCAAGTTCTTGGACATGCATCTTCCATCCGGTTTCCGCACCTGCAAGAATACCGACTACGTGATCATCAGCGAGAGAATTCCGGATAACGAGACGAGTAATTTCAAACAATCTATCTTTGCACGTAAACGGTTACACGAAGTCTAAATTCATTTTCCAGTTACCCCGATCGGAACGTACTGTGGTCTCACGATACCTGAGCCATTCGAAACAGCCGCTAACGAGGCTCTGGTAACGTTCAACAGCGACAACTTCGATTACATCACCTACAAGGGATTCAGTCTGAAGTTCGAGTCCACTCAAGAAGGTAACACCTCACGATTCTAAACTCTGATCTCGAAATTACCAAATAATAACTGTTCGTCGCAGTTTGTGGCGGCGAATTCACTGCGATGCAAGGCACCATCAAGTCACATGGATATCCCAACGTCGCGACACGTTCAAGGTACATCAAACTTATCACCATTTTAATTTAGACATTTCCGTCATTTATTTTATGATTCTGTAGATACTGCGATTGGAGGATCAAACTTCCAAAGGGTTACCAGGTGGTGGTGGATATATTGGATTTGGACATTACCAACGCGTTCCCCGATCGCATAAGAATCGGCTATTCTCTTGTAGTCAGTATTATTCATTGATCATTCGATATTATAGTTATATTACTACATTACAATCTTTTGTGGGTTACAGTTCTACAACGATTTCCGTTTCAAATCGATGATAAAAGCGGTGCGACAAAACGGGACCCTAGAACGAGTCAGAAGCTCCAGTAACACTATGATGATCGGTTACTCATCGTCCGTTGGAAGTCGTGGTTTCAAACTACGTTACTACGCTTCCATACCTGCTCGTACGCTATTTGTGCAATTTATGATGAAAGTTTTATGACTCTCCGGCGGTTACAATACCACCTGCAGCTTAAGCCTTCGATAAATTATAGTTTTGTTCAAAGATTATGTTAACAATAGAAAGTGGGAAATCAGAAAAAGCTCAATAGATTCTTAACACGTTGACCGACACGTGACTGGCGCTGCAAATGAATTATTTACAGGAAAAGTAAATGAAAAGATCTTCTGATATATTTACAAATTGAAAGATTAAGTGTCCATGTCTGACAAACCAGTTCTCACTTTGACGGCCAACGTGTTAAACTTTAATCTAACATCTTGTTAGCACGTCGATGCACTGACGGTTATATATCGTTCTTTCCACTGTCAGTATAACCGTAAATAGACCTCGAACATACGAATCTGTTTATCGACAGCTTGCGGAGACGAGATAAAACAGATGAACGGCACCCTGTCTGCCCCAAAGACTGCACCCTTCAACGAGTCGTCCTACTTCTGCCAGTGGAGCATAGAAGCACCCGAGAGTTTAGTGAACAACACCAACAACACCGGAGTAACGTTGTCGGTGAAGGTAACTGGCCTAATAGGCGGGCTACGTGACTCCGTTTTCACGAAACACTGTTACTATCATCAGTACATCTCGCTGACTGGTGAGTACCTACAAACTTTTTAGAATTCTATAATTTTAATAATGTAACTTTAACGATAATTAATAATAATTTTAATGATTTCACGTTTTCAAGGTGTTGGGATGATCTGCGGAAACTTTTCGGAACCAGCGTACCTGAGGAGTCCAATGCCCGTCAACGAGCTGATCGTAAGTTGAGGATACGAGCTAAATTTTCTGACGTTACGAGAATGATTCTTGCAGATCCTGAACGGTACCTACGGTAAAAAAATGGACTTCAATCTGACGTACGAATGGCAGCCCTGTGGCGGTATTTTGCAAGGTTTAACACACGTCGTGAGCGTTCCGAAGAACATATCCTTCCCCATTAATTGCGCCTGGCACGTCAATTACCCCGACACCGGGGAAATGATAAAGTTACACTTCACCAGGTTCCACTTGGCCAGCTGCGAGAGCAACTACATCGTTATCAGGTTAGCCGAAACAGATATAAAATATAAGAAGAAAAATCTACTATCGTAATATTTTAGAAACGGAGGACCGTTCGCGCCAGAAATGGCTCGATTCTGCGGGGCCGAGCAGCCGTTCAACATAACAGGCACCACGAATAAATTGTGGATCGAGTACATGGCTGTCAAAGAGCCGAACGATTTCGAGTTCGTTCTGGAGCCGTCGAACAACGGGTGCGGTGGTTCTTTACGCGGTAACAGTCGAGAGATCTCGTCGCCCAAGTAAGTAAAAATCAGATTTCCTAGGTTCGAGTGGAGAAATATTTTGATTGCGTTTACTAGGTTCCCGTCGCAATATCCCAACAACGCTGAATGCTCCTGGGTAATAAACGCAGATAGCGGCTACCACATCGGCCTGGTGTTCGTCGATCGTTTTAATTTAGAAAGCAGCGCGAAATGCGAGAAGGATTACGTGCAGGTGCGTGGGAAATTTGCATGCTAATGAAGTTTACACTTTACGTTTCCCCGTCGTATTTCCCTTGCCGGTAAACGGACCGCGGGTTTACTATCCTATTAGTATGAAAATTTCTGTCCTATACGTTTCGATTCTTTGCTATACTGTTCTCTATTTTTCGCGCCCTTGAAAATCCATCATTTTATTCTGTCCGAATCTTTAGAGAGCTTGAATAAAAATTCCTTAAATCTTTAAATTCAGGTACTCGACTGGGTGAAAGACGTGAACAAAACCGAGGGCGGAACGTGGAAAGAACTCGGTAAAGTGTGCGGCAGAAACACACCGTCGCCGTTTAATTCGACGAGCAATCGTATGAAGGTGGTTTTCCGTTCGAACGAGGCGGTTCAAGGAGACGGTTTCCGTGCGATTTGGGACAAAAATTGCGGCGGTGTGTTCGAAGTAACAGATAAAACCAAGACCATCCAATCGCCGGCGTATCCAAATCTCTATCCGCCGAGCGTGTTCTGCAATTACACTCTCGTCGCCCCGAACAAGGAAATCATCGTCGACTTCACGGCGTTCCAGCTCGAGCGCAGTAAGCGAAAGATCGAAAGCACTCTTTGTAGCATATGGAAAACACTGTGTTGATTTCAGGCCGCAGAGACTGCCGGTTCGATAATCTGACGATCAAAGTGGAGCTGATGTACTCGTCGCGAGAGGACACGTACTGCGGAGAGGATATGCCACCTGCGGTTAAATACCGCAATAGGATTGAGATCATTTTTAAGACTGACAAATATGTGCAACGGAGCGGGTTCTCCTTCAACTACTTCCTTAGTGGTACATTTATAGACTGGTCTATAAGATCTCGATATTTTCCTGCGCTGAGGGCTCTGCGTTACTTAACCTCTTCCTGTACTTTGACTCGTGACGCACTTACTACTCAAATATGACAAACCTTGCTCAAATTTTGAATACTCTTCAGCTTGAAATTTAGGTGCAGCTATATGTTGCATTATCAAGGATCCCTGAATATAAAATGCACACATTTTAATTTTCTTTGTGAGGTTTAATTATAGCCCTGATTAGTCCTGACTGACGCATCTGATAGATCAACGGGAAGGGGTTAAGGGGGGCGTCATTCTCATTTTTTCTGCGCACTCTCCATTGAAGTAAATGGGAAAAAGATGGTCTCGCATAAGGTACCTTTTCTGGAGAACCAGAGCACCTAAATGTACACCCAAGGTACCAAATTAAAGCTAAGGAGATGACCGACAATCTGAGTGAAGTGGATTTTTTTTGTAGGCCTTCAATTTTTTTTAAACTGGCCATAAGTGTGATCGTTGAGGTAAGTTGTTAGGTTTGAAGTGTTTACAAAAAAAAATGAAGGCCTACAAAAAAAAGTCACTTCACTCAGATTGTCGGCCATCTCCTCAGCTTTAATTTGGTACCTCGTGCGTACATGTAGGTGCTCTGGTTCTCCAGAAAAGGTACCTTACGTGAGAGCATCTTTTTCCCATTTACTTAAATGGAGACGCGTGCGCAGAAAAAATGAGAATGACGCGCCCCTTAAGCAACATATCGAGGTAATTGTGACTTAGGAAATTTAATCGCTGATTTTCTTGCTCGAAGATTGTGGCGGAACGATTACCCAACCAGGGGAAATTAAACCCTTAATGCACGGCAACGAGTATATAGGAGGCATTGACTGCACGTGGCAAATTTATGCACCTCCGGACAAGAATATCGTGCTTCGATTTGAACACTTCGTGTTTGACTACAATTACAGGTACTTCCACTTTAAAATATTTAGGGCAAATCTTTTGAAGTTTAGAATCTTGAAAACGTGTACACTCGCGTAGTGAAATAAGTCGTGAGTGTTAACTGTATGGTTACAGATGCATGTTGAACAATGTAAGAGTTTACAACGGTAACAGTACGGATTCTGAAAATAAATTAGTTACATTGTGCGGAGATCTGTCGGATAACTTGCCTGTCATCAAGTCCACGACCAATGCCATGGCTGTCGAGTGCACAACCTCCAAATACGACCAGAACTACGGTTTCAGCGCAAAGGTAATATTAATTACATGAAAAAATGAAACGACTTTCAATCTACTTATCGTCGATTCTAAAAAATCGTAGGTGCTATTCGTGAAGAGTGCCGCAGCAGGTTGCGGCGGAGATATAAGCTTGACTTCTACCACTCAATTCAAAACTCAAAAAGGTTCGACTTACGAGAGTCTGGAGGATTGTCACTGGAAAGTAATAGCGCCGGATGGAAAGAGCATTAAATTCACTATCAGCAGCATAGATGTTAGAAACGCTACGAATTCCACCGGGGACAAATGCAGCGGTGATTATCTCGAGGTATGTCAGCTTTAGAGTAACGAAATCTCGGAACTATTCAATTCTTGCAACAGTTGGAATGATTAATGCGACTAACTCTAACGATTGTAATTTAGGTTCGCGATGGCGAAGGACCATTCTCCGAATTGATTGGCATATATTGCAGCAGTCAAGTTCCACTCCCTATTATGTCCACTGCGAACAAACTTTGGATACGGTTTTACAGCGATGGCACCTTGGAAGGCGCTGGAATTACCGGAAAATTGGAGACCATCAATGGTGAATCGATAGAGCGAACATTTATTTCCATTCGTTTAAATCGATACCAATTGTTGTTTATATTCTCGCTTGCTAATCGAATTGATTGTTTCAGCGCTGTGTGCTTTGACTCCTGTTTTAACAAACGACACGAATTATATACTGACCTCCCCGAATTATCCGAATCCTCCTCCACCGGGATCGAAATGTAAGTGGATGTTACGGAGCGAGAAAATGAACAGCGATAGAATCAGAGTACGGTTCCTCGATTTCGATCTGCCCGAGTCGAACTCCTGCGACCACGATTACCTTCAGATTACAGATTCCATGGTAATTGTCTGATGAGAAAATAAAAAATAACTGTTAACTTCAATTACTTATTCGCGATTTTCACGCAGAATCGAAAGTACATCGATGAGGGCTTCGGGGAGAACCTTGTGTGGTTCGGCAGTAAGGATCATCCTTCTTATTTCGAGGTAATTAAAACTTAACTTTAATTACTCTATTTGGTACTACTCGTACACATGAATCTTGATATTATTATTTACTGAGAATGCTAAGATTTTAAAATCGCGTTTTCTACAGGATACCCATTCGCCCACCACTTCCCATAAATATTGCGGTAGCACGCTGCCTCACGATTACTACAGGTAAGTTCGCCTCGGATTTTCGATCAGGTTCAATGCATTAATTATTTGTTTCGACACAGTTATAGCTCGGAACTCGAGGTGAAGTTCCAAATAGACAGCACCCATCACAGAGGCTTCAAACTCGAATACGGTAGTTCATCCTGCGATCGAAATTACACTGCCGAACAGGGCCGAATAATTCACGAGGGCATCACTGCTTGTTGGATCACGATCACGGCTCCGGCTAATCATACAATTTCCTTGTATTTCAACAAGTTTAGGCTGTACGATCCGAACGAATGCGCACAATCCGCCTTGCAAGTAAGCTTCTTCAAGTCTTCTTCAAATGCGGAAGAGGGATGTTTAGAACATGCTAATCTAGAGAGAGTTTAACCCCTTGCACTATTTTGACGAGTCAGACGTACTCGTATTTCGGCCGTGATGAATTTTACTCGAAGTTTTAGTACGCTTCAATTTGAAGTTCAAGTCCAATTATAATTTGCATAGTCAACGATTGTATAATAACATTTCAAATTTTTTTGTCTGTATTAATATTGTAGCTGTAATTAGTTCTGACTGACGCACTTGACAAATAAGTGCAAGGGGTTAAAAACTCTTATGACCATTTTATTCAGGTGTTTGATGGCGACTTCAACGGCAAGCTGATAGCATCACTATGCTCCTTGGAAACGCCGAGTCCTATTTTCAGCACTGGAAACAAGTTGAGCTTGCGTTCTTGGACCGAGTGGCACACTAGCTATGAATTCTACGATATCACATTCACGTCTACTAGTGAAGGTATACCTTCAACAATTTAGGTGTAATTGTTACCGTGAAAGACCGAAAGACTGAATCTTCAGCGAATTCACCGATGAATGTCGACATTCACATAGTCGCTTGGTGTATGTCCGAAATATTTGCTAAATATCCTTTTTTTAACCGACTTCGAAAAAGGAGGAGGTTATCTGACTTACACCGGTGAATATCGACATTCTCCAATTTCGGTCTTTCACGGTAACACAATCACAAAATATCTGTTTTTAAGAGCATCGAAAACGAGGAAGATTGAACTTTGCAGGTCGTGGATGCGGTGGTAAACTGTATAATTATGCCGGGTCGTTCTCGTCGCCCCTGTACCCGAACGAGTATCGCAACAACACGGTATGCACCTGGGACATTAGCGTGCCACGTGGCATGAAAGTGGTACTGGAGTTCCCTGTGTTCGACATAGGCGCGAACAACAATTGTTTCGGCTACAATACCTTGGATATATACGACATCGATTCGGACGGAGACGAAATGATGGCGCGCTCCTACTGCGGAGGGGTAAGAAAACATTTCAATAAACCGATATAAACGAAGATACATTTCTAAACTTTCTTTTTTTCGTAGGACCAGCCATCGTCCTTCGAAGCAGCATCCGAACGAGTCATCGTGAAGTACATCTCGTCAATGAACAACGTTGGAACCGGTTGGACCGCGACATTCAAGGCTGTACCTCTTTGAGTCAAAGACATTGATAATTTACAAAAAGACGTATTTATTCTTGTGTATGTACATCTCGTGAACGATATTTGCACCCTGTCTATTCGTTATCATCTGTACACCCGATATTTGTAAATAGGCTGCGAACGATATCGATATAATGTAGATAAAAATGAAATAAATGCGATTTAATAATAACACGCGACACTTTATCTTCCTCTCAAGAGATATCAACCGAGTTTAACGTCCAGGTTCGATCGAACTTGTGACACGCGAATGGCAACACAAACTTTTACGTTCACGCTTCGTTGCACTCTTCCTGGGATTCCTCTTCAGCGTCCTCAGCCTCTTCCGGTGTAGCACAGCTCTTGGCCTTCGAATTTTCCGATTCGCCTTCCAATTCCGGTTCGACTTCTTCCTGAGCATCGACCGCCTCTTCTTCCGGTTGCGTTTCACGCTTCTTTCTATTCTTCTCGGCCTTCTTCTCCTTCTTCGACAACTTCTTCGGTTCTTCGACTTCTACCTCGACGGGCGCTTCCTCCGCTTCCTGCTTCTTCTCCTGCTTCTTCTTCTTGTCTTGTTTCGTTACTTTGTTAGTTTTATCAGCTTTCTTGCTGTCAGATTTCTGCTTCGATTTGTCGCTCTCTAGGTTCCTTTCTTCGAGCTTCGATTTCTTCGACTTCTTGGAATTCTTCTGATGAACGTCCTGCGTATTTACCGAGTACTTGGACTGCTTTTTCTTTGACTTGTCTTTCGGTGTCTCCTCTTGGGATTTGCTTTTGGGATCGACGTTCTCTTTATCCTTCAACTTCTTATTTTTTGATTTGTACTTTCCCGATTCTTCGACCTTCGCTTCTTCTGCGACAGATTCAACGGTCTCTTCTTCGGGGGCGCTCTTCCTCTTCCTTGATAGCTTCTTCTCATTTCCCTTGTATTTTTCTTCCCTGAAACAAAATATCAAAGTTTAAATACCAAGCTTCAAAAACTTGAAACAGTGAGAGAGTTTAAGAAATTCTATCTTAACGACAATTGCAATCTTATCAACATAGCAACAATTGCAATCTGTGTTAAATATTCTGATACTAGTTCTGATCTCGCAAGTAGTTCATCGCGTATCGGAGAATCGATACAAAAGCAAAGTCCATAACGAAGATAAGGAAAGTGGAAAACAATTGCGTAATTGTCGTCCGTGCAAATTCCTCTGCTGCATCGAAAACCTACTTCGTGTAGGCTATGTCCCTCTTCTTTTTCTCGTGGTTGCCTCTTGACTCCACATCCTTGCCAGGCTTCTTCGCGAACGTCTCGGACGCTAACACCGCGATGAGCAGGAAGAGAGTGAAAAGTAGCCAAATACTGCAAAAACAAAATCAAAATGACATTTTTTGAAATGAATAATTATTGTGTTATTCAGAGAACCAAACAGAACATATGTCACTAAAAAGCTGCTGCTAAGAGTCATTGAAAAATTGTTGCAAAGATGTCGTTTGATAAAATGTTACTGTTACAAACATTGCAAGAAATTGTTACAAAGATGTGTCCTTTAAAAAAATGTTACTGTAATAAACATTGTAAAAAATTGTTACAAAGATGTGTCATTTGAGAAAATGTTACTGTAAGAAACATTGCAAGAAATTGTTACAAAAATGTGTCATTTCAAAAAATGTTACTTTAATAAAAATTGTAAGAAATTGTTACAAAGATGTGTCCTTTAAAAAAATGTTATTTTAATAAAAATTGTAAGAAATTGTTACAAAGATGTGTCCTTTAAAAAAATGTTACTGTAAGAAACATTGTAAGAAATTGTTACAAAGATGTGTCCTTTAAGAAAAAGTTATTGTAACAAAAATTGCAAGAAATTGTTACAAAGATGTGTCCTTTAAAAAAATGTTATTATAACAAAAATTGTAAGAAATTGTTACAAAGATGTGTCCTTTAAAAAAATGTTACTGTAACAAAAATTGTAAGAAACTGTTACAAAGATGTGTCTTAAAAAAATGTTATTGTAACAAAAATTGTAAGGAATTGTTACAAAGATGTGTCCTTTAAAAAAATGTTATTGTAACAAAAATTGCAAGAAATTGTTACAAAGATGTGTCATTTAAAAAAATGTTATTATAACAAAAATTGTAAGAAATTACTACAAAGATGTGTCCTTTAAAAAAATGTTATTATAACAAATATTGTAAGAAACTGTTACAAAGATGTGTCCTTTAAAAAAATGTTACTGTAATAAATATTGTAAGAAATTGTTACAAAGATGTGTCCTTTAAAAAAATGTTATTATAACAAAAATTGTAAGAAATTGTTACAAAGATGTGTCCTTTAAAAAAATGTTATTATAACAAAAATTGTAAGAAATTGTTACAAAGATATGTCCTTTAAAAAAATGTTACTGTAACAAAAATTGCAAGAAATTGTTACAAAGATGTGTCCTTTAAAAAAATGTTACCGTAACAAGAATTGTAATAAATCGTTACAAAGATGTATCGTTTAAAATGTTACTGTAAGAAACATTATAAGAAATTGTTATAAAGATGTTACAAAAGAAAGACCTAAGTCAGAGGGGTAAATTTTGACGAACATCTGATCTCCCAATATAATTCTCATTTTTATTAGATAAAAAAGTGATCTCCATTGAAATTGAAAATTGAAATAAAGACTTGCACGTGAAATTCGATTTACAACCGATCAGTTATTCGCGAAGGAATTATTTGTTGTTGCAGATAGCTTATGGCCGCGCGCGAATCAAAATATTTGCCTCACCGCATTTCGCCTTGTTCCTCGAATATCTCTGTCTAGTAAATGTATTCGATTCTCGCACGATCAAGAACTAGATCCAGCACAACACTGACTGCCGTTCCCTCTTCTTCTTATATCTTATACGTGTCCGCCTTGATATCTCGATAGACGTCGCTTCAACGATTATCAGCGCGGAAATCGGCCGCGAAATTCATCGAAAATTTGTCGCTTCGAAGTTCTTTGTCCTCGTTTTCGAAATCCTGCACCGCTTTTTTTCCTTTTATACCTTTTTAATATCGGAGAGGTCATTTGCTCTTGAAAGTTCAGAGTTCGCGCTATTTTTGATCGGTCTTGACATAGAGGCTATTTTAGAAACCGCCTCCCCTGAGTTCTATTTCTTGCTCCATTTTATTTTCTCTCGCGTTTACATTTTTCTCGAGTATACTTTCGATTTACTTTGAAGTTTATTTTGGAAATCAACTGCAACCATACTTGTGTATTGAAATCTATGAATTGCTCTGCGTCGAATTATACGTTGAGATCGAGTCTTCGAATCGAATCGCATCGCTTAAAACGTTTCGTTCCTGACCTAGAGCCATCATGTTTTATTTTCGAGTTCTATTTCTTCGACGCGTTAATACTTTAAGTTACCTTTATCGTTCAAGCAACACGAATCGAGATATTTAGGTCGGTAGATATCTAATCTTCGTACTTGCGGCATCTGACATCAGTTAGAGCACTCAATGAAGTACTACATCGCAATAAACAAGCGTTAATTCCGCAGGTAATTTCGAGAAACCGTTCATGAAGCTCGTACCGTTGACGTCTTTTCACGGATCGATGATAACAGAATTGTCTTCCACTGATGTTTATCATACAGCTCTATTGTTTGATAATATTATCGTTCGATTAAGATTTGTACCGTGTGAAATTTCAACCGATCTCAATTCTAGATAATTATTTTAATTAGTCAACCGAACACGTGGGTAGTTAATGTATTCCCCTGAAGATACGCTTGGATCTTCGGTTTGGTTAAAATTTACACGTGAAAAATTCTCAAATTAGATACCTGTTTAACAAACAATTTGATTCCAAAAATTGTCATTACGAATATACGCAGGTATTTTAGCATCGTAACCAAGGAAGTAAGACTCGTAGAAAAAACAAACTTTCAACAACCAGACCACTACGTTTTGTGAATGTGGAAAAAGAGGAAGGTCATAAATCTACGCCGTTTCTCCAGAATTTCTCGATGAAACCATCGATATTTCCGGTTATTACATAAATCTTTTCGACTAACATCCACTTTGTACAGCAATTTTGTTCAGAAACTCAGTAGAAATAAATTGCACCTTCGTAAAAGCAACTTTGATTAAAGCAACACTCCTCGAATAAAATAGAGGTAGTTAAAATGCTCGGTAATAAGTTACCTAACTATTTCTAAAAATATTCTGGAACAGAGTATTAATTGAGCGCATATTTGTCTTAAAACGCTTATCGCTTCCGTTGTTTCCGAAAACACGCGTGTTTGCTTCGAATCGCACGGGGTTCCTCATATTTGGAGATTATATCTGCTGCAGTTATCTCGAGATCTATATGATGCAACCCATCATCGATATTAACACGACAAGTTTCATAGAAATGACGTGGACGAATCGCAGGGTAGAAACATTTGTTTACATCATTTCGTTCTTCTTTTACGAGAGGGATAAGAAACAACGCATTGTTCTAATGAAATTACACGCAATTTTTCTCAGTTTTTTTATCTGGTCATGTTCTTGCCATGGTGTACAATCTTGTTACAAAGTGACGTGGTTTTAAGTGAAAAACTTTTAAGAACGTCGCTATCAAGGTGTTCATCTACGACAGCAACATTTGATTCATCATTTAGAAATTCATTCTTAATGATTAGTGAAATTTTTTGAATGAAATGGCAGCCAAATTTGTGACATTATTTAAATTTTGTTGAACTCCAGTGGAAATTATTCGTTCATAAATAATTTTGTAAAAAGAAATAAGCAAAGATCGCAAATTTAAGTGGCAACATGTTGACTGCCACGTCCACTGAAAATTATATTAGGTATTTTTTAATGTGGCAGTCAACATCGAGTTTCAAACTGCACCAGTAACAAATGGTTGCACAAAATACAAGAGTATATTACAACTTCTAAAAAAAGTTAAAAAGAAAACGCCTTTCTGTGCACAATTCGTGTTGCTTGCAGGTATGCGATCTCTTTTATTTCATTTTGCGTTCTTACATTCGCTACTTAAGTATCGGCGTGTAACTTAAAGTACATGCTTACAACTAACAAAGAGAAACGGCTTGAATGGCTTACAATTTATCGCGTATAAACTGTGCCAGTATAAAAATAATTAAAATTACAATACTTTGTAACGATCATTTCTCTTAGCTTCGTGTTCCTTGAATGAATGGAATCATTGCACGTGGGTTAAAATCTCGAAAGGGACTGAATTCAACGTCCACGTCTGGATTTGGCATTCAAATATTTCGACATAATTTCAGCTTAGAGTAAAATCGTGTTCCAGTAGTTTATAGGTTCAATTATCGACGATACAACCGGTGAAACGAATTCTTTCATAGAACACCGTTTTTAAGTACGAGAAAAGTCTTCGTCGAGAAACGAACAGAAAATTATAGTTAATACAAGGCATCGATCAGTAGTAGTATATAATTCCTCTGTCTCTTTTTATAATTTTTGTACATCGTTTCTAACCTACAAAGTATTCAATATTTCTGTGTAAATATGGTCTCTAAGTACAGCTCGTATGAAATCTTTCTTTTTACAAACTCTTTTTTAACACGGCGTATCTAACAGGGCTTAAGGAGTTATCACCGGCAAACTTGTAAACGAGTGTCATGATTTCTTCAATACAAATTACGTACAACAAACACTTCTTAATAGAGAGAAAAAGAATCGTGACGTTACATGAATACTACAATTAAGTCGGTAGAGTAACTTATAGAAGCAAGAACGTAGAAGACAACAGTGTTCAAACATGAGCTAAGTGAAATTTTATTAAGATAAATAGTAGTAATTTATAGTTGCCAATTTTAGGAGATTTTATTAAGATACAAAAACGTCTTTCTCAGTTTGGAACTGTTGCCCTAGCGCTTCTACGAGGTTCATTCCTCTGTTACGCACTCGTCAACCATCAGGATCCGGATAAAAAAGAAGGAAGAAAAATTCGATCACAGAGAAAACACGCGAGCAGAGGATCGCATCTGATTGTGAAACGTTGAGCTATCTTTAACACGTTAACTGCTTTAATGATTGAACAGTACTGGGCAGATTAAATGCCCCGTACACGGGCATTGACTTTTACGATGCGTTATAGGATACAAGAGTGGTGAATCCATCGACACATTTTGGCGCGATTCAATTAAACGTGATTCAATTTGCTGCATTAAATTCGGCTCGATTTAATTCGACGTAACTCAATTTGTCTAATTCGATTCACGCTTTATCAAACGGTTATCGGTGCCCGCAAATGCACATTCACTAGTTAAACAGATAAAGTTCACAATCTTCTCCGAAAAAAAATGAAACCCATTCAATAATCTCAATAACCCAAGTGTCAATAACCTCAGCAGCAGTCAACGTGTCAATGAACGCGAATAAGTATTTGTGCCTCTCGCTTCTACGCGGATTTCTAGCAAATTAATCGAAGCGTTGCGCGTTAATCGAGACATTTTCATAAAAATATTCTATAAACGTTACAAATATACATTACCCTGACCGCTATCACTTCTTCCACGGACGAACTATGACTTCTATGCACATACATACAGAGATATTACGAAAAAAATAGACGTTTCTCGCGCGTGTGTGTATATATAATATATATATATTAGGTTGCTCGTCTCTTTTCGAGATTAAAGGAGAAGTATTTGTAATCGTCTATGACAAGAGTACACTGTATACTCTCATTTCTTCGAGTAACGAATGTGTTACGCTTCTGCGGACACGTTCGATCGCGACTTGACGATCTTCCCGTTCTTCTGAGGAGACTCGTTCAAGGGCTGGGAATCTTCTTGAACCGATTGCGGGTACTTTTGGTCGGGATAGTTCCAGGCTTGGATGTCTCCCGTCCCGCAAATCTGATACACCACGTACGTGGCGCATGCTACGCAGGCAGTTACTCCAAATACTTGCCTCCAAGCGTCTAGTGCTTGCTGTAAAATCAAATTTATTTATTTTTATCGGAAGCAAACAATTAAGTAGATAGTGGTTAATCATTTACATTAGATGTGGACTTAACCAGTAGAATTATAGTAAGTACTCAGTCACAGAAGAACAAACTAAAAACCTTAAACTCTAGGAATTAAGAAGTATACCGCGAACAGTGATTTACCAAACAAAATCGTAGATTCAACAAACAGTGACAAGCGAATTTTACTTACACTCTTCTGAGTGAGTAGACCAGCTACCACCGGAGATAGAAAACTGGCGGACATGTGAATTGTTTGTGCAAACGCTAATATCGGACCTGGAAGATCAAACAAATCGTGTGGTGAGTTTAGGAAGAATCACTCGACAAGATCAACATTGAACCAAACCACTTACCAGCAAAATTTGGCGCGATATCAACGATATTTGCCATCGCCCCTGCATACGCGGCTGTGATAAGGGTGACGGCTATGAACCATACCACCAACACGAGGACGATGTCGCATCCCAGATAGCCAATCAGTACTAACATTATTCCAGGAACTACTTGTGCTGCAAACAAGAACGTTAAACCGATTATACATCACCGAATAAGTAGTGTAGGAATTAAAATGACAAAGAATGGTTTTGCACCGTTTTGATTTGGTTTTGTGCAAAAGAAAACTCTTTTTATTATTTAACACAAACATTAACAAAACAAAACTTGACTTTAACACTATTTAGCAAAAACACAGAACTTTTGAAATAAAACGACTTTTACAACCTTTCAATAAACACCGAACTTTCACATTTTCGACTTTTCCGCCTATTTTTCTAATGCGTCTTTTTTACGACAAGGTTTCTAATAAACAACGCTCCTTTCTTTTTAATAAAACACACATCAAGCCCGCTCGCTTTATAACGTCTTGAACTGTCGATAACTTATAACAATTTACAATATTATTACCGACGATTAACATTTATTATCGATGATCAATTACCGACATTCGGTCAGTCGGTCATTCTCTCATTCCCACAGTAGTAATATCTAAAACTAAATCCTTTCATTTAACGCTCACTATAACTTTTTCTGTATTTTAAATCGCATCAGTGTCCAATAAAACAGATAAAAATATGACGAAGTATAAAGATTGTTCTCACAGAATAGAACTTTACAAGTTTTATTGAAGTTATACTTACAAAGAGCGGTGAACACCTTGCGGACGTTTGTCAGTGACAAAATCTGTCTCGTTACTAGGACATCGGCTACATAGCAGAATGCGACGGAGCTGAAGTAACTGCAGATAAATGGTAATCCAGACAAAACTCCGTTCTGAAAGGACGACAACACATAAATTCTTCAGAAGTAGATCCACTTGTCTCGAGTAGATTTTTCAGTTACGTACCGCCTGTATACTGAATCCTAGAACCGTCTTCATGTACATTGGTCCGGAAATGATGAAAATGTAGTGAACCCATATTCTTCCGAACGTGGTGATCCCTATTGACCACGCTGGCCATGATCTGAGAATGGAACCCCATGGAACTGGCATACTCTTCAGACATAAAATTATTTTTCGTTATTTGTTAGATATGGTAACTTTGTTGCTACGATGCTGGGTTCTGGGTCGTATCATGATCATGTTGGAATCGAGTTTGAATTGAAGCAAGTTTAAACCGCGTCGACTTTAAATTGGACTCGAATTCTAATTTGCAATCTATCGAATGTGGGTCGCGTAAAATTTGCATCATTATTGGATACCTCGTTGGTTCCATGAACTTGATTTCCAACGCTTCCTTGAATGTAACGCAGCTCCTGTTGGGATATTCTGGGATGCGAGGCTGGTGTGTCAAAGGCGAAGAAATACCAGAAAAGACACCAGAGCATACCGATGCTGCCGGTCGTATAGAAGACCGCTCTCCATCCAAAATGGGCGATGATGAATCCGCACAATGGATAGGTTATCCCGATGCCAAAGCTGAACCCTGAATATAGATAATCTAGACGTTAGGAGTGGCTCACCCCACGACCCGGAACGAAGCTGAAACATGATGCTTGCTCGAATGGGGCTTCGCCTTGGCTCGTGTACGATTCATGCGTGGCGACGATCGCTCTTCAGCGGTGGCGTATATTTCACCCTGTAAAGCGATTCAAGTACAGACTTAGTACGGGGGGATGAGGATGAACACGTGGCGAGGCTGCTACAGTCGAACAATCAAACTTTTCTCTCTAAAAAAAGTTACACCTAGAAATACCAAGGCAGAATTTGAATCGATTTTATTTTCATTATCAGAAGGTTCAGCTGATTTCAAATTCGACCTTGACAACCGGTGTTTTGCGGCGAACCTCCGTCCCTCTGCCAACGTAAAAACACCCGAAACAAGATACGGTCGCAATGCGTAGCATCAGCGAAATGGAGAGATTCCACGCGTGTTTAGCTTCGATCAGCAAAGAAACGGAGGGTATATTACACGCGCCAAGGATAAGCCCACGCTGAAGAAATGAAATGGATCGCGTATGAAACGTTACTCGGATCTTATCACGTTTAACAAGTTTAAGTAAGATTACGGTGAAAGACTGATGCAGATGACTCTCATTATGACTTTTGCACTTATTCTCGCTGACTGTGGTGACTGAATGTTAAATCACACGCTGTATTGTGGATACAGGGTGAGACACTTGAAAACGTTTGAACAACTTGGCTGATAGAAAAAATGCAGCAGGGCCTCAAAGTAAATTTAAGTGGTAACTCAAAGTAAATTTTCATTGCACCAGCTCCACGAAATAATTTATAATGCAAATGTTGACCTGATGCACTCCTAGCTGTACCAAGTAATTGAGATTGTCAACTGTGCCTCACCCTGTATGTTGTATCGAGTATACCGTGAAATAAACGTGGTTGCCTATCGTAACAATACAGTGAGTCATTGTAGACAATTGAATTATATAAATTTGAAAATGATCCGAATAATGTGGCCATGTTCACAGATAAATCGCGTAACGTGACAAATAGAAGCGAGCTCTTTCGCAGTAGAGGTTTGAACGTAGACCTCAAAACAGCCGATGTCTACTATAGAAAAGTGTGTTCTGACGTCGATCTCGGCTCGATTCAACCAGCTGGAAGTATACTCGGCCTTTCTCATGCTGTTGAGCGGTTGCTTGTTGAGTATACCCCTCGGTCCGGCGAATGCTAGCACGTGGATATCTTCGAACAATCAAAATTGAATGAATAAAAAAAAAGACGAGCTTTCCAAGCCCGGGAATTTAGACTGAAAGCAAAGAGCAAAGCTTTCCTCGTGTTCTGAAAGAATAAGTTTAGTAGTCGTCCTTCGTTGAAAAACCACGCGACACGAGATTTGACTGTTGCGTAAAGGAAGAAAAGAAGAAAATGTCCAGGGTCAACGTCGACTCACCTTGAAAGGAAGACATGAAACGCGAACGTTCCACGGGTGGTATCCAGTGCCCGACGATGGCGTACATTGCCGGCCACGTGAGTCCCTGAACACATAGCGTTTTATTTACATCAGTTTACTCGTATATTTTCAGTTATATAATTACAATTTCCAATTCAATTTGCCACCTCCCGTTTCTGAACCGGTTTCGCGCTGTCAATTTTAAAATTTGACTTTAATTCGCTGATTAAACTTACACTGGCGATGCCCTGAATACTGCGGAGGGCAATCATGACCCCGTAATGGATTCCCGCTGCTGAAGGCATCAGCAAGCTGCAGACTGCCGTGATTAACTGCGAACCACCGAATACCGTCTTCGTGCCGAAATATTGCGTCAGTACACCACCCACCACTTGCGATAATATATAACACCAGTAGAACGAACCGCTAATGGCGGACTGTATGGTGGGACTCCAGTCGAACTCTCCTTGGTCCTGCATAAAAACCAAACATCTGCCATTTTCTATTCTTTAGGCTTTCAAGATGGTCCTTCCCTAACTTTTCATAATTCAAAACTATTATCAGTTACGACAAATGAAGGACTTATGAAGACTCCTAAAATTCCGAGTTAACAAAATTTTTCTTAACAGAAAAATTGCACCTTTGAACGACTACAAATAAAAATTCATCATTCGAAAATAGTTTGCAGCTACACTTCCTGTTACAGATAAAATCTGTTCAAAGTTCCTGCGTAGTAAAAAATACTATCAAGAGTATAAAAACATTAAGAGAGGATTGTGACGTTAGTTCTCACGTTCTCTTACGAAACGTGCAAAATACAGGAATTATCCTGTCCGAAACGTGATCGTAATTTTTGTAGAAGAATTGAAACGCGTTGACGTTCCTGTATGGAAGGATCGATAATTGTACTTAAACAAACTAGTTGTATAACGCCGTGCATGCATTAACGTCGCGGCGTTCGATAATCGTAACGTGATCGTTGTCTTAATCGATCTGTCAATTCAAGCGGAAGGTAACTAGCCAACGCAAAAGCCGGTAATTATTAAATTCCTCTTCCAATATGCTTGGTTTGCATCCGAGAGCGATTACGTGCACGAGATTCTTGCCTGTCGATTACGAACGGACGTAATCGATGCGACCTGTGTAACGCAATCGCGATCGATTTCTCGGAAAAATACGGATGATTTCGAAAATGACTAGATTTTTTTCTACCTTCAGAATCTGCGGTTTTATTTTCCTGCGACAAAGGTATTTTGCTAATTAACTGTAGAGGTGACTCACTCATTAACACAATTTGAAATAAGTATCTTTTAAACAGATCCATTATAGTGTTACGTATGAAATGCACAAACATAGTGAAACAGATAATAGTGACAATTATTGAGTAGATAAATAAGTTCAAAAGAATTCATTCAATTTTTAAGAAAGCTTAAAGTGGCAAATATACATTCGAAGGATTAGTCTGTTAATAGATTGGAGTACCTCTTAACGAAGAGCAAAGAGTAGAAATAATATCATGATAATTGGATTCTCACTCGTTTTAATACTATATTTTGTAATCATGGGTTGTAACATTACATTAATAATGTTCTAATAGCACTTCTCGTTATATCATCACGTATAATGTCTACACGTTGTAATAGCTATGTATCATAGTTACTAAATGTTGTATCATCATATGTAGATACACATCTACCTGTTCTATTATCAGCCATTGTAACGTCTACACGTATTGCTACACGTGGTAGTACCTGCGCATGGTATCGTTATTTGTAATACCCACGTGTTGTATTTCTACACGTTACAGTATCTACGCGGTGCATCAACATGCATAGTAATATCTACGCGCTGTAATAGTTATGGACTGTAGTTGCTAAGCGTTGTATTACCATGCGTTGTAATGTCTATGCGGCGTATTGCTATATATGGCGGTACCTATGCGTTGTAAAGCCACATGTGGCAACACCTATGCGTCGTATCGCCACACGTGGCAACACCTATGCGTCGTACCGCCACACATGGCAACATCTATGCGTTGTATCGCCACACATGACAATACCAACGCGTTGTATCGCCACACATTACAATACCAACGCGTTGTGTCGCCACACATTGCAATACCAACGCGTTGTGTCGCCACACATTGCAATACCAACGCGTTGTATCGCTACATATTGCAATATCTACGCGTTGTATCACCACATATGGTAATACCTACGCGTCGAATTGCTACATATGACTATACCTACGCGTTGTATCACTACACATGGCAATACCTACGCGTTGTATCACTACACATGGCAATACCTACGCGTTGTATCACTACACATGGCAACATCTATGCGTTGTATTGCCACACATGGCAACATCTACGCGTTGTATCACTACACATTGCAATACCAACGCGTTATATCGCTACATATTGCAATATCTACGCGTTGTATCACCACATATGGTAATACCTACGCGTCGAATTGCTACATATGACTATACCTACGCGTTGTATCACTACACATGGCAATACCTACGCGTTGTATCACTACACATGGCAACACCTACGCGTCGTATCGCCACACATGGCAACATCTATGCGTTGTATCGCCACACATGACAATACCAACGCGTTGTATCGCTACATATTGCAATATCTACGCGTTGTATCACCACATATGGTAATACCTACGCGTCGAATTACTACATATGACTATACTCACGCGTTGTATCACTACACATGCCAATACCTACGCGTTGTATTGCTACATATTGCAATATCTACGCGTCGTATCACCACACATGCCAACACCTATGCCTTGCATTGCACCTTAACCACATTAACCCAATCATCATCTCAATATACCACGTCCAAAAACCTGACCACTCCTCTCAAAAGAACCACTCCCCTCAAGTCTACCACATCACCCCAATTCACTTCCACCCCTCAATATTGATACCAACAGATAATTTCTCAAGCTATAAATATTACTCCTATAATTAGGACCCTCATAAATCGATACATGAACATCGAGTAGCATCCCATAAACACGTAATAAGTTTCCGAGAACGATGGAGGAAGTCTGCACCTCGAGTTTCGACAATTTTATCTGGACACTATTCTTTGCATTCGTAACAGGTTTACCTCAAGTCTGATCGGCGTGCTGTTGTTGACGAGCGATACATTCGGCGTTACGTAACAATGATGAGACGTCATCGGGACGTTGGTGTCCGATGTCGACGACGGTGGTTTCACCATCGCCACCATGGCGATGTTGATGTCGTTCCTCATCATGAAGGACACCGTGAACCCCGAGAATGATAGCATGTACAGCACCACCCTGGCTGGCACCATGTCTGCAAACGAGAGCACGCTGATCGGTTTGACATCTTTCTACGATTTCTTACAAAATGGCTACCTTTTACGGTTTTTCAGATCTTTCAGTAAGACGAGTGCAAAAGTACTGTCACTTTATTCCATTTTTATTTAATTCTATTTATATTTACATACATGTTAGGGCCATCGAAAAGTATTCAAAACTTCTTCAATGACTTCAAAGTTTTCCAATGAAAAATTGATGGAACTTTTTTTAAGAAGACAAATCGAAGGAATTTTTTTAAGAAAGCAAATCGAAGGAATTTTTTTTAAGAAGGCAATCGAACAATTGCCTTCACGCTGGCAAAAAGCGTTACACAATGATGGAAATTATTTTGTTGATCAGCATTTAATATTTCTTTAGTAAATAAATGTTTTTTGGCAAACAAAATTTTTATTACTTATCGGACCAACTAATATATGATTTATATTTACAGAACTCGTGCACTCGCCTGTAAAAGTAGACTCTACAGTGTACTCCTAAGTTGTATTATTGTATCTTGTACAATTTGATTACCTCGGAGTTTCCGCAGGCTGCAGGGTGATCGTGTCTTATATATGGTATGTTCTTCGTATCTGCGTAAGAGATACAATTGATATTTTTATATAAACCAAAGAATCAGTTATGAAGTGCAAAGAAAAGCGCGATGATTAATGAAACCACTCGAGACGTGTTTATCGTTCAAACAAATCGGCTTATCTGCCAAATTAAATTGAAATTGTCGCCTTCGTTGTCTGAGGGTTAACCCCTTACCGTACGATTAGGTAAGTCAGTTGCAAGACTATGCACACTTTACATTTAACTTAGAAAATTATAGAAATGAAAATTACATTTATCGATTTTCTTATAAGTGAGAAGGTAGAGTTTTTTTTATAAGCAAATTATAAAGCAAGGGGTTAATACAATCTCATAAATGCTTCATGAAATCGAGTGTAAAGCATGCAAGGTAAGCATTAGATTCAGTTTCTCTTTCAGTAGCATTTGCTGTAATGTTCATATACCATTAATGATTTACAGTTATGGTTGCAGTGATCTCATAAATATTTAAAAACAACAAAGAATGGATTCTCTTACCTCTGTGAATTCTGCATCTTTTTTCCGATTGGCTGTTCCGGCGAAAAGGAAGAAGGAAGATCACCTGAGATTCTGAAACAACCATAATTCAACAATAGTAAAACATAAATTTTTAGCAAGATTTTAATTTAAAAAACTGGCCACTTATGAACCGTATGAAAAATTTTGGAAAGCGTGTGCCAGATCCCGCGATATCGAGTGACCAAACGTAACATAAAAACCGTACGTTCATAAATCATCGAGATAACAGAAACGAATGCAAATCATTACGCGACAATTTATTACCTTCATTCTATGAATGCACATCGTTTTATTAACCGAGTGTATCTCACTCGAGTGACTCGCAAAGCTACAATCTCTAATTGAAAAAAATCTACCACGATATACTTTGTGTTCGAAAATTGATCGCAATGTCGGTGGCGCAATTTCACGCAACACTCGACGGATTTTTATGTAACTTCCTCGAGACCTTTGTTTCGTTCCCGCTAACCAATTAAAACCACACGTACGTTGCTAGTTGTCCGTCATGCACGATATAACGCGCGATCACAGTTAGTGACCCTAATTAACTTCTCGCATCTTCATCGTTTGTCGAGAGCGATGAATGCTTCGTGTCATCGTATTGCTTTAATATCATTGTATTCGGAGTGTCAGAAGACTTGTGACATAAAAATATAAAGTATTATCTAGCTTTGGTAGCTTCGTATACTTTTATATTAATGGACTATTATATTTATATTTGTAATCACATTTGTAGGTTCATAGACATCAAGATTTTTGGATCTCGCTAGCTCCTAGATTTCTGTGTTCCTATATTAGAGATATCTAACTCTTCACGTCCTATGAACAAGAATCCTTGTATTACTAAATTTCAATATTCATAGGTTTCTACATTTTTAGGTCTATAAACTCCTGGAGTTAGTTCTTAGATCTCTAGGTCCTTAGATTTCTATATCTGTAGACACCTACGTCCTCAGATATCTAGACCCCTAGACTCCTACGTATGTGGATCCCTATATCTGTAGATACCTACGTTCTTAGATCTGTAGACTCCTAGATACCTACGTATGTGGATCCCTATATCTCTAGACACCTACGTTCTCAGATTTCTAGACCCGTAGACTCCTATGTCCACAGACTCCATGTCTATGTTACCGTGACAGACCGAAATTGGAGAATGTCGACATATACCAAATACGCCGGTGAAAGACCGAATATTTTATTACATTCTTGTACATTCGGACCTTCACCGGTGTATGTCGACAATCACAGATATGCTCTGGTGGAGGTCCAAAAGAGAGGAGCCGACAAAGAAGCGACTGGCTCTCTCCCGCCAAATCCTGTGTTCTGCTGGGAGTCAGTCAGCTTTGTCAATCTTATGCAAGCTTTGATGATGCGAGCAACGTTTTCTTAATTTTTTTTTCCAATACCGTAATTTATACTGAATGGATACTGCAGTAAATCGTGATCTTTTTCTTGAAAAGTTAAATGCATTAATTGCGGGTAAACGAGAAGACAATCGTTTTTATTTTTCTCAAGAAAAGTACTCTAAAATACTTTCTGAAGTGGTTTCTGCTAAAACTAAGTGCAACACACCTTTGGATTACAGACGATTAAAACGTTTTGACGTTTTAAAAATGAATGATGAAAGGAAATTAATTGTACCATTAAAATCAGGGGAAACGAATATACAGTATTATGTTACCAATGAAAAATTGTTCAGTATACTATATGAAACTCACGCCAGAATAGGCCACGGAGGAAGAACACGTATGCTTAGAATGTACTATGTGTTTTAAATTCTTGGTCTCTCCTCTCAGAAAGAGAGGCGAAAAAGTTACGTCACCCTTGTGACGTTTTATAGCGACTGAATTACGGAGAAGAAAATATAAATCTCCGACATGTTCAACATTCACCATTAGTGCATGGTGAATGTCGACATTTACCGGTGTAAGTCAGAAATAAGGGTATTTAGCAAATATTTCGGACATACACCAAGCGACTATGTGAATGTCGACATTCACCAGATTTCGGTCTTTCACGATAACATCCCTACATTCTGAAATTCCTATATTCTTAAACATCTTCTTATTTCAATCTCTACATCTCTACACTGCTACAATGTCCTCAGATCCTTAACCCTTTGTCTTACAATATCGTATTCCGCACGTAATTCTTGAAATGCGACGAATCTGGCTCACATTTTCACCACGATTCAATTTCGCGTTTAATTTCAATTTCTACCCCTCCACCAATGATCACCATATAGGAAATGTCCCTAACATTTGAACATTCTTTGTCTGTCTTAATGTTGCAGCAATAATTAAGTCGCCCTGTCTGACGCACTCGCTGAGAAATCACAAGTTAAGGGGTTAAACTATGACACCCTTATGTCATATCCTTATGCAATTCTCACACCTCCTCATTTACACCTATTCTAATATCAAGCGACTTAATTCCCAACGTAACATAACGACTATCGATTTCATCGATTTCACAGCAGCTAAAAAAGGAAACCGAGTCGCACGCAATTGAAGAGACATATATCGATAAACGTTTCCTTGCCATTTTTCTGCCATGACCCTGTATTTCCTTTCACGAAACGCGCTCGAGTTTCGCACGCGTTCTCTCATTAGATCGATCGAAGAAACGCTCAGAGTTGAATAGGGCGCGATGAAATTCCAACACGCAGCTCATATACGATGGTATCCGACCGACGTCGTTTGAAAATTCATCAATTCGAAAGGTCGCCGGTTCGCGGCAAAAAGACAAAGAAATTATTCTATGAACGAGACCTCGCGTTCCTCCAAGGAAATGACCATCCAGGAATTGTGTCGCGTTTCGTCAAATTGCTGGACAATTGTATAACGTGATCGGACAACATATTGTATATCAAGAATTTTAATTGACGTTCATTACGCCTGGTGCGGTTAATTGAAAAATGAGTCGTTATTAACCAGGAAGTATTTTCGCGATAACGATACTCGATTTCATTAATTTGTAATTCGATCCTTGAGAACCGTGTAAATAGTAACCGTGCAATGGTCTTATCTATAGAAATCTTTTTTCATTTTTATACGAAGCTTCGATAATTCGACATTTACCACTTACAAATTAGTACATTTGTTAGACCTGTGTACTTTGATATCAGATATTGTTACATTATACGTGATTTTATTCTGTAGATAAAACACTTGAAATTTTGTAGCGAAGGTAAAAGAATCGTATGGCGATTCTGACCGATGAGAATGTTAAACTTCAACCGGTTTAGAACAAGATTTACATTTATCTTGCATTAACATAGATAGCGTCAAGCTCAATTCTTGCACAAAACATTTCCAAATTTATTTTATACTGACTTTACACATGCGCACTTGTAAATGTAGAGACTCGTTCTCTTTTTAACGCCACTTGCGAGTTGACGATAAAACTAATTATCATACAGGATGCGTTGCATTTTTACAGACTGAGATCGATTTCAGCAAGTGATTCATCCCGATGTCTGCAAACACTGTTGTGACAATCGCACGGACAGAGGGCGGCACTTTCAAACTTTCATTACAAATTTTTTGTAATCTGTACTTCCATAAGTTGTGACATTTTATAATTTTAAAATTGCAATGGTAATTGGGATACTTTGGTCATTTTTAATGATGACTTCAAAGATTGTGAACCTTCTATTATTCTTTTGTTATCCTGCACTTTGCAAAGCTTCGACAATTCATAATTTCAAAATTGCAATGTTAATTGGGATACTTTGGTCATTTTTAATGATGGCTTCAAAGATTGTAAACCTTCTTCTATCCTGTATTTCCCAAAGTTTTGACGTTTCATAATTCCAAAATTGCAATGTTAATTAGTATACTTTGGTAATCTTTAATTAATGGCTTCAAAGATTGTGAACCATCTATTATCCTTCTATCCTGTACTTCCCAAAGTTTCGACATTTTATAATTCCAAAATTGCAATGTTAATTGGGATACTTTGGTAATCTTTAATTAATGGCTTCAAAGATTGTGAACCATCTATTATTCTTCTATCCTGTACTTCCCAAAGTTTCGACATTTCATAATTCCAAAATTGCAATGTTAATTAGGATACTTTGGTAATCTTTAATAATGACTTCAAGGATTGTGAACCTTCAACTATTACACTGTATGTATAACATACTTGTATTACAACAGATTGAAGAATAAAATAAATAAAAATGGAGGACAGAAAGAAATTATTAGTTCAGTTAATTATTCTATTTTTAAAACAGTGTATCTGCTATATTTAAGCGCAGTGACGTAATATTTGCAGCTAAAACTTGCTATATTTTCTTTCAATTATATCTCCAACGACGTCCGAAATACAAATATCGTGAAATATGACCACAACAGAATATTTGCCTTCCAAGAGTCGGGTATCGCACTCTACACAGTATACATTATTTTTCCTTTCTTACCGAACTCATTAATTACGATAATACATGACGTACGTATCGAAATGACACGATGCAAATTTACGACCGGAAGTACGCAAGTTAGCGCATATGACTTATCCTGTACGGAACAGTGGCTAACGGCACGTGCTCTAATGACACATTTCTGTTATCTAGCTCGCTGTTTTCCTTTGATTTGAATTTATATTACATAATCGAATGCGGTTTGTAATTCCCCGTAACGTGTCATAATTTACACTTTGTGGAGGCGTGGCGCCTCCTGCATTTGTGTGCTTCAATAAAAATATGTGCTTGTATATTTATTTCAAAAATATTTCATTGTTGTTGTTTGATAAGTATTAAGAAGTAATTATTCATGTAGTTGTTTGAAAAATATATAATTAGTCTATGAAAATACTGTTTGAAAAATACACATATGTTTGAAGGTTTAAAAATGCACATATGAAAATACTGTTTGAAAAATACACATATGTATGAAGGTTTAAAAATGTACATATGAAAATACTTTTTGAAAAATACACATATGTATGAAGGTTTAGAAATGTACATATGAAAATACTTTTTGAAAAATACACATATGTATGAAGGTTTGGAAATGCACATATGAAAATACTTTCTGAAAAATACACATATGTTTGAAGGTTTAGAAATGCACATATGAAAATACTTGTTGAAAAATACACATATGTTTGAAGGTTTAGAAATGCACATATGAAAATACTTTTTGAAAAATACACATATGTTTGAAGGTTTAGAAATGTACATATGAAAATACTGTTTGAAAAATGCACATATGTATGAAGGTTTAGAAATGTACATATGAAAATACTGTTTGAAAAATACACATATGTTTGCAGGGTTATAAATACACATATGAAAATACTGATTGAAAAATACACATGTTTGGAGAGTTATAAATACACATATAAAAATACTGTTTGAAAAATACACACATGTTTGAAGGTCTAGAAACACACATATGGAAAATACACATATGTATGAAGGGTTATAAATACACATATGAAAATACTATTTGAAAAATACACATATGTATGAAGGGTTATAAATACACGTATGAAAACACTGTTTGAAAGGTACACATATGTTTGAAGGTTCAAAAATATACATATGAAAATACACACATGATTATTCACATGGTTGTCTCAAAAATACATAACCATTCATACAGTTGTTTGAAAAAAATATAATTATTGATGTAGCTCTTTAAAAAATATTTAATTCTTCCTATAAAAAAATACACATATGCTTGAAAGTTGAAAAATACACATATGAAAATATTGTTTGAAAAGTACACATATGATTACTCATATGGTTATCTGGAAAATATATAGCTATACAAATAGTTATTAGAAAAAAATATGAATAGTCATACGAAAATATATAAATATTTATATAGTCATTTAAAAAGGTATAATTAATAGTCGTTCGAAAGTAATTATTTATATAATCATACAGTTACTCACCTCCATTCTTTTATCAAGTATATTTAAAAAGCGAATTAAGGAAAAATGCTTGAACAAAAAGGTCTACTACATTAAAATATTGCCTTTTTATTTAAAATTCCAATTTTAATTTTACGTCCTCTAATTTCCACGTAAACGATTTATTCTGCGATAGATGAAATATTATCTTACCGAACGATAATATTATCGTTGATGAATTCGATATATAATTATTTCGATAAGTGAATCAAAAATAATATGCTGAAGCTCTCGAACAAGTATGAGTGTGTAATAATTAAAAAATGAAAAGATTGCGACCGATTCGGAGTATCAGATTAAAAACGCGTTACGTCGAATAACTCGAACATCGTTAAACGTAAAATTAATTACCGTATATTCAGCTTGAAAAATATTTTTCCACAACTGTTTTTCGACCATTGTAAACCGACGAAAGAAAAATTTCGTCAATCTGTGAAAACTTTCAGAAAATAAAGGAATAATTTCCATAAACGAAATATTGGTTATCGAAGTTTTCAGACGCAATAATCTTTCGTCGGTGTTACAACAGTGACTCGACCAGAATTGAATAACATACATTGTCATCCTTGTAATCAATCGTAACTGACGGTTAAATTTGTCCGCATGGTTTCTCTTCGAACAAACCGGAATTATACTACATACAAAATGTGCATACAGTAAACAATGACGTAGAAAAATATGAAAAATGGTCGATTAACGATGTATCTTTCCAACGAACGAAATTGAAGTCACGAGAAGTTTAATCGCGTTATTATCGCTATAGCCACTAATTAAAAAAATACAGATTACTTACAGCGAGGAACCACGTGGTGAGTTATCGATTCGAATCTCTCGGCGAGCGATTTCCAAGCACGGTGTTTACATCACACGACTAATTAAAAAAATCCTTAATGACGAGCTAATAATTCGGATACAATCAAATTTACACACCTTTGCTCGAAAATATTTTGCGTAAGAATAAACGTAACACCGTAAGAACAAACGAAATCAGACACTTTTAATTTTACTAGCTAAAGTCCTCGGTATACCCGTTGCAATTTTCTGTAGTCCAATCGATATTTTACGATCTATAACAGAAACTATGTAGAAGTTTAACGAGTGTCTCCAAGAAACGATCGATCACTGTCCGACGATCGATGTGGAATTATGGAAACGAGAAGCAGACCGGAAACGTCATAACGGACGAGGAGAACGGCCGACACTGACAGGCAACCGGACCACGAGGCATCGACTATCTCGCAAACCCCACCACCGACACTTTTGCTTTTCAATCATTCGTTTGCCGACTAAGAAACGATCTACGAGAATTGCGAGTACACGAGGAAACGTGACTATGGCGGGCACGCGACGACACCTTCCGGTACCACGTGCACTTCCGATAGAGATACGCCGGAGGAACTATCGAGGCTTTTGATCAAATATGTAAGTTTCATTTCTGAGAGCGCAAATTTTTGAATTTTTTCGGGAATTTTGTAATTTACAAGTTTGCAGATTTATGAATTTTATGGGTTTCGGTAGTTTGGGGTGAGTATGGTGTTGTAGAGTTATGTAGCTAATCACTATGTTTCTGAAGACTCAGAATATTTGAGTCTCTGTGTTACGAATTTCTGTACTCTTAAGTTTCTATATTTCCAAGGTTCCATATCTCCAAATTCTCACGTCCCCAAATCCCTACGTCTCCAAATCCCTACGTCCCCAAATTCCCACGTCCTCAAATTCCTATGTCCCGAAATTCTTACATCCCCGAATTCCCACGTCCCCAAATCCCTACGTCCCCAAATTCCCACGTCCCCAAATCCCTACGTCCCCGAATTCCTACATCTCCGAATCCCTATATCCCCGAATCCCTACGTCCCCAAATTCCCACGTCCCCAAATCCCTACGTCCCCGAATTCCTACATCTCCGAATCCCTATATCCCCGAATCCCTACGTCCCCAAATTCCTGCGTCCCCAAATTCCTGCGTCCCCAAATTCCTACTTCCCATAATTCCTATACCCCCAAATCCCTAAACCCCAGAACCCTAAACCCCGGATCCCTAAACCCCGGATCCCTAAACCACAGATCCCTAAACCCCAGATCCCTAAACCCCAGATCCCTAAACCCCAGATCCCTAAACCTCAGATCCCAAATCCCCAAATCCGCAATTTCCAATCCTCAAATTTTCCCAAAAATCCCCCTCCGATTCAACGCACATTCACTGTTTACGAATCATGTTTTCCTTCGAAATTTTTGCAGCATTGCAGTTTCTTGTGATTCCAACTGCACCGTCGGGTTTAAAACACTTGTATTTGTTATACGATTCATGATAAGATTTACATACGTGTTCCTGATTCACGAATGTTGACTTAAAACAATAATGTTTTCTCGATGGCATGCAGACAACTCATGCAGGAACGGAATGTTTTATACGGTGTTTGCTCGACATCGAGTATCCTGAATAGCGATTACGTTGCAGTACCTTTCTCGCGACCATAACTGCCTATCACCGATATATTATACGGAACGGACTAACATAAGATAAATTACTTATTCTCCGAAATTATGAAAGAGTGTATTAAATTACGTCAGCAGAAATTTTGATGACTTGGGTATTTTTTGTTTAAGTTACATAGTATAGTGTCTTGATTATCGCTTACTGAATTGCAAGGTCATCGAGTATGGTCTTATCGAGTCAATTTTCAACGATCGATAGGGGTGTCTTTTAATGACTTTATTTCCCGCGCTCGGTTACCGAGTACAACAGGTGTCTTGCTCGTTTAACGTTTCGGACAATGTTCTTTAACCAATTAGTTTTGCTTTGGCGGATTCCTTCGCGACGTGTTTATTGGCCAAAAGGAGCTGACTAGTTCCTTGCAGTTTGTTGGAATGCAGTCTCGTTATATTACAGTCTCGCTACGATACAGTCTCGTTATATTATACTCTCGTTACAATACAGTCTCGTTACAATATAGTCTGGTTACAATATAGTCTCGTTATAATATAGTGTCGTTACAATATAGTCTCGTTACAATATAGTCTCATTACAATATAGTCTTGTTACAATATAGTGTCGTTACAATATAGTCTCGCTACGATACAGTCTCGTTATATTATAGTCTCGTTACAATATAGTCTTGTTACAATATAGTCTCGTTATATTACAGTTTTGCTACGATACAGTCTCGTTATATTATAGTCTCGTTACAATATAGTGTCGTTACAATATAGTCTCGTTACAATATAGTCTCGTTACATTACAGTCTTGTTACAGCACAGTCTCGTTACATTTCAGTCGCATTACATTACAGTCTCCTTACACTACAGTCTCATTACATTACAGTCTCGTTACAATACAGTCGCATTACATTACAGTCTCGTTACAATACAGTCTCGTTACATTACAGTCTTGTTACATTACAGTCTTGTTACAGCACAGTCTCGTTACATTACAGTCGCATTACATTACAGTCTCCTTACAATACAGTCTCATTACATTACAGTCTCCTTAAAATACAGTCTTATTACATTACAGTCTCGTTACATTACAGTCTTGTTACATTACAATCTTGTTACAATACACTCTCGTTACAATACATACACATAATTATTATTCCACAGAGAAATAAAAAACATATATTAAAACTTAATTTTGCAGTATAAAATACATGTCAGAATGTTTGTAAAACTAAAAAAACCTGATATAACACAATAAACTCTTCCACCCGAAATTCAGTATTTATGCAGCATGAAGTGTAATAAAATCGAGTATGAAAGGGTTCACGCTTATCGCATATTTCATAACATTGATTATCGTTCTTATAAAGAAAATAACACTCGACCGATAATACAGAACGTTCCAATAAGAAAAAGAATGTTCCATGTAAAAAAACAACGATATAAAATAATCAACGAATTTCGCCGTCGAATGCATTAAGCTTAATTATTTCGTATTTGACCCTATTAAGCTGGGAAGTCGAACGATTCGCTCGATGGAATTCTTGCGGCGATCAACACGAGACTGGACATGTGACCAACCCTCGTGACACTATGGACCGCCTTCCGTTCTTTTATTTTCCGTTCCTAGAAAATGTATGGGTTCAACGACCGTTCACATTGTTTAACCCCGGTAGTTCATCTGAATGAAATTTTGTCGATACGATGGAAACGGTGCTAATTATAACAAGCCTCGGGAACTACGTTTGGAAGATGTGGAAGTCGATGTGATAATTATTTCACAAAACGTATGTTCTAAATACTGATAAAATATCAACATTAAAATATTAAAATTTCATACAATTATCGCGAAGTTATTACGTAGTTTATGTACATACATATGTAGGAAGATATATAATAAAAATTGCATTTATATGTAGAGATATAAAAATATAAAAATGTAGAGATTTAAGGATAACTCACTGGAGGATGAGTTTTAAAACAAAACTATTAAAACAATGAACGTATTCCTCATTTTACATGTATGGTTGCAAAATAATTACAGCAGCCACACATACAAGTCACATGAATATGTAAGGAAAATGACCTAACAGTTCATATACTTCCTCTTATGGTATCCTATACAGTAGAATACATGGATGTAGAGGTACAAGAATATAGAAATGTAGACATCTAGAATTCTACAGACCTATATACAGAGGATATATGGATCTACATGTACATGTAGTGGCAATTAGATATAGTACAGAGATCGAACATATGTATGTATACTATGTACGTATGCTACACATTATGTAATACATTTAGCATGTTTAAAATACTTTGTATTATTAATAACTTTAAAATGCCTTGTACATCAACATCCTTCAAACGATTTTGAAACATAGAAAAATCGGCCCCTTTCCGCATTACACCCGCCATGCTTCCCCGTAAAACGATCGTTCTCTGTACCTAGCTTCAGATGACAGTGATAAGATGAAATGATAAGGGAATATTTCTTCTTTGTAATAATTATGGCGATCATGGTCCCTGTGTCTACAGTATCGATTGTGCTGTAAGGAAAAGAAACTGATATTTATCAACTAGCTCGTAATGTCTATTATTAGAACCATTGTAAAATATACAAAAGATACCTAAAGAATCATACGCCCTAAACTTCTCGAACACCGCTTATGTCTGCCATGGACCATTTAATACAAACTGCAAAAGATGAAACAAAATATAATTGCACGAATAGAAAGAATCGATTAAAAAATAAAATGAAATAATTGCAACTATGAGTAAGTTTATGTGACCACTTCGTCTTTGTTTAGCGGAACATTCAGTGGTACGTTTTCCCCGTACCGCTAAGTGAGAGAGTCACGAAAGCTGTCGCGGTGAAACGCGTTAACACGTACCGGCAATGGAGATAAGCGCACCGTGCAATATCACCGACCGCATTAGATGTTACATCATGCAAACGTGACACAGACTCTTTAAAACACACTTTTCTTCTCGATTTCACCGTACAAAGTATCAATCGAAAGCGGTTACTACGCGTGCCTTAACCTTAACATTTGAGGTTAGGTCCGAGAGTGTCTCATCATTTCGCACACACGTGGCAATGACAACAATCATTATTAAAAAAAGAAAGAGCATAGTACACGTTCGATTTTTCCTTCAACTCACCTTCGATTCGTCTTTGCTTCCCACGAAGATCTCTTGAAGTTCGACGGCTCTCCTTCCGGCTCTCATTTTGCCAACCACCCGTTTCACCACGCTTCATGCGCCCGTTTTCATCGCTGCCCTCTTTATCGACTCCTGCACACGATGGATTCACTGTCACTGCAACACCTCGCGAAATAACGTTTGCGACGGATTTGGAAATCGCGAGAATCACGCGGCGTTGAGGAGGTTCCCTTGCACTGCTCCGAAACGCGCAGCGGTCACGTGACGCACCAACACACTCGACCATCGATCGATTTTCTAGCCGCTGCGACGTCACGCGGCGTCGCCGTCACTACGGCGTCGCTGCTCCGAATCGAATCTTTTCCTTTCATCGATTTTTTATTTGAAGGTCGTGCGTAGGTGGATGAACGCGTGTCAAAGATAAAACTCTACTTCGGAATATCCCGATTTTACTCGCTCTTTAATATCCGAAACGTTCGAACACCTGGAAGCGCGCCCTTTCTAACTCTTATCTTTCGACTCATCTCTTCGCGTAACCCTTTGCTTCCTAAAATTGAAAATAATCATGAAAATTACGTCCACAAATATTTTATCTTGAGTCTAAGACTAAGACTTCCTTCAGAAAATATAATAATTAAAAAAACTCTACTTTTAGGAATTTTTGGGAACTTGAAGATTTTGAGACGAGATAAAAGTCTTGGTATAAGAACGTCAGAACTTTGGAATTCGAAGACTCAGAAAAAATATATAGTGACTAAACTTGGGCAATTTAGAAACTTAGAAGCTTAGGGAACCGAACAATTGTGACCACATGTTCGAAGAACTACTTTACACCTGACCAATCGATTCGCAAGCGTTGAAGACAGTTACATGCTTGTAGTCTATAGATTGCATGCTTGTCAAGTCGTATCGATTCCTCGAAAACACATAATATGGGCAAGTTTTCAGAACGATACATAATTCATTCGCGCACCAAGCTGAAATAGGTCAAATCGAAGGTCTCGCATACTTTCACTGCTTCGGACTATTTCAGATTTATCGTCCATTTGTCGTTGCGAAACGTTCTGTCATTTTTCAAGTAGCATTTTTACAACAAAAGATTCTCGGGATTCCATTCGGCGCCAGCCTTTATCGATTAAGGAGACGGTATTTCTTTTTTTGTTAAATGCATCCAGTTCAACGTGTATCGAAACACGTGGAACAACACCTGTTTCGAGGCGTTCCAATATAAATGCATGGGTATCGCATAAAGCGAACGATTCAACTTCGCATCGATCGTTTGTTCGATCGCGAACTGTCATCAGCTGCAGAGTTCACGGTCGATCACTTCCTCGTGCGTCTGCGATTAGACCACCGGAACACTTTCGGAAAATCTAGCATAAATTTTCAATGTAAATGCTAGCCAATTCGCCGATAAATGCCGCCGTCGCACGATGAGCCAACCAAACCGTCCCGCGTCATCACGGAGAAAACTGACAAAATGCTCTTCAACCTCTACCCCGAATCAGAACAGCAATCACAAGTATCTCGTAGCTGAAATCGATACCGTGCTCGATGAAATCCCACGAAACGATTCTAAGACGTAAGTATTTGCACGCAGGTTGAAAAGGATTTCTTCGACCTCGACTTACCTAGTGGATAACGAGGAGGAGTTATGTCAAGTCAGAAGTAACTCGTTCGAAAGTGCAAATATCGGTGTAGCCGAGAGCAGAAGTAGCATGAATCGAATTCACAGGAGAATCGATAGAACGGTAATCGTTTAATTTTCCTCCGATGTCGATGAGACTCTAGTCTTTCGATTCTCGACAGACGTCCATCAGCACGTTCAACGGCGGCAGAAAATATTGGAACTGCAACGCTAAGCCGACGAGCTTTTACGTGCCCGATAATGCGGTCATTCAAGAAGGTACGATTATTCATAGATTTATGCAAGAAAAAATATATGCAACCAGTTGCGTGTTTTTTTACTTTGATTTAATGACACGTTCTCGCGGGATTAGATCCTCGTTCGAGGATCGACCGATAATCGCTTCGCAACTGCTTCACTGTAATTTTATCTTAATTCGACAACTTGTCAGAAACATGGATGATAGATTTACAAAATCTGCATAAGGAAACACTAGATACGTGAGTTCTATTTGAAATAAGCTTAACTTATTACAGAAAGCGAGCTGATCGGTGCACTGACGAAACAGTTGTGCGTAGTAGAGTCTCAGCTACAAAAAGTACAATCGAATCTGAAGAGGAACGAGGATCAATTGAAGTTGAAAGATCAAGAGATCGTTCGTTTGAAACGGAAGGTTCTCCACTGTTTTCGTTGGCCAATCGTTTCTTCCTTTTCGATAACGCTTTACTCTCGAATCGACACAGGTGAAGGATTGGGAGAACAAGAACAAGAACCAAGAGACTCAGCGGAAGAAGGAACTGCAACAGAGACGAATGCAAACGGATCATTCGGAGCATCTTTACGATCGGTGTCTGATGCTGGAGCGCAAGATATACGAGATGGAGGTTCATTTAGAACGGAAATGAGACGACTGTTCGTCAACGTGTGCAAATTTCGGGAACTGTAGACTCTCGCTATATTGCCACTTAGCAATGATACTTGTTGATGCATTCACATTGATATAATTCCTGAAAATTAATTTAGAAGCATACGTAGATTGATTAGGGTGGTGGAACAAATTTAATTCGTGGTCGACTATGATTTTTTAAATGACCAAATTGTTAAATTACCAATTTGTTATTTGTTAAATGGTCAATTTGTTCTATGGTCAATGTATTATTTATTAACTAACGAATTCGTTATTTGCCGAATGCCCAATTTATTTGCAACGATTGACGAGGCCCATTTCTGATTCAGAGTATCTAACTGTATCTAACATCTAAACGAAATTTATTACCAAAAAATTTGTCGCGAAATTTTCCATTGACCTATTGTAAAAAGTACTCTGATGTCGTAGAAATTCCTGTCTGATTATGGTCTGATCTGGGTGGGCGACACGAACAGCCCCAAGTGCCCCGAAGCGCCTCCCAAGTAAATCGAGTATACGTTACTACTTAAAAAGATCGGCATCCGGATCGAGCTAATTATCAGTTATCGATGCGTTTCAGTAACCCCATCGAGACTTGTTACGACCAGGTTATTGCTAACATCGATCAGCTGAATCTGGCCGCGGGCAAGGGCGAAGTTCACGTGCAGCATAATGAAAGAGGAAACGGGGCAACGTTCAAAGTAAATCGTGTATTCGTACATTTTATCAAAAACTTATAAAAGCGATGTAAAGATCGATCTACTCTTAAAATGTTCTTTTTACGTAATTTATCTTAAAGTCATAATTGTTAAGATATTAACCCTTTGCGCTCGAGAGGCGCCTCTTAGGCGCCATTTAATACAATAATTTAAAAGAAGCATTATTTAATTAATTCTATAATAGTGCTTATGTGATGTATAAACCTAGTGAAATAGACAATAGTGGAAATTATTAGTAGAGAAATAATAACTTCAAAAGAAGTCATTTAACATTTTAATTAATATTTTAAAGTTGCTGTTTGCAAACAGTAAAATTATCTTCGAGTGCAAAGGGTTCAGATCTGTAATACAATTTTGTGTATCTTTTTTTATTATTTATTTAACGCAGTTTTAAGTAATTTTCGATGGCAATACTTTGACCTGCATACATATTAATATCACATGCAAGGTTGGCGTTGATCGATAAAACCGGTTATGCGAATGAGAAACAAATGTTGAATATAAATTATGTACGCAGACGTTATATGACTCTAAATTGCACATAGTTGTCTTAATGAATCACATTTTGCTAATGTGTGTTTTTCTTCTTTTCATATTGATAAGATATCTTGATCGCTTAACTTATATGCACGCTGTCGACGATCAACTAATCGAATGTTATTTAATAATTGCTTCAAGACCCCTTCTTGCATGTCTCTAAAATTCTACAAAAATGGAATGATAGTTCAAGAAGGACCTTTACGCCCTTACAACGAACCCACAACGATTTCGTTTATTCGGGACATCTTGGATGGCTATTTTCCTTCTGAGTTGCAGGAGGCTTACCCGAACGGTGTTCCTTTCAAAGTAAAAATAACTCTGACTCAAATTTTTAAGCAATTTTAATTTTAAAGTTTTAGTTTCTCAGAGGGATGATAAAATTTGCAAGTTGCAATTGAAGATTCACAGTGGAAAATTTAGCATTCATAGACTCTCACAGATTCTTTAAGTGTTCGCTTTCAATTTATTTTCTCAAAGAGATGACAAAATTTAAATTTAAAATTGCAAGCTGCAATTGAAGCTTCACAGTGAAAAATTTAATACTCATAGATTCTCATAGATTCTTTAAGTGTTTGCTTTCAATTTATTTTTTCAAAGGGATGAAATTTAAACTTAAAATTGCAAGTTGCAATTGAAGCTTCACAGTAAAAAATTTAGCACTCATAGACTCTCACAGATTCTTTAAGTGTTTTTTTTTCAAGTTTGAGATTTCGATGACGAATCTTGAATTACAAGAATAAAAATCTTAACAATTCTCAAACTAAGAATTCTCATTTAATATAAATTCTGTAAAAGTTATTTTAGCTCCTTTTCTTTTGTCTATAAGGTGGAAGATCACAGAACTCAGATGTTCCTGAGTAATGTAGACTTTCCTGGACAAGGTTATCGATTGGGCAAGCAACCCCTGATTGATAACTCGGCGTTATCCCCCAAAAGTCGCAGACCCAACTCCACTCTGCAAAAAACAACTCGTCGATACCCCATCCCCATAGACAACGCCTCGAATTTCGATCTCTCTCAGCATTTAATGCCTCTGCCGATCAGGTATATCCCTCTTCCATAGAATTACAAGAACTTTTCCTAAAACAACCTTTTATTCAGATCTTTAAAAGCGAAAGGATGCACGGATGCTCCCCCAATGGAGATGTACGTTCTCCGTTCTCAGATCTTAGCCTCGCACAACAACATTTGTTCCAAGACCCACTTGCAGTCGCACATAAACGCGGAACTCGGTTTGAGTACTCAGAAAGGAAAGGTAAACTTCGAGTTTTATTTGTACTTCATTGCATTCGTAATTGGAATTATTTTTCTAAAAAGCGAGACATCACTACGAAAAATGCTGAACACGATGTCCATCTGCGAGAGTCCACTGTGAAGTCTAAGGGCGTGGTGAGATTCCCAAGTTCTGGAAGGTGTTATCACAGTTCTACTGATAGGTCGTCGACTAGACTGTCACCTAGGTAAAACTTTTACATTTTTTGCTGTAAAAAAGTCGCTTAAGCTTAAGTAGAATTAATTACCTTTCTATAAGGGTTATCGTAGAAAAAGAAGTCTACTATATCTTGCCTCGAAGACATTTTATCTGACCAACATATTTAGTCCCATTAAAAAATAAAATATCATAAATTAATTTTACTTATCTTTCCATAAGGATAATCATAGAAAAAGAAGTCTTTTATATCTTGTCTCGAAAACATTTTATTTGACAAACACATTTAGCCCCTCTTAAAAAATAATATATCATAAATTAATTTTACTTATCTTTCCATAAGGATAATCGTAGAGAAAGAAGTCTTCTATCTTGCCTCGAGAACATTTTATCTTACCAACACGTTTAGTCCCATTAAAAAATAATATATCATAAATTAATTTGACTTACCTTTCCATAAGGATAATCATAGAAAAAGAAGTCTTTTATATCTTGCCTCGAAGACATTTTATCTGACCAACACATTTAGCCCCTCTTAAAAAATAATATATCATAAATTAATTTTACTTATCTTTCCATAAGAATAATCGTAGAGAAAGAAGTCTTCTATCTTGCCTCGAAGACATTTTATTTGACCAACACATTTAGCCCCCCTTAAAAAATAATATACCATAAAATAACTTGACTAATTAATTTGACTAATTTTCAGTCGACGCGAAACTGCAGAAGATCGTTTCCGAAACAGATCAAGATCCTCCAGTCTCCCAAACGCCCGACTGACTGTCCCTTCCAAAACCCAGTCCAAAGCAAAACCACCAGACACCAATGCGAACGTTCCTCCACCGCAAACACCACCCTCTCAAGCGAACAACGCAGCAGCGAAAAAGAATCAACAACGTCCTCAGAAACCTGCCACTCCAGTCAGGAAGAATGCTGTAAGAAGTTTTATCAGTGCAATATGATCGAACTATATATCTGTTTTGTAATTTCAGCCGCCAGTTCTGCATCAGATCAATGAACCAACGGGTGCACGTGCCGAGTTGCGATTAAAAGTGAGGTCCCTAAACGGTGGCACAGTTTACTTGGTCCATCTATCAGCGGACGATCCCATCGCTAGGTTGTATCAGTTGTTGGACAAGGCTATGGTCAGAACTGTTCCTCGAGGATACAAAATTGTTCTCAGCGGGTGATTATATAGTTTATTCTGGTTTGTTTGGGTTAAAAATAAAATATTTATTAGGGAGACCGAGAAGTAAGCAAAATTTTGTTTGCTGGCGAAAAACGTTTATTTGTTAAAGAAATCTTAAATGTTCACAAAATAATTTCCATCGTTTCCTTCGATTTTTCATAGTAAAACTTTGAAGTCATACAAGAAATTTTGAATACTTTTTATTAACTCTAATATTTTATTGCAATTTCAGATATTCGCCAAAGAGATTAGAACAACTGGGAACAACCCTGAGAGAGATGGGCATCACGAGAGATAGCGTTCTGCATTTAGTGAATGTCTGATCCGATGCTGTCTGATTTCCCTGGTCAATCGATGAAGTTACAATTCGATTATGCATTTATACAGCTTCGATTGCAACGATGTAAGTTCCAATTGCGATTTGACGATGCAATATCTCTACAGTGTACGGCGCATTTATCTGCAATAAATGAACCTGGTTGTGTTTGGTAACTTTGAACATTTTTGAGTGTCGTGAAAAATACATGTATCTGAATAAAATATAAAATTATTGAAGTTGGAGGCTATTACCTTTTTTGTGGGATATGGAGGAAATATGGTACTGCGTCATCTGGCAACGAATCATTCAATTTTTATCGGAAACTCTGTCGCTATGATACTGTATGTCGGTGTGTTTCCATGATAAGAGATAACGAAAGCAGCAAAATTGGTGAAACTTCATGCTCGACTAAATTTTTCAAAGCAGATCCTTTTTGCAAAAGAAGATTTTTGATGACTTAATAGAAAATTTCTTACCATTTTTATGTCGTTCCCTATGTCATCGACAAGAGAGACAAGTGTGCTAATCAGAAAGTGTAGACACTCCTCTTCGCAGAAAGATGGCGCCATTAGCTCCATTTCTGTAAAAAATCAAATATCAATTTTATCGATTAATATCCTATATATTTATTAATATTTTATTTCAATTTCCTTCTACAAAATTTAATCAGAAATCAAACTTCAGTGGCAAATTTTTTAAACCAAAATTGATCTTATCGATAACACAAGTCATTACATGATTGATTAATTTGTTATCTGCCACAATGCATTACACGAACCGAGCTCATGAATGACATAATGTAGCAAAAATTATAACTTGTTCACAAGTGTTCTTAAAAATATAAAATAAATGGAGTTGTGAATTGAATTTGATTCGTAGCTCTTAGCTCGATATCGTTTTCTAAAAATCTTGCAAAATCTTTAGAAGACGATACCGATTACCAGATCACACCACGTGGAGGTGGCTACGATAGTGACCCACCCTAACTCCAAATCCCTTCCTCCCTCCAAATGCAACCTCATTTATCAGAAGGATAAATGAGTTCCGACTCTACATAGCTCATAGGCTCGCATACAAGTTCTTTACCACAATCCAGTAAAGAACTTGTATCACACACACGCGCACATACATTAACTTAATACTAATCGCATGGGATCCCACACACGCACGCTTAACTTATTCTAAACGCCGCACGGTACCTCTCATTCTAAGATTGCACTCAAATAATCTATGACGAAGTCAAAAAGCAAAGGGGCAAAAAAGAAAGTTAGAAGAACTTTCTACTAAAAGAGGAGAAAGTTAGAAGAACTTTCTGACAAAAAGAAAAGAAAGTTAGAAGAACTTTCTGTGAAAAAAGGGGACCATTATTTCTCGCCAAGTGAACCTTGCTTTCCATGGGTCAAAGGGTAGTCCATAGTGGCTTACGTGAACCACGACGGCAAAGATGAACCGAAGATACCTTTGGCAAGAACGAGTGATACACCCCAGTTGGCGGAGGGTTCCCATTTCCCCCAGCGCTTTCGCGTCTTACCACAGAGAGGATACCCAGACCGTGATGCCCCTTGGCAGAATGGCGGCGGGTCGGGGAGGCACATCAGAGTATGAGAGGTGCCAACCCCGATCCGCCCCGCCGGGCAAAGAATATCACTCGCGCTACACCGGCACTTGCAGCTCACCTCTACCGCGTGTTCACAGCGCTATCAACCCCCAATGATCCACTTGGGCGCAGAACGATTGACAAAAAATAAGTGGGATACTACAAGCTAACGCGTACAAAGATTGAGAATTGTGAAGATGAGTGCAAGTTGGAATGAGAGGTACTTACAAGGACCCACCCGCCCTGCCCACTAGCACACTTTACTTAAAACTAACGCACGCATAAAATTAACTTAAAACTAACGCACGCATAAAATTAACTTAAAACTAACGCACGCATCCCTCGATGATCCCTCGATGATCGATGTCTTGAATGATGAACTATTCAGGACCTGTACAATAAGTAGGTATGACAATAAAAAAAGAAAATGCAAGATTATTTAGTTAAAATAAAAACATGAAACATCTAAATGAAATTATGGCAAACAAGACTTGTTAAAATGAAAACCTGTATCATACAAAGATAATTAAGATAAATATGAAACATTAGAAATTACTTGCATAAAATAGACACCTGAAACAGACAAAAATAGTTAAGACAAAATATGAAACATTAGAAACTACTTCCATAAAACAAAAACCTGTAACATGCAAAAATAATTAAGACACATGTGAAACATTAAAAATTACTTATATAAAATAAAAACCTGAAACAGACAAATATAGTTAAGACAAAATATAAATCATTAAAATTTACTTACATAAAAAAAATCCTGAAATATATAAAAATAACATTCACTCTCTCACTCATACTGAAATACATTTTCTAAATGCCCTACATGTACCTCTTATTCTAAAATTGCACTCTCATATAAAACTTTGTAAAGAAACTTTGTAAATGAAACTTTGTAAAGAAACTACGGAAAAAGTAGAAAAGGAAGAAAGTTGTAAGAACTTTCTTCCAAGTTTGAACAAATTAAGAAAAGACTAACAAACTATTACTATGTAAAAATCTAATATCTAAGTTAAAAAATTGTGACAAAGATGAGTGCAATTTAGAATGAGAGGTACTTACAATGTGCGCAAGCTTTTCGCCACAAATTGTGACGAAAAACCTGCGCCCGAGCCCACCCTTCCACCCACAGCTCGGAATTAACATGAACAATATTTTTATTTACATAAAATTAAAACCTGAAACAAACAAATATAATTAAAGCCGCAAATTATGGGCGAAGGTACATAAATTTCCTTTATTTAACACAAAAATTTTGAAAAATCAAAGTTGGAAAAATATTGTTAATTCAGAAGTATGAATTGTGTAATTTCTTACTTAGAATCGAAATATAAAACAGAAAAATATAACTAAGAAATTGCAAGTTCTGATCGTAGCTCTTAGCTCGATATCGTTTTCTAAAGATAATTTCGTGAAAAATATTTAGAAAACGACATCGATTACCAGGTCACACCACGAGGAGGTGGCTACGATAATATAGTGACCCGCCCTAACTCCAAATCCCTACCACCCTCCATTGCAACCTCATTTATCAGAAGGATAAATGAGTTCTGACTCTACTTAGCTCATAAGCTCGCATACAAGTTCTTTACCACAAATTTGCAAAGAACTTGTATCACACACGCACGCATACATTAACTTAATACTAATCCCATGGGATCACACACACACGCTTAACGCAGGTACCTCTTATTCTAATATTGCACTCAAATAATCTATGACGAAGTCAGAAAGCAAAGGGAAGAAAAGAAAGTTAGAAGAACTTTCTGACAAAAAGAAAAGAAAGTTAGAAGAACTTTCTGTCAAATAAGGGGATCAGTATTTTTGGCCAAGTGAACCTCGCCTTCCATGGGTCAAAGGGTAGTCCATAGTGGCTTACGTGAACCACGAGACAGAGATGAACCGAAAATACTGGCAAGAACGAGTGACACATCCGCGGAGGGTCTCCCATTTCCCCGCCGCTTGCGTTTGAAGCAAGTCTGACCGCAGAGAGGAGACCCCTGCCGTGAGGCGGCAGATCGAGATGGTTCATCAATCGATCGGCCCCGCAGAGATGTGTCCCTGGCGCTACACCAGCACTTGCAGCTCACCTCTGCCGCGTGTTCACAGCGCTATGAACCCCCAATGATCCACTTGGGTTCGGAACGATTGACAAAAAATAACTGAGTATACTACAAGCTAACGCGTACAAAGTTTGAGAATTGAGAAGATGAGTGCAAGTTAGAATAAGAGGCACTTACAGGGACCCACCCACCCGCCCACGAGCACACTTTACTTAAAACTAACGCTCGCTTAAAATTAGCTTAAAACTAAGGCACGCATCCCTCGATGATCCCTTGATGATCGATGTCTTCAATCTTCGCGTATACGCATCGCATACATTCACTCATTCATACTACAATATGTTACAATAGACGCAACTTAAAATTAACTCAAAATAAACTTAAATTTAGCGCATAAGTTGATGAAATCCATCGAAGGAAGTCTTCAATGATGATCTATTCATTACCTATAGAATAAATAAGTGTAATAATAAAAAGAGGAAATAGAGAAGCACATGCAAGACTAGTAACATTATAATATTTAGGCATGCACAATTCATGCTAAGATGCACAATTCGTGCTAACATGCAAAATTCATGCTAACATGCACAATTAATGCTAGCATGCAAAATTCATATTAACATTTTCGGAACAAAAGTGAAATAAGCTCGAGTCGACTCGATAAAAATACGCAAATAAAACACACAATATATTTGAGAAATGTTCAATTACTTATTTAAAATAAAACTCTGAAACATAAAAATGTAATTAGGACACATAAATCATTTCATTACCTAATTAAAATAAAATCCTGAAACATATGAATGAAATTCGGACAATCATGAATTATTAAAATAAAAACCTGAAACATTCAAATATAATTAAAGCACATATGAATAATTAAACTACTTACTTAAAATAATAATCTGGAACAGAAAAATGCAATTAGACATATAGGCAATATTAAATTACTTACTTGAGATAAAAATCTGTAACAGACAAATGTGATTAGAGAAACATGAATCAATAAATTACTTACTTGAGATAAAAATCTGAAACAGACAAAAAGTAGTTAGAGACAAATAAATCAATAAATTACTTACTTGAAATAAAAATCTGTAACAGAAAAACAATAGTTAGACAATCAAAAATCAATGAATTACTTACTTGAGATAAAAATCTGTAACAGACAAAATATAATTAGACAAACATGAATCAATGAATTACTTACTTGAGATAAAAATCTGAAACAGACAAAAAGTAGTTAGAGACAAATAAATCAATAAATTACTTACTTGAAATAAAAATCTGTAACAGAAAAACAATAGTTAGACAATCAAAAATCAATAAATTACTTACTTGAGATAAAAATCTGAAACAGACAAAAAGTATTTAGAGAAACATAAATAAATAAATTACTTACTTGAGATAAAAATCTGAAACAGACAAAAAGTAATTAGACAAACATAAATCAATGAATTACTTACTTGAGATAAAAATCTGAAACAGACAAAATATAATTAGACACATATGAAACATTACTTACTTGAGATAAGAATCTGAAATAGACAAAATATAATTAGACAAACATGAATCAATGAATTACTTACTTGAAATAAAAATCTGAAACAGACAAAATATAATTAGACACATATGAAACATTACTTACTTGAGATAAAAATCTGAAACAGACAAAAAGTAATTAGACACATATGAAACATTACTTACTTGAAATAAAAATCTGAAACAGACAAAAAGTAATTAGACAAACATGAATCAATAAATTACTTACTTGAGATAAAAATCTGAAACAGACAAAAAGTATTTAGAGAAACATAAATAAATAAATTACTTACTTGAAATAAAAATCTGTAACAGACAAAAGTGATGAGACATATAAAACATTGAATTACTTACTTAGAATAAAAATCTGAAACAGACAAAAGTGATTAGACATATAAAACATTGAATTACTTACTTAAAATGTAAACCTGAAACAGACAAAAGTAATTAAGACATAAAATTGGTGGAGCAAGAAATGAAATCTCTCTTTATTCGAAACGAAACTCTTAAAAAATAAAAAATACAATTTTGAAAACCTCAACTCCGAAATAAAAAGACGGAAAGATTTAGAAACTTTAAAAAGTTGAAATAAAATCTCTTTAAAAACCTCAAATTTAAAATAAGAACCAATAGAGATTAAAAACTTGAAGACCGAATAAAAATGACGAGGTGATCCAAAAACTTTGATACTTGAAATAATATTCTCGCTTGAAATGAAAGAGAAACTGAAGCCAAAGCACAAGTATTAAAAACCAATGAAATAATAAAGTAAGAGAGAGAAAGAAATAAAATCTTGGAGACTTTGAAGCTAGAAATAAAGTCAGATAGAGTATTAATGGCCCTATCAGTGAGTACAGGATGCAGGACACACACCATTCACACACTCACGCATACTATAATACATTTTAAATATCCTACATGTACCTCTTATTCTAAAATTGCACTCGCAAATAAAACTTTTTAAAATAGCAAAGGGATATGAAAGAAAGTTGGAAGAACTTTCTTTTAAATTTGGGGAAATTGAGAAAAAATAACAAACTATTACTACAGTCTAATATGTAAATTAAAAAATTGTGAGAAAGACGAGTGCAAATTAGAATAAGAGGTACTTACAAAGTGCGCAAGCTTTTCGCCACAAATTGTGACGAAAAACCTGCGCCCGAGCCCACCCTTCCTCCCACAAGCTCGGAATCAATGTAAAACTAATGCATTAAACAGAACTTACCAAAAATTACATTCTAAAACAGATAAAAATTTGTTAACATAAAAATTTGAGAAGAGAGAACATAACTTACCAAGAATTAAATTCTGAAACAGACAAAAATTTATTAACATAGAAATTTGAGAGTAGAGAAGAATGTAAGAACTTACCAAGAATTAAATTCTGAAACAGACAAAATTTTATTAACATGGAAAATTGTGGGAGAGGAAGGAAAATTTTTCTTTATTTCATACAAGAATTTCAAAAAACAAAACGCAATGAAAATTGCGGATTTCAGAAGAGAGAACAACATAATTTACCAAAGAAGAATACTAAAACAGACAAAAATTAATTAACACAGAAATTTGAGAAGAAAGAATAAAACTTACCAAGAATTAAATTCTGAAACAGATAAAATTTTATTAAGATAGAAATTTTAGAAAAGAAACCAATGTAAGAACTTACCAAAAATTAAATTCTGAAACAGACAAAATTGTATTAACACAGAAAATTGTGGGAGAGGAAGGAAAATTTTTCTTTATTTCGTACAAGAATTTCAAAAAATACAAAACGCAATGAAAATTGCGGATTTGAGGAAACGACAAAATTTACCAAAGAAGAAATACTAAAACAGACAAAAATTTATTAACATAGAAATTTGAGAACAGAAAACAATGTATGAACTTACCAAAAATTAAATTCTGAAACAGACAAAAGTAATTAAGACAAATATAAATTATTTCATTACTTACATAAAGTAAAAATCTGAAACAGACAAAAGTAATTAAGACAAATATAAATTATTTCATTACTTACATAAAATAGAAAACCTGAAACAGACAAAAGTAATTAAGACAAATATAAATTATTTCATTACTTACTTAAAATAAAAATCTGAAACAGACAAAATTTGATTAGCCTATACAATTGTACGAAAAGAAGTGAAACGACACTATGGAGAAACAGAAAATTACAAATTTAAGATCAGATAACAATAAAACAATTTATACAAAATCAATTCCTGAAACAGAGAAAAATAATTAACATATAAAATTGGGAGATATTAAAATCGCGAAAGGATATAAAAATCTCGAAATAAAATCGCGAAGGGATATAAAAATTTCGAATTTCGTAATATAATCGCGAAGGGATACAAAAATCTCGAAATTTAATCGCGAAGGGATACAAAAATCTAATCTCGAAATTTAATAGCGGAGGGCATAAAAATCTCGAATCGCGAAGGGATATGCAAATCTCTAATCACAAAATTTAATCGCAAAGTTATACAAAAATCTCTAATCGCGAAATTTAATAGGGAGGACATAAAAATTTCGAATCGCGAAGGGACATAAAATCGCGAGGGGCTATGCTCGTAAAAATTCGAGCAAAACTTGACGATACATTTTGTATCGTTCAAAAAACACATGTAAAATACAAGAAAATAGCGAGCATAGTGACAAAATGACTGTCCATCTTAGAATCCTAAGATGGACAGCCATTAATAGTTCCCCTCTTCTTTGGCAACTTTTGCCGGGGCTCTTCGGCATATAGCCTCTTCTCTCTTCGGCATATCCTCACAAAAATCACTCGCGAATTTTTACGGTAACTCGGATATTCTTTGCTTTCAATTACATAAATTCTCAATTTCGCTATCAGTCTCCATAAACAGATATCAGACAATTTTATAAAAATAAAATTGCACTACTATCCATTTATTTCGATCGATAACAAAATCAAAATTTTATGTAATAGTTTGGTAAGAAAAATAATTACTCAAAATAAAAATACGACCAGCGATTCTCAGAATGCGCTGTCCGTAAAAGAATATCCGAGCAGAATATTTTATTTCACTGCACTTCACTTCACTTCACTGTACTTCATTTTTGCAGTCGGATCTAGAACCCGACTGCGACTTAAAACTAAAAGGCCTGGCCTGAACGAACAATCGAGTTCAAGAGAATATTAAATAAATTCATATTTAATATTTTTCTCTTCTCGATTTTTCGTGAACCCCCAGATGCAAGCATCTCACGTGTGAGAGAGGAGGAAAGAGAAACGTGAAAGCTTGCTCTGGCCCTACCTACTTAAAACTAACTCATTCACACCAGAAGTATGCTACCTGCCTGCCTATCGCTATATTTAAAAAATTGCAAAGTCCATTCTCACAAAAACACACTCCACGGTTCTCACACATACCACCCGGGTGCAAAAAAGCCTAATCCTAGGGAGTACGTCCCGGGACGTCTCCGACACCCGAGTTCAATACTACATTCACACTCTAAGTTCATACCTTTTTGCTGAAATCGATCGACAATCGACAGTGAACTTAACATATTTCATTTTCGTACTCTTTCGAATATTCAATGTAATATGCACATGTAATAATTTAAACTACTAATACAATTTTGTAACTTAATCAATTTATATAATTTTCAAATGACTCTACTTGCATTTTGTATGCATTTTCAAATGACTCGACTTGCATTTTGTATGCACTTTCAAATAGAATTTTGCAAAATTTAAAAAATAAATCTATAGTTTAATCGACACAAGGTCCACGACCTAACCACACACACACGTGTAACTTGTGTCGATAATTCACTGTCAATTTGTCGATCGCCAAACATCTTAAAACTAAACCGTGTCCACCTGCCCTAACTCATGCGAGTAGCAACTAAGCACGCGCATGAATTTAGAGCATAAAAATGAACACGGCCACATGTATTTTGACCTACCAGTTTTCTTCATGTGTGCTGAAAATCCTGAGCTAAAAACATGATTAGAAACATGCTAATAAAGTGTCTTCCAGCAAAAATTGACTCTAACTTTAAAAAACTTTCAAAAAGGAAATTGGAAGATCACTTTGCAAAAATCTAAGTGTATCGGTAGTTTCATTTTTAACAGATTTGTGATATCAAAGTATATTTCTAAATGACTCAAACATTCGTAAATAACTTTGATATCAAAATCTGTTTCTCGCGATACTTTCTTGTACATTTAATTAAAAAATTTTCACGCATACGTAAAAATTGAAAGTGACTCGATAATTATATAAAAATGACTCGACAACTACTGTGAAATCGGAGGGTCATCCGACTTCTATGTACTAATTTCAATTTTAAATTGAAAAGAAGTTAAAACGCGATGTACAAGAAAACCCTGACCTGAGCTAATAAATATAATAAACAGTTTGTACGAATTTTGCACGATCGTACAGTCGTGGTCACTATGCTCGCAAAATATAAAATACAACCAGTTCCCGTGTCGCTTCGGACCATTCGTCCTACGACATGATGGGAACCGGAGGAACCGTAAAGCATGCGACTCACCGATCGCTGACTTGCATCACTGCGATCACCTTGCAATTGGAACATGGTTGCTGCTTGGCTCGGAATTTCAGCTTGGCTTTGGATTTCAGCTTGGCTTTGGATTGCAGCTTGGCTGTTGATTGCAGCTTGGCTCAAGATTGATTGGTTCGATTGGTAGACGGAGGGTTAGGCAGGTAGAACCATAGGTCCACAAGAGAGGTCTCCTTTAAGCACACAAAAATCACAACGATTAATCAATTTGAATTTCGAATAGTGTTTGTTATTTTTCAATGTATCTACTGTACTTGTACAAGCATGCATTTTCAAATTTGTAACGTGTAAACAGATTGCAATAATCACAAGCAACTACACCAAAAAATTCGGAATGTTTGAAAAAATGTGTAGGTAACTGGTTTATAAAGCATGCAACACTAGTGAAAGTATACTAAAACACGTAGGTAACCACACCATTAAATGCATTGAAACATTTGTAGTAGTATGTCAAAACACATAGGTAACCACACTATTAAATGCATTAAAACATTTGTAGTAGTATGTCAAAACACATAGGTAACCACACCATTAAATGCATTAAAACATTTGTAATAGTATGTCAAAACACATAAGTAAGTACACCATTAAATGCATTAAAACATTTGTAGTAGTATGTCAAAACACATAGGTAACCACACCATCAAATGCACTAAATCAGTATAAGCAATATGTCAAAACACATAGGTAACAACACCATTAAATGCACTAAAACATTTGTAATAGTATGCCAAAACACATAAATAATTGCTTCATAAAACACCATAAGTAATGCATAATAGCATACACTATCACATGTAGTAACACATTAGCAATCACTTTGACACCCGTATAATCACACCATAAAGCAAGTTAAAATTTAAAAAAAAATGAAACTAAAAATACACTAAAACACGTAAATAATCACACCATAAAACACCATAAGTAATCCATAATAGCATGCACTATCACATGTAGTAACACATTAGCAATCACTATGACACCCGTAGAATTACACCATAAATCAAGTTAAAATTTAAAAAAAAAAATAAAAATAAAAATACACTAAAGCACTTAAATAATCACACCATAAAACACCATAAGTAATCCATAATAGCATGCACTATCACATGTAGTAACACATTAGCAATCACTATGACACCCGTATAATCACACCATAAATCAAGTTAAAATTTAAAAAAAAAATACACTAAAACACTTAAATAATCACACCATAAAACACCATAAGTAATCCATAATAGCATGCACTATCACATGTAGTAACACATTAGCAATCACTTTGACACACGTATAATTACACAATAAAATGCATTAATACACCCCCGCACATATTAAAAAAATCACGATAAAACACACTAAGCACAAGCACTAACACTTTAGGTAACACTGAGTTGATCAAACAATCGATTAAATAAATCCATGACTCGTACCGGTGAGTGTTGACGTGGTTGACCCGAACTCCTTGACAGATCCGACAAGACTGATCAGCTCACCTTCGGCAAGTACGAACGGTGTGTTATGATAGGTGACTTACGGCGACCAATTAGCGTAGGAATTTTTCGTGGACCAATCAGTGAGGCTGTATGCTACTCCTATTGGCTTACAATTGCTGCCATTAATTTGTTTAGAATTTTTCATTATGGTTTTTGGTATGGCTGTTAATATTTATTATTTTTATTAACTTTTACGCTTGAATGCGTCGATTTGTTAATTATTATAGTTTTAGGTGATATTCAGGAGTAATTGTAAATTGAAAATCCTTTTCATTTCTTTTCTATTTTTATTTTTTAATAATTGTTGTATACTTTAAAATTTCTTATTTTTATTAACTTTTCTGCTTGAATGCGTCGACTTGTTAATTATTATAATTTTATGTGATATTCAAGGAATATTTGTAAATTGCACATCCTTTTCATTTCTTTTTTATTTTTAATTTTTAATAATTGTTGCATACATTAAAATTTATTATTTTTATTAACTTTTCTGCTTGAATGCGTCGACTTGTTAATTATTATAATTTTATGTGATATTCAAGGAATATTTGTAAATTGCACATCCTCTTCATTTCTTTTTTATTTTTATTTTTTAATAATTGTTGTATACATTAAAATTTATTATTTTTATTAACTTTTCTGCTTGAATGCGTCGATTTGTTAATTATTATAGTTTTAGGTGATATTCAAGGAATATTTGTAAATTGCACATCCTCTTCATTTCTTTTTTATTTTTATTTTTTAATAATTGTTGCATACATTAAAATTTATTATTTTTATTAACTTTTACGCTTGAATGCGTCGACTTGTTAATTATTATAATTTTATGTGATATTCAAGGAATATTTGTAAATTGCACATCCTCTTCATTTCTTTTTTATTTTTATTTTTTAATAATTGTTGTATACATTAAAATTTATTATTTTTATTAACTTTTCTGCTTGAATGCGTCGACTTGTTAATTATTATAATTTTAGATGATATTCAAGGAATATTTGTAAATTGAAAATTCTTCTCATTTCTTTTTTATTTTTATTTTGCAATAATTGTTAGTTACATTATATACATTGAAATTTATTATTTTTAATAACTTTCACGCGATAATATATTCCAAATTTTTTTTTAATTACTACAGTATGTACTTATGCACGCATGTAACAAATTATTTTTTACATACATATCTTTTCAAAATGTTATTAACATTCCTTATCTCAATCAAATATTAAACATTAATCAAACCTTCAATATTCAATCTGTCACACAACAATGCTATTTATATTACAAACTAATGCCATTACTTAACATATTACAACCAAAGACAATTATCTAACAAATTTAATTATTCTAAACAATAAAAGCGAAGCTCTCTACTAAACTTTCTTCACAACTCAATACAAATACGATACTAGTGTTCCTTTTTAATTATCAACTAAAATGTCTTAATACATGTATTCAAAGTACCATTATATTTAAAGTCTACTCCCAAGGGGAGTCTACTCCCATTTTTTTTTTTTTTTTTTAAAGATTCTAATACATAGAAAACAGTGCACAGAAAGATGCAAATATTTCCATGAACGTACTGGTCGAACTGATAACATTGTGTATCTGATACGCATGTACACCCACCGATATCACCCACACCATATCAGCGAGTGACTAATTCACAGATCGATAGAAATATATTTCGCTGTCTTATCGACGATCATTCGTGGTTCGCGCGTTGCGTGTTAAACTGTTGCGCAAAGAGTATAAATATTCTTTTCCGGCATCTCCCCACTTTCAACTATTGCACTCAAGGAAGTTCAACGGTTAGTCTTCCTGCAACATGTCGTTGCAAACGTTTTTCATAATGTTCGACAAACCGAACGCCGTGTACGTCGCCGGTGAAACTGTCAGTGGAAAAATTGTGCTGCAACTTGGTCAAGAAAAGAAGGTCAGAGGTGTGTACAACGTGCGGAACAGTGATGAAGTTCGAACACTCGTAATACTCGAAACGCTTTGAGAGTTTCAACCTTGCGGAGTTATATTGTGTCTAAAATTAGTTCTATCCGGACAATGCTCGACTCGCTTTTTGTGACAGCGTGTTTATCATAGTTAGCAGTAGATAGCAGTGTGCATTTATCACAGACATAGTGCTTCAAATGTACCGTATCGTAAATAACTATGTTCTGCACTCGATAAAGATTTACTACTTCACCAGATTGACAGCGATAACTAATATCACAAAATATGTGAATGAACATGAATATTATTACCATAAATTTAAATTCTCTTAAAGTACTTTAAACTTGTGATATTTTAACACCGTTGTCAGTCACCATTATATAATACAAACAGGAAGATACGATCAGCGAACAAAGCAAAACAAGTTAAAGTATAGTAATTTAATAAATTACAGGATTGCTCTTGTCCGTCAGAGGAGAATCCCGCGTTCATTGGACGGAATCAAGGACCGTAAGGGACTCCAAAGGACACAGCACTACTCGTCACGACACTTACACCAATTCGGAAAAATATTTCAACTTTGAATTCAGCATCGTAGGCTCCTCGAGATGTAAGGACTACATGAAATAAAAATTATTCTTTCTCACTACACGATAACAAGCATACTCTTGTCTGACCGTTTCATTCAAATCTACTTTCGATAAAATTTTTAGCTGACTCACGAACGATCATTGCTGCGGGTTACTACGAATATCCCTTCAGATTCGAACTGCCGTACAATATACCCAGTAGTTTTGAGCATCAGTATGGGCATGTAAGGTACACCGTGAAGGCTGTGATCGACAGGCCGTGGAAGTTTGATCATGAGACCAAGCGTGCTTTCACTGTTGTTGCGACGCTGGATCTGAACGACTGTCGAGCGCAATGCGTAAGGAATATTTTACTGCTTTGAAATTCTAAAATTTCAAGATCTCGAAGTTTGTCAGTTCACAAATTCCATAAGTTCAAGGTTTCAAGCTTTTTAAGATTTTAAATCGTGACCAAAGTTCCACAGATACTGAATTCCTAAATTCTAGATTTGAGGGCTCCAAAATTCCAAAAGAATCCTTGAGTTGTTAAAATATCAGACTTTAAACATTTCTGAATCCTTATATTCCAAAGTCCCATAAAGTTCCTAACTTCCGAAACTCCGCAATTTGTAAATTGCAAAGGTCCCAGTCTGAAATACTCCATATTTCCTTCTGAATTTTTCCTCCTTCAAATGTACCTCCTCCTGAATTCTCCCTCTTCTCCTGAATTTTTCCTCTTCTCCTGAATTGTACCTCCTTCTCGATCCCCCAAAACAGAGAGAACCATACCTAAAAAAGTTCATATCTCTCCAACAGCTAGGAATCAACGACGACATCCACAACGAGTTCTACAACTGCTGTTGTTGCTGCAGTAACAGTTCAATGGACGTGCAGGTTCAACTGCCAGTTTCCGGGTACGTTCCAGGGCAAACGATAAACACATGGTGTAGCTATAACAATTGCTCGAGCAGTGTTCAAATAACAAAAATCTGCGTGAAACTCATGCGGGTAAGCGAAACGCAATCTCAAACAGCGAGATAAGCAGCGATAATAAAAATCACATAAGTAAACATAGATAGTATCGTTGATTTATTTTAATTCGTGTATAAATTCTCTAGATTATTATCAACAATTTTTACAGTTAATCTCGTTTTACTCGAGTTCGCCGAGTTCGAAGGTAAAGCGTGAGAGTAATGAAATTAAGTCGACAACGTACTCGGGACCCTTTACTAACCGTGGAGAGGCGGTGATGGACATTTTGGTACCACCTATACCACCGTCCAATTTGCAGTTTTGTAATATTATAGACTTGAAGTACACCTTGGCGGTCGTCGTTCACGTTTCTGGCTTGTAAGTGAATGTTATCGTTCTTTGAATTAGGAGATAAGCGGTAATATTGGAGGAAGTTATGAAATCGAGGTAGATGAGAGATTGTTTCTTTTTGGGTTTCGAGGTTTGAAAATTTGGGAAGGGGTTGAGAAGTGGACAGGAATTTAGAGATTATGGCATTTGGGGGAAAGTTAGGTATCTAGTATGAGGATCTAAAAATTTGAAGATACCGAAATTTAGAAATCTAAGAATTTTAGGGTAGAAAACTTGCAGTAGTAATTTACTCGACAAGATTAACTTAAAACTCGATAAGTTTTCCTCCATAAGATCATACATACAGGTATTACTGATACTGGTATCAGTGTAACCCCTGATGAAGCTAGCTGCAATGCTGGCGAAACGTTGGGAACTCGCTTGCTTTAGGACACGGCTTACACCCGAAAGCCTCAACAGTAATACCTGTATGACGCCGGGCCGTGAAAGCCTCAAATCTCTTATAAGATCATACAGTTACTGCAACAATCTGTTAATTCCGTCGGTCCATCTAGGCATCAGAAGATCGTGAAAGACTACGTTATATTGATTGGAACCACGCCATTATACATCGAACAAGGACCCTCAGCAATGCCAATGCCAACACTTAGGCCCTCAGCTCCTCTTGATGATCAAAAACCAAGAGCTTCTTCTTCGAGTACTGATCACCCTATCGGTTTTGTTCCTCCGGCCGAACCTAGCACTTCTAACAACTGGAATATACGTAAGAAACCTAATATTATTTATTTCGTACTTGTATATGTCGGAGACGGAGCGAGGGTGACGGAGCGAGGGTTGCGGACCGAAGGCGCGGACCGAGAATAACAACAGGGGGTAAATTCATTCATGCCGGATTATACGCGATAAGACGGGAGAACGGGACGGCGGTCATTCGAGGTTTATCTCTCAAGTGTGTAGGATATACTTTAACACTAAACCTACCGGCATACAATGCGTACTCAATTTGAAATTAAAAATGAAGTTAAAAATTAGATAAACAAACGATGAAACATAAATTAGTACACACATTTATTCTTTATCTTGATGAAAAGCAATTCTGATTTCAAGAAATGTACTTCAACAAAATGTATACCTTTTAATAAGAAACTTGTGGAGCGGTCATTTGACCGGCTTGGTAGTTTTAGTGTTAACAGAAATTCTTTGACGTTCTGAAAATAATTAAAGAGAGAGAAGTGGACAGGAGAGTTGGGGTTAATTATATCGAATCACTCGTTCTCCGACATATACTTATTTCATACAGTTTCATACTTGAATAAATTCTTGTGATTGAAACTAGAAATTCTAACGAAACAATTTAGTTCAGTAGACAATTATAGTAAGTATGGTTCAGTTCATGTATAGTAAGAATGTAGTAGTCACACTTCCGAATTGTTGATAATTCTAAACAAACTTCCAACAATTTTAACAACTCATAAGAACGATTTACTGATACCGTAGATCGCCATATTACCACTTTCCCTTTTACGTACACTCCCGCCATCTTTGGAGAAAGAGTCCATGCGTCACATTCGCGGAAAGTGATTTCATTGTTAATTACACTGATGCTTCTTTACCCAGCACCTCCATCTTACGAGGAATGTGTGTCAAAGGCTGATAACATTAAGGACTCCGACGAATCGAGTTACGTTATCGGTGCGAACGATCCCTTCGCACCTAGGTACCCTGTGTTCAATTACCCAGCACCCAGTAAGTTTATTTGCGTGTCTTATAAATCAAGAACATCTGCGTTCAGACCTTCACGAAATTATTTTTTTTTCAGGTATACATGGTCGATAAATAAAATGAAAGCTTCAAGTACATATTAACTTGAAGTTAATTAAAAATCTACCTCCAGATTTCTTTAGGATACAGTTTCCTGGTACTCATCTTTATACTTTCTATTTATGGAAATGTATTTAAGTAAACATTTATATATATTTAAGTAAACATTGATATATATTTAAGTAGACATTTATATATATTTAAGTAGACATTGATATATATTTAAGTAAACATTGATATATAAATATATATTTAAGTAAACATTTTTATTACCAATAAAACGAATTGTTTATAATTAAGATTCATTTATTTTGAGGTAAATCCAATGTCCTTCATCAGTAATCATCGTAGCATAATTATTACAGCCATACGAAGTAATATAAATGTAGTAAATAAATGATAGAAGACAGAAGTTAAAATTAAGAATTCCATTAAATGATTGTAACTCACTCATTATCGCTCCCTGGAAATTCACCCAAACTATGACTAATTCGTGAATTAATCGATATCAGAAGCATGTCTCGCCTTATCAAGCAACACATTTTAGTTTACTCATGGGAAACAGCTGCAGAAAGTAATCCAAATTAGGGTGTCAACAAAGGTCACTTCGTTGAAGAGACTAAAAGAAAATTACAATGACGAATAATTAACATTTTGTATGCAGAAGTGCATGTAACAAATTTAAAATTCTGAGGTAATTTGTAGGGTGCCTTTTACAAGATTTGACAACTTTGCAATTACGGAAAGGTGTTCACATATTTAGCAGAGATTAACCCATAAGCATGTCTGAGAAAGTGGAAACTCGACCATAATTGTAGAGTGAAGTCACATGGTTGCTAAGACTTACTGTATTTTCTTCAGCATGTCTTGTACAGTGGTCGAAAGGTAGCTCGCAGGCTGAAAATACGCAACAGCGATAAGTCAATGTTTATTCGGTATTACAAGTTATCTAACGAGGAGGAAATATATTATAAATGATTACAAGAAACGATTGCATGAAAAACATTGATATGTATATTAACACATTGACTGCCACACTGAAACAATTGAAAATTGCATCCAGTAATGTTTTAATTTTTAATAAATTCCACCAACCATTTTCACAATATCCTGTTACGTTTATTTTCCATATATCCATGAAATCAATGCGGAAAATGAATAAATTTTTAACAATACACATGTTACATCAATTTATAAACTTAAGTGTCATATATGTGTGACGTGGCAGTCAACGGGTTAAGTACATCACTGGATAATATGTATATATACATATTAAGTACATCACTGGACAATATGTATACAATATCAATGAAATCTAAGGACATACTAATGAATCAATGCAATAGATTCCACAAATATTTGCAATAGATAATGACCTGCTTTAGCGACACAATTAATTGCACCTATAGTGGTCCTTGACAGACAGTGCCGATGTCAAGTTCCTTCATGCCCTAAGTTATATCACGTTTCCATTAAAATTACAATACAGAATTAAATTACAAAAGGACGATAGATCATTTCATCAGTGTACTGAATCTAATAATCGTGTATATGAATCGTATTTAGTTTTAACGTAGAAGGGTTAAAAACAGGGTGCGCCGACACACCTATCGATTATCTTTTGGCCAGTAGCCAAAGTGCGTGGACGATAACATTTGAAGGTCCAGCGACAATGCCCAAGGTTACTACGCAAGAGTACCACACGCAAAATGGCGGGAAATCAGCAGAAGGTGAATGAATCACGTAGAAACGACATCAGCGCTCCAAGTGATCAATGGTATTAAAATAAGCTCGAGTTCGGAAGAGAGGACTTACGGCGCCAGCTACTCGTCTTAAAAAACTATTCGCATTTTTCTTATTTGGATCCTCCCCACTTTCACGACTGTATCGTCGCCAGGACCGGGAGTGCAGTCGCAGCGCGCGATGTCGCTGAAAATGTTTCGCATTAAGTTCGATCATCCACAAAGACCGTACACAACCGGTGAAAAAGTTACTGGAACAATATTACTGAATAATACTGAGGACATAGTAACTACAGGTGAGTACTGTCATGGTTTTAAAATGTGTTTGGGACACGTGAGTTATGTTCTGAAAGTTATTGAAGTCTGAACATTTTCAAAGTTCCAGTTTATAGTAATTCGGGATTTACTTAATTACTGACTGATTTAATTAAACAATTACTAATTAAAGTTCTAAATCTCCGAGTGAACGATTCACACACGAGTCAACAATTTAGAGTTGAAACTTTTGAATATTCAAATCTCCCGGAATTCGCATGAGACGAATATTTAAATTTCCCGGAATTTTTTCGAATATTAGAGTCATTTGAATTGATCGAATATCTGAATGGTAGATGTACATTCATCTTTGATAAAACATTCCACAACTGAACACTTTGTATCCAAAAGAAACGTTTCCTGTTTCTTGTTTTCGGTCTGCTTTCATCGTTGATTTTGCATACAAGGAAAAGAATCGACGTGTGTTTGTCGACCATGTGCCGGGTGCTCGAAATGCGTAGTAAACACTTGCGGGCGGTTTATGTCAGAACAACAACGCTTTTCAAGATTCAATCTTCAATATTCAATGATTAAAACACGTATAATTGAAATGATTAATTTATTCGTGTCTAACAAATTGTAGGACTGTATTTGTACGTGGAGGGTTGGTGCCAGACTTTCGGCTCAAGGCAGCGAACGAGAAATCCGGGGTTCAATTCGGAGAACCATCTGAGCGAAAAGTATGAGATCATAGTTCCCAAGGAATGTAAGTAGCAAACACTAATTGCAAATTTTATTCTAAGGTAATCGCATCGTAAAAATAATACAATAAAGTTAAATGTGCTAAATTAAGAATAAATGAATAATCCACGATGTAACAAGTGTCAATTTTTTAGCCGACACGCAACTGACACTGTGTGCGGGGTATTATGAGTATCCCTTCGATTTCACACTGCCCACCTGCATACCCAGCAGCATCGAGCATAAACGTGGATACATAAGGTACACGGCGAAAGCTGTAATAAATATACCGTGTGAACCCGATCAGGAGACCGAGTGTACGTTCAATGTCGTTTCTCCTTTGGATTTGAACGAGTACCGAGAAAAATGCGTGAGTAAATTGTATTCACTCCCTTTGACTAAGGATAAGTAATATCTAGAGAGAAACTCCTTAGTCTAAGGGAGACTCTGTAGAGATCAATTGTTAATGCAAATGTTCAAATGATCATACTTCTGTTACAGTCACCAATCGACGAAGAAATAATCCATACACTGCGCGACGCCTGTTTCTTTAAACCGAGAGAGCTGACTCTACGTATCAGAGTACCTCTGTCCGGGTTCACTCCAGGACAATCGATTTTCATAACAGTTGACCATGATAATAAATCGAAAGAAACATTCATCGAGAAGATCACAGCAAAACTGCTACGAGTAAGGTTTCTTGCAATTGTAATATTACAATATACATCGAGACAAGTCTCGTGATTACTAAATAAGCAGAGATGCTTTCTTCAATTCGTTCTTTTTGTGTTTCTTCACAGGAGGTCACATTCTATATAAGCTTGCTAGGCAACAGAAGAGCAGTTGATACTTCGAAAATCAAATCGACTCTAGTCATGGGACGTTTACCTAAATGCGGACAAAGCATTCTGCAACTTATGGTGCCAGATTTACCACCGTCATACTTACAGCACTGCAAGACCATAAGCGTGGAATACATATTAGCCATCACCATTCATCTGTCAGACCTGTAAGTAGTCTAAATTCGATAATCAAAAATAAATCGAGGTGCTGTTTAACGCTGCTGGAGGCTTCGAAGTGTATCTCCTCCAAAAAGATATTTGCTATATGACTGCGGTTGACTTCGAACAGATAATAAATTGTGATTATTTATCCGTAAAATTAGGAGATGTAACATTCGCAAGAAGTATCCTATAATGATCGGAACAAAACCGCTAATCGTTAACCAAGAAAATTCGACACCGATACCAATGCCATATGATTCAGCTACCACAGCACCTGATGGAGTATTTCCAACTGCTCCACCTGGCAGTCCATCGCCTACGAGTGAAACCACCCCACTTAATGCGGATAGGTCTAACGATACCTTGCCAGTGACAAAGTATCAACTTCCAGGTTTATAATTTCAAAACAGTACGAAATAAATTAAAAAATTGATTAATAGTGTAATGATTTGTATGCAGGTGACCATTGCTTGACACGGAGGTCCAGCGATATCGGATTTGCATTGCCACCCGTTGCATCGTCTGTTACGTCACCACAACACAGTGAAGTGCCTGATCTCCAAGTAGAATGGGTTTTATATCCAATTATTACATTTATATACATCGTGGTACCACTCATGGCAATTATGCGCGTTGGATTACTGCTTCTAGCATTTATACGAATGATACTATTTTGATAGAACTTTATTTTTATTAACACAAATGTATTAAATTAAATCATTCAATTTACAAAGTTGTTAAATATATCTCTTTTCGTACGATTAGAAGAGAATAAAATTGTGACAATAAAAAATGACATTGTGTAATCTTATGGATTGCACAAAATTCTTTTATTTACCTTTCTTGAACAATAAAGAATTTCCAGACGAAATGTCACGTGACTCTTCCAATTTTGCATATAAAATTCAAAATACTAACTCATAAATATGTTTTTCTTTAGAATTAAGACATGTCGATATCGTGCATGTCTATAAAAGATCCAGGCGAACGAGGAAAAAGCACATCTTTCCTGGAACGTAAACAGACTGGTATTTTGATAATACGCACACATAGGTGCGTTCATACAATACGTATCTTCTCATCCAGACGATCCATGACTAATTCATGAATTAATAAATAGAACTTCGAGGTCATGGCGACAATTATTGCAGATTGCACATCGTGTATCAAATAGCCTGCTTTAATTTTTCGATGCCGGCTATCCTCTTCCTGGAGAGTCTGGTGCGGAGAAATTGCAGACGGCTCATGCAGGAGAGACAAAGACATCGTTGATGGACAAACACGCGACTTTGCTCGTATATTTTTAGTCCGACGCTATATCTCCTCGTGCTCCTTTTATAAATACTTGTAATACTCTCATTTTGATTTGAAAAATTCGCAATGCAAAATTGCGACTCTGTGCTTTCCTAGACGATCTTCCATCGCACGACCTTGGAAGGTCGGGTATTTCGATTTGCGTCGCCGCCATGGTGTCTGAGAGAACTCGCAAAAGAAATGTGGTGATGTCATACAAAACTGCGTAGTTACTTTCAGTCCCACACCATATTACGTCACTAAAACTCCTACTCCATTTTTCGCCGAATCAACATCGCCTCTTCATTATATTCGAAAACAAGCTCGACAAGCGGGTCAGTTTCACGGTGCAAGCACAAAATGCCGTTGCAAATCTTTCAAGTGATATTCGATCGTGCGTCTGCTACGTACGCAACCGGGGAGACGGTCACGGGAAAAATTGCACTAGGTATTGACCATCCAAAAGTTGTCAGAGGTAAGTGTCAACAAGTGACTAGTCGTTTTTTATAAAAAAAAAATGTTTCAAGGTCGATTGGAAAACTTTTTAAACAATTGGCGCCATAAATGTTCCATTATTTAAAGTGTCATTCGCTCCAAGCGATTTATATCGTAAATCGATACTGTCGGTCTTTTATTGAAATAATCACGCGATGCATGATAGAAAAATAATTAATTTAAAAATATTATAGGAATGCACGTAGAAGTAAAAGGCGAAGGCCGTGTTCACTGGGTAAATAGGGACAAACGAGAACTTATCCCTATACACACCAACTCGGAGACGTATTTGAACCTAAATTTCGACATCTTAGGTACCCAGACATGTGAGTACACCTGAACTTTTCTCAAAAAACAAAACAGGGAGATATAACAGAAGTTAATTTTTTAGTTAATTCACGAACGGAAATAAAAGAAGGATACCACGAATATCGATTCAGCTATCCATTGCCCAAAAACATACCCAGCACTTTTAAGGATACGATCGGTAGCGTCGCGTACACGATGAAAGTGGTAATCGACAGACCATGGAAGTTCAATCATGTACACGAGAGTACGTTTACCGTTATCTCTCCGCTGAATTTGACCGACTACGATGAGCAGTGCGTGAGTACCGAGCGTTGGATCTGAAAATTATCACGTATAAAATATTTCTGCAGAGGACATGAAATTTGAATAGGTACCCATCGACGAGGACGATCAGGTGAATTTCTATGGCTTCTGCTGCTGCTGCCACCAGGGTGCGTTGAATCTCGAAATAAAAGTACCAACTACAGGGTACATTCCAGGACAAACGATATATACGACGATAAACTACGAAAACGGCTCGAGAAGTGTAGAAATGACAAAGGTCAGGGCGCAACTCAAACAAGTAAGTCGAACTTGTAACATGCAAATAGAATATAAGACACGTCAGATCATATCTTTCAACCTTCTCATTTTCGTTTTGTTCGAAGAAAGTCAAATACCATGCACAATTTCCACTGCGCAAGGTCAAAAAGATGGAGTACGTAGTCAAATCGACTAAACTTTACCCACCCTTTCATAAGAAAGGACAGGTTGTTCTAGATCTTTTAATATCACCCACACCACCATCTTATATGCAACACTGCAATATCATAGACGTGAAATACGAGTTGGAGCTCACCATTAACGTTACGGGGTCGTGAGTAAACCATTGAAAATAAACCTTATATGGGCACAAACTTTATACAAACCTTAATTTAAGGATAAGTACCGATATTAAGGATAAAAAACGGTACCGGAATTATTTTTTTAAGGATATATTAGGTTGGGCAATAAGTTCGTAGCGTTCACTTCGTGATGCACCCAGGCTCCCAATTTTTCGACAAATCCCATTGAATGGAGATGATTGAGAATAGTTTTGTGGTCACAGTTCATTTTTTCGACCAATTCACGACTAGTTTGAAGACCATCCTGCTTCACAAGTGCTCGGAGACGCTCTTCGTCGAACTCTTCCGCTACGGGGCGGGTTTTCGACGTTGAAATCGCCATTTTTGAATTTTGCAAACCATTTCCGTGCTGTCGACTCACCTATGACACCTTCTCCGTATACATTGCAAATATCCCGGGCTGTTTCAGCAGCTTTTTGGCCGCGATGGAAAGCGAAGAAGAGCATAAAAGTGCTAATTTTTACCTCCTGGATATTCCATTTCTGAGCCTCAATAGTAATAACGAATGAAACTACTGAAAAAGCGATTAACGCAGTTTTGTAGAGCAGAAAGAGCTCTATCGAATGAATATTATAACCCCTTGCAAATTGCAAAATGTCGCTGTAAAAAAAGAAAATGTCAAAACGCTACGAACTTATTCTCCAACCTAATACATCAAGGCACTAGCAATAATACAAAGTATCTAAGTAATGCGTATCTTCATTGCCATTAGAACTAATGGTTACTACCTAAGAAATTGATAAGCTTTAGTTATTTTTCTAAGAGCAGCAAAAATAATTTAGACTTCGATGAAACTATGCTTTAATTACTACACCTTAAGCCTTATCATTATTACTCCATCGTGAATTACGTTGTTTGTTAAATTAGGCACTTCTGTATCGACAAGAGTTATCCAATCTTAATCGGAACAACAGACATAAACCAAATGACAGAGCATCTATCATTGTCATTTCCATTGACGGTGGCGGGTGAGCAATTGCCGCTACCAGTGGCAACGGAATTACTAAGTGCATTAGTAACCACCAGTGAACTCTATGCTTCACCTGATGGTCACGTTAAAACGCATACTTTTGAGCCTTCGACTCATCATGATCACGGGCCTTCAACTCATCATGGTTACGAGCCTTCGACTCATTATGGTTACAAGCTTTCGACTCATCATGATTGCGAGCCTTCAAATGATTAGGATTGCGACCCTTGGTTCGTAATTTTTTAAGAATTGTTATTCTGAAAAACTGGATGTATTAATTGTATTTCTTCTGTATTCAGCGACGTTGATTAATGAATCGACGGACAAAGACTCGGCGTGGATCAAATTGTGTGATGTATCTACCGGTAAGTTTACTTATACGAATCGAGTGAATTGTAAGACTTTTAATCGAAAGTATTACTTTTCAGAAACATTTAAGAACCACATTTTATTACAAATACGTATTTTAATTGTGTGTATAATACGCTTGTATTTTGAAGTTAATAAATGTTTTATAAGAAAAATTCCAGCTGAAGTTAGAAGAAGAAGTAAGGGAGAAGCAACGGTTTTACTAAAATGATATATATTTACACAATTTATTTCATATTTCAACATCGTCATATTGTAATCATAATCATCATCGAGTCATATTATAATTAGCAAAGAAAGAAAAAAGTATAGAAAGGGTAACACCGTCGTGAAAATTGAGAACAAGAGTAGAATATCATGAAAGTAGGAGTATAAAAGGAATGAGAGATTCGTCGGTAACAATTCGGCAACCAATAGATCGCAAATCGGTCGTTCTCAAAAGTGCAGATACAAAAAAAGAGAGTAAAAGAAAGCAAAATTATCGAAAAACGTGTATGTACGCATCTATTCAACGTAATGGAGAGAAAACGCGAGGAAAGCTTATCAACGAACTTATCTCGAATCCATCGCTCGTATATAAACATTTTCTATTCTAGGTGTATATTAGGTGAACTTGACGCTTTAGCAAACACACACGGTACGATTTGCGTTTCAACCACCAAATGCCCGATGAACGTGTCATTGTAGGAACTGAAAGCAACCATCTTAAATGTTAAAGGCTGACTTAAATACTGTCAACGAACACGGATCTTTGCTTTTCTTTTTTTCTATGCAATTTGTCGGATGTCTGTGCAAGATACACCTTCGACTATTCTATTTCTTTCGCGAGAATAAATTAGTCAAAATCGATAACAATATACGCTTTTACTATTGTTTCTCTTATTAGTGGAGGCTCGATAGTTGCCCGCTTTTGGGGCTCCGCAGCTGAATTTTTCGAAACTTTCCTATAATTCTATGGCGGGCAATTATCGAGCGGTGAAATATGGAAGCTCTCAAATACGATTCTACAAATAATCTTCCGTTATTAAATATAAAAAAGAAATATGCGGCCGTCAAAATGTTAGCGAAGACCGAATAAAAAGTCAATTTCAATTGTATCTTTAAACCATAACGTTTGTTACAACTGGTCCCATTTCGTATATTTATCGTTTTTAGATGCAACAAACGTTGTTTGTTAAACGTTATACAAAAGCAAAGTTACGCTCGATCAATTATATACATTGAACGCAATATTCGTGAGAACATCCGACGTTTGAGTTAAATAAATACGGTACGACGATTGATTTACATCGATTTGTTTTCCCAGCGTTTCTAGTATATCGGAGACAACAAACGGATAATCCTGAACTGGCATTCGGTGTCGTAGTACTCGTGTTTATTTTAAATACGAGGTAAAAAACCATCGAACGAAATGATATGCTTAATTCTTTTTCGTGTACGAACGTATAATTTCGATATAAGGAAGAAAAAAATAAAACCAATAGAACCAGGAACTGAATATATTCAAAAGCGAGAAAGAAAAACAAATCGGAAGGTATAATCCGCGAGTTCGTAAGAAACAAAATACACTTCGAGATGAGAATAGCGAAAGCGTTTAAAAGTAAAAAGGAAAATGATCAATTTGTGTGCGATACACGTCGACGCATGTATTCTTGACTCGATAATGTTTCCTGACTTTTTTTCTTTAAAACTCTCTGATTATCCTGATTCATCGGGAGGGGAAAGGAACTGTGCGCTCCGACTTTACAAAAATTTGCATCGCTTATATTACAATAACCTTCCCTCGACTTAAGACATTCAACCCTTAATATATTATTATCATAAATAAATTTGGTCTATCGGTAATATTGTGAATACGCCGGTACAAATACTGGCAGTATTTGGTTAAGTAAAAAATCATGATCACTAGAAGAGGTAACTGGCACCGAATGGATCTGCGATGTACGAATCAACAGTTTTCGTTCCGATTAAAAATGTTCGGTGTTGAGAAACGACACGATTCATCACCCCGCGTACGTTACACGCGATTGCTTTACAACTTCTTTAAAAACATAATAGAGTCATTTTCAAATAACTATGACCGTCCCGATTTTGTTTCCCTCCTCGATCTATTACATGAACACCGTTCTCGTACTTTCGATGATCTAAAAGATAACAGTACTCGTAACGAAAGAGAACAATGTACGACACGCATGTTACAACTTCCAGTAAACTTGATTTAACATTATTCAAAGGGATAATCGGGGTGGCATAGATTCGTTCACGATACGATTGAAATTTCTTGCGAGTCGATACCAGAAAATGCGTATGCTCCTTGCAAAAGTTGCGATAAAACAGACTGATGCTATACCACCTACGTTTGCTATAAAAGAAATGATAAAGGTTTCACTCAGGTAGCGGAAGAAATTTGAATACCGCGTGAACGGATCTACCACTCGCCGATAGGAAAGTATAGTGAGTCAGTAGATTCATTTTAAAAAACAGTAGTTGTAAAAGATGTCTTTTAGCGTTTCCGTTATGATTCACAAAACTGTCTTGCATATTGTAAACTATCGTGACCCACTTATTACTTTTGCAGCACTTTGTTTTAAAAAAATAATCAATGTTGTCGCTACCACATTATGGCGCAATGGGTTCAAGACAAACATCAACATTTTCATCTCTACCGTATTTGTATACATACATTCAATACAACATTAACATTAACTGAGATTAAGAAAAAGGCATAATTTACATTGTCGCTGTGTGTGTTGATCCAAGTCATGAACCAGAGGACACTGAGTTGTGCACACGTAGCGTGTGTTTTTTTTATAGTGTGTGGTATATGTCTTTATGCAATCACTTTACATTATTACACTTTTCTTTTTTTATCAGTCCGCACACTTCCCAAAATCCTGTAAGAGGAAATATACGTTTCCCGTTTGAGAATTTCATCCGAATGTCGTATTAATTTTTGCCATCAGACAATGAAAGGTTTCTAACAGAGAAATACGTTACTTAATCTTACCATAACTATAGTCAAACTTTTAACCCTCTCTCTTAATGGCACCCGGTGCTTCTGCCAATCCTTTAACTTTGAGCCGATCAGCGGTTTTAAGAAATGCAGGCAACTGATCTTGCGAAACGTTAACTTCTCCTGCGTACATGAACTCCAAAATGGCCTGAAGATGACTGTACGCGACATCTTTTAGAATTATAATGGGATGTTTGGACGGATTTTCCTGCAGCCACCACACAATAAACCAGTTGTTATCAAAGTCAGTTTATATGAAGATCTGTAGTGTACCAATTACCATTTGTGACGTACCTCTAATAAAGACTTAAAATATGGACTACAAGCAGATAACACCATCTTATGCGCTTTACAAGTTTGACCGTCGCAAGCTAATGTCACGTCCGTGAAGCTTTTCTCATCTCGTAGGTGCTTAAACGACGATACCATATTAGATTGGAAATCATTCCATTTAAGAAAAAACTGTTGCTGTTCATCTGCCATTATTGATGCTCGATGTCCTAATGCTCTTGCTAGAATTTGAAAGCTGAAAGAAAAAGTTCTGATAACATTTCATACTTTAAATAATAAAAAATACAGACAATAACGTTACATAAACATCGTTATAAAAAATAAAAAACTGAAGAATATAACGGTCAAATTAGGCGCAAAAACACGTACTAGCGTCGTGCAAAATTTCCTCGTAGAAGACGCAAAATAATTACATCGACGTTAGCTTATCGTAAAATTGAAGAATGTTTCCAAATTCACAACAGAATGATCCTATATCACGCGGAATTCTGTGTACCAGATTTCGTCTAGGTTAAATCGGAAAACATTCCACGGCTGGCATTCGATGCGTTCGAAAACACTCGTTAAACTAAACGGGAAAATAAAAAACTACAGAATCGAATTGAAACATAAATTCGTCCTACTCTAGAACTTGAAAACGCTTTGCATGACGTGTTACTCGCATTTTATCATAACAATACGCGTACATCCGACGGACCGTTCCGTCAAAGGGTACTCACAGGCCCAAAACGGCCCAGCAACACGAAACGCGCCAGGAAAATAACCTAACGAAATTTCTCGCTCACCTTGGGCCAGTCGATCGCTGAATCGTCCAGAGAACAGTAAATCACGAAATGAACGCGGAAAATATATATTGCCGAAAAGTTTTTACACGAATGTTACCAATTTTTTGTTGTGGCTAATATCACGGCGAAGAAATTCGGTCAGATTCGGACCTTTCCGTCGTGGATCGGTTAAGAAATTCTGTACCGACGGTCAACAGCGTACTTTAGTACGCGGCGCGAGATGCCGCCGCAAGTTACCGTACCGGAGGAACATTCGAAATTCTCGCAGCACCAAATGTCAATCCAAAATTGTGTATCGACGTCATTGCGGCGCACAAAATGTATTAAATTGAAGTACCGTGCAAAGATAGAAGCTTCTACGACAGCGTGACTATTTAACTCGTTCGTTAAATAGTCGCTCTTAATTTAAAGCACTTAACTATTTTCGCTGCAAACTCGTGACTTCGATATTTTATGGAAAACGACAGAGTAAAATTTTCTCAGGGAGTTGTACTAAGAATTTATACAGGAAAGAGTATAAATGAATCATTTGATATGATGAACTTCCAAATTTCCTGGAAGAGTCGAATGAAATATATAGTTTTACTATTTTTGTTCGTACCTTAACTTTTACGGCGACCTTTCAGCGTTTTGTCGTCGCTTCGGAAATGTCTGTTTTCGCACACAGACAAAAATAAGCGAGCGCATAGTTCGTCAACCATATTTCTGAATAAGAATCTCGCGTCCATTAGCGATAATATCATCTCTCACTTTGCGTTACCGCTAATTGCGCAATCTCACGCAAGCAATTGGACATGTATCAGCATGCGCTAACCGACAAATCAAAGTTACCCGCCATTTCATAGAAATCGGTTCCGATCGAGTGGCCAACGATGACGGTTAACGATAATCGTCGGTTCGCTATCCTAGCGAAGAAATCGTGCGTCCTGCGCGGTTGGCCGTCATCCTCGCGACAAGTCGGGCGAGATCCGAACAAAATCGGGGCGGGAAATCTTTCGATTTCCGTGGAAAACCCATGCACGCATCGAAAAGACGGCATTCGCGTATAAGTTCTTATAAATAGAACCGAGAAAGGCGAACACCGGAAAAGTTTTCCTGTCGCGCGATGCCGCGACGGGACGACATCGTGTCAGTCCGTAAGACGAACAAAGAATGCCTCGAGAGGGAGAGAGAGAGAGAGAAAGAGCGAGGGAGGAAGGGAAGATAGAAAGGAGAGGGAAAGAGAAAGAAGGAGCTGACGGTTCTGGGTGGCGGGAGGGCGCGGTATCCGCGCTGATCGCGGGCCCCAACGCGGCGCTTTGCGCGAGGCGCGGAACGAGGGGGACTGGCCGAGAGAAGCGCGAGCGCAAGCGCAATGAGGCATGGAGTTGCTCTCGACGCACGCCACATTGAAAGCTTGCGACATGCCGCGAAGCCGCTCAGTCGTGCGCCAGCTCTCGTGCGGATGGTATCGTCGTATCGTTTGCCGAGCATTCCCCGTGGTGTACCGTACGATCACGAAAAAGCCCGCGTAGGCGTGGTGAACGCGTCACCGTGAACGGACCACGCGGTTTCGAGCGAGCGAAAATCGTGCGAGTCGCCGATAACGGAGTACGATAGCGCGGTGCTCGCGTTAGTCGTCCTCGAAAATCGGAATAGTCGAGGGTCGCGTTTCGATACTTGGACCAGTGTCAGATCTCGGGCCGACCGTACGGGAAAATCCCCGTCGAGGTCGTTCTCGCGGTAAAGTTTCAGCGGAACGTGTTTGGCCGTCTCGGACAACGTGCTAGCGTGTTCGTCGGAGACTCGAGACGAACGACAATAAAAACAGTCGATTCACGGAATCGGTAGAGGTGATAACGGAATCGCGGAAAGATATCATCGTATCTGTGATGTGCGAGTGAGCGATGGATTCACCAGTCATGTACGACTCAGCGGCCCATCAGGCCCAGGCCCACGGCGCGGCCGATCTCAAGAAGTCCCAGGTGCTCAACAACAACAACAACAACCATCAGAGCAACAACAACAATAACAACAACGCGGCGAACAACAATAACAACTCGGCGCTGCAGGTGAATCACAATCACAGCCAGCAGCAGGGCAGCGCGGTGGTGAGCAAGGTCTCGGCGAGCAAGGCTAGCCTTCACCAGCAGTACGCGGAACATTGCGCCGCGGCCGGTGAGCTAACGGACCTAAACACGCCGGAGATATCGCTGGATCTGCAGCATCTGATCGACGACAGCCACTTCAACGACGGCCTGCTGGACATGCTGGGCGCGAACAACGGAGCGGTGAAGCATGTCAGAACGCCGGGATACCCGCGCACCACCCTCGCGTACATGCCTCAGCCGGTGCACAGCGGGGCTAGCTACCATCAAGGCAGCAACAGCTGTAGCGACAGCAACAGCTCGAGCTCCGAATCGCCCAGCATCAAGGAAGAACCCTTGGACCCGGCGGACTACCGTCGTCATTGTCCTCAGTACGCGCCCAGCGGCTACAGTCCGGTAACGAACGGTCCGTTCGCGAACGGTGCGCCGACCTTCACCACCCTGACACCGTCCACCGTTCCGGGTGGTCATCCGGGTGCGCCCATTCACCAACCGCCGCCCCGAGGCGGTCCCATGAAGCCGGTGATGGCGCACCAGCATCACGCGAACACCGCCGCGGCCGCTGCCAGGAAGCAGACCAAGGCCATCGACAAAGCCAGCGACGAGTACAGAAGACGACGCGAGAGGAACAACATAGCGGTGAGGAAGAGCCGCGAAAAGGCGAAGGTGCGGTCGAGGGAAACCGAGGAAAAGGTGAAGCTTCTGGTGAAGGACAACGACCTGCTGAAAAAGAGGATCGAGCTGCTGACGGAGGAGCTGAACGTGCTCAGATCGCTGTTCAGCAGCGTCGGCGTGGTGCCCGAACAGCTGCACCGGGAAATCTCGAGGCACCTCGACCAGTTCCAGCAACACGCGGTGGGACCCATGTAGCGTACAACGACGTCATCGTCGAGCGTCCGTTACGCCTTTCTCTCGTCCGACGACGTCGACCTTCGTTCCTCGCCTTTCAGGCCGATACGATTGTGAGAGAGAGTCGTCGTCGGTGCCCGATGCTCCTGGGTCATCCTCTCGACGAGTCTCGTCCGACCGGAAACGGAACCAACATGGAACTCGAGGAGTTCCGCTCGCAACTGCGTCTTTGTTCGATCCGCGCGCGAAGAACGCGAGGCGCACGTGCGTCGTTCGCTCGCCGCGCCGCACCGAGCCCGCGGAGTTCGAAGAGTTCGAGGAGTGACGGAGAAGAAAAGGCGGGAGAACGCGAACAGGCGTGCAGGAAGCTTCTTCGGCAGCTGGAACTTGGTCGACGACTTCGTGTGGAAAAGTGCCCTTTGCTCATGGCGGACTTGTTCTTTTTTACACCGAGTGCATCGGACACTTTCTTCTTTAGGATATAACGCGGATAAAAGAAAAAAGGGAACAGAATTCTCCTTCTTTCCCTTCTTTCTTTCGCATCTACTTTTATTTTTCTGAAAAAGTACGTAAAGACTGGGTGGTGGTACCGCGTGGTTCCGCGGGTTCGCCGCCTCGTTCGATCGCGTAATACGCGAACACGTCGTAACTCCGAACAAATCACGCATCGATGTGGACGAGCGCGTTAATCGCGCTCTCGCATACTAGCGCGTTCGCGACGCGTCGACACAGAGACACATGTATACGTACCAAGACAGGGACGCGTGAGTACGACGCTCGCATAAATAATTTCATTCGCATAAATCTTCGACATTATACATTTTCGATGCACCTTCCATGATCGTATACATGTGCCGAGGAAAAACACGCACACAAAGGGATCACGCGTATCGTACGCACACAGACACGCACACCGTACAATGACGATGCGATATGCGCGATGCAGCACGTGCAGACGCGCTGCGTTCTAATCGTTCTTTGATTACGGACCGACTAAATTAGATTATCTTTCTTCGTTACGATGTACCTAAAACGGGGCTTCCCAATCTTGTGGGCCAAGATTCGCTAATTTTTCGCGATCAACGTATCTTTTTGGGATTTTCGAAATTTTTAGGTCTCCATAACGAAAGATGTCTTTGTTGTTTGCTCGCTTTAATTCTCCGTTAAATTTTCTAGCTATTCCTGCGAGATATAACTAGATATTGTACATAAAAGGTAGTCGCAAGAAATACGAAGAAAAATGGAGAGCCAAAGAAAGCAGATAAGAAAGACGTTCCGTGGATTTGCTTGTGTTTGAGAATTCGTAACTTCGTAATTTCCGAAAATTTGAAAATTCCATTTGAAAAGTGAAGTAACGGTAAAGAGGTCTGAAAATTCCAGAGCCCCGCTTTCGAAAACGGTAATTTAACGCGACCCAGACTTTGGGAATCTCTGGGCGATAAGACACGTCGAGATAGCGTAATTGCGATCAGTATCGATATCGATGCGACGACTAACGACCGCGACGTCGATGCCACCCCATCTCGATTCGTGCGTTTGTATTTCTTTATTTTTCTCGACAGGGTGAAGAAGTAACGAGACCATCCAGAAAAAAAAGAAACACACACTGTTATTCACACGACCTTGTATTATAGCTCTATTATTATAATTTTATTATATTCGAGATATATAATGTACATAACAAAAAAAAAGCTAATATATTTTGTTAGAGAAACGAAAAACGTGTGCGTGAGAATGAAAGACGAGTGAATGGAAGAGCGGGTGTGTTTCAACGAAACGATCATTTTAATTATACATTTTAACGCGAGCGCATAATACTAAGAGATTGCGGCGAGATACATATATTATATATATTATATAGAATATATATTTCGTTGACGTTACCTGGGACTTGGTCCAACCGAATCCCTCTACATTGAGTTACCGTAAAATCGCGTGAAGCGGGCTTCATTCATCTTCTTTTTTTCTCTTCTTCTTCCACTTTTTCGTCTTCGTTCGTAGATTCAATCGCGTGCGAGAGAATAATATTTGTTATTACCTTTTATCATACGTACTTGTGCGACAAGTTTTAATACCTTTCTTCTATTATTTTATTTCTTTTCTTTCTTTCTTCTTTTAAGACGTTTACTATCGGGTCTCTCGGTGATGCACAACTCGAATCAACGTATGTACGCGTCCATCACCTGCGTGTGTATGTCCGCAGCACGCATGTCCGCACATCGGCGTGTATGTGCGTGTGCACGCGTTCCTTGGCGTATGACTGATGTATGTTAGGTACGAGATTACCTGTCACGGTTGTCTTCTTGTCTATGCACAAATATATTTTGATAGAAAAAAAAATTATGCCATTCCGTTTCTTCGCACCTTCGACTTCCTGTTTTCCTCGCCTTTCGTTGATTTAGAACTCGATAACGTTTGGAGAATTTCTTTATCTCCAGACGATAAAGCGGAGTTCGAATTAATACGAAATCG